>NW_028077253.1:1555534-2013452 GCF_014824575.4 Sturnira hondurensis | reverse complement strand
AAGCAGAAATCAAGAAAAAAATCCCATTAGATATAGCAAAAACAAAAATAAAATATCTGGGAATAAATCTAACCAAGGAGGTTAAAGATCTGTATGCAGAAAACTACACAACACTGAAGAAAGAAATCAAGGAAGACAGAAACAAATGGAGACGTATACCGTGTTCATGGATTGGAAGAATTAACATCATCAAAATGTCCATACTACCCAAAGCTATTTACAGATTCAATGCAATACCTATTAAAGTACCAATGGCATATTTCACAGACATAGAACAAACACTTCAAAAATTTATATGGAACCATAAAAGACCACGAATAGCAGCTTCAATTTTGAGAAAGAAGAACAAAGTAGGATGGATCACAATACCTGATATCAAACTGTAGTACAAGGCCACTGTAATCAAAACAGCCTGGTACTGGCATAAATACAGGCAAATAGACCAATGGAACAGAACAGAGAGCCCAGAAATAAACCCAACTCTCTATAGTCAATTAATATTCAACAAAGGGGGCAATAACATAAAATAGAGTAAAGATAGCCTTTTCAACAAATGGTGTTGGGAGAACTGGGCAGCTCCATGAAAAAAAAAATGAAACACCAACTTACACCATACACCAAAATAAATTCAAGGTGGATAAAAGACTTAAATAGAAGCCATGGAACCATTAAAGCCCTACAGGAGAACATTGGCAGGAAAATCTCAGATATTCCACTCAGCAATATTTTTACTGATAGGTCCCCTAGAGCAAGGGACATAAAGGAAAGAATAAACAAATGAGATCTCATCAAAATTAAAAGCTTCTGCGCAGCTAAAGAAAACAGCATTAAAATAGAAAGACAATCAACTATATGGGAAAACATATTTGCCAAGGATACCTCAGACAAAGGTTTAATCTCCAAAATATACAAAGAACTCACACAACTTCACTCTAAGAAGACAACTAACCCAATAAAAAAATGGGGAAAGGACTTGAACAGACACTTCTGCAAGGAGGACATACAGAGGGTCCAGAGACACATGAAGAGGTGCTCAATATCGCTAGCTATCAGAGAGATGCAAATTAAAACCACAATGAGATACCACTTTACACCGGTGAGAATGGCTATCATAAACAAAGAATCAAACAACAAATGTTGGAGAGGGTGTGAGGAAGAGGGGACTCTGGTCCACTGTTGGTGGGATTGCAGACTGGTACAACCATTATGGAAAACAGTATGGAATTTTCTAAGAAAACTAAAAATGAACGTGCCTTTTGACCCAGCAATTCCACTGCTGGGATTATATCCTAAGAACCCTGAAGCATCAATCCAAAAGAACCTATGCACCCTGATTTTCATAGCAGCACAATTCACGATAGCCAAGAGTTGGAAGCAACCTAGATGCCCATCGGTAAATGACTGGATCAAAAAACTATGGTACATTTACACAATGGAATTCTATGCTGCAGAAAGGAAGAAGGAGCTCCTACCCTTTGCAACGTCATGGATCGAACTAGAAAGCATTATGCTGAGCGAAATAAGCCAGGCGGTGAAAGACAAATACCATATGATATCACCGTTAACAGGAATCTAAATAGCAAAACAAACACGCAAGCAAAATATGACCAAAGACACTGAAATAGGGAACAGGGTGACAGGGTCCAGAGGGGAGAGGGGAGAGAATCCTAGGGGAAAAGAGGATGGACTCACATGAACAAGTGTAAAGGACACATGGACAATAACTAAGGGTGGGGGGCGGAAATGGGAGGGAGGTTGGGAGCACTGGGTGGGTGATGGGCAGGGCTAGGAATATAAGACAGAAAACAGTACTTGAACAAGAATTAAATTAAAAAACAAACATTACTTGAAACCTTGCTGAGGCACTATTAATATTTAAAGTTTTTTTGTAGGTAAGGATAAAAACAAGTTTTGGGTCACACATATTCTTTTTTACATTCCCTTTTTAGACTTCTCCATATATTTATTAACATCTTTTCACCCCTATAGTTATAACTAAGTTTCTTTATAGCCTTACACTTTCAGTTGAAAGTAACCTTCCTTATGGTTGAAAGTGGTATGTACAGATTTTGTACATAGGTTACACTGCAGTTGTTACTTAATTGTTCAATACTCAATTTTCTTTCCCCTCAAATAAATTTCCAAGAGAAGGAGCACAGATTTTACTTCTTTATTATCCAGAATATTCAAAGTTAGCACTTTAAATGTAGTAGACTTTCAATAATGACTTACTCCGTAGATTTTCTAAAACATTGAAGGTTATCAAGTGAGAAAATTATATATACCTATGCTGTTCAATACAGTAATCACTAGTCACACGTGACTATTTAAATTTACATGAATTAAAAATAAATAAAAATTAAAATTCAATGCCTTAGGTGTACTTGTCATATCTCAAATGTTCAATAGTCATATATGGCTCCCATATTGGACAGCACAGGTAGAGAACTTTTCCATCTATGTAGAAAATTCTACTGGATAATGCTGATCTATACAAATCCTTTCTCTCCTCTCCCTCTCTCTCTCTGTATATAGACAGTCATGTCATCTGCAAAGACAGTTTTATTCCCTTTTTTCCCAATCTTGGTACATTTTATTTCCTTTTTTTGTTTTGTTTTATTGTACTAGGTAGGCATTCTAGTAGTTTATGATAAGTAGTGATGAGAGGGGACATCCTTGCCCTGTTCCTCATCTTAGGGGGAAAGCATCTAGTTTCTCACCATTAACAATGATGTTAGTAGTCACTATGCTGTACACTTGAAACTAATATAATATTGCATGCCAAGTGTAATTAAAATACATTTTTAAAAGGATAGTTATAGTTGTAGTTTTTCTTATAGATGTTCTTTATCAAGTTGAAGAAAGTTCTCCTCTATCAGTGTATTAACATGAATGAATGTTACATCTTGTGAAATGCCTTTTCTGCATATATGCATATGATGATGCAATTTTTGGCTGATTGATGTAATGAATTACATGAATTGATTTTCAAATTTTGAACTACCCTTGCATACCTGGAATAAATCACATTTGGTTGTGATGCATAATGCTTTTAGACAATTCTTGTTCTAGTATATGCATTCAGTGCTACAAAATTTTTCTCTAAGCACTGGTTTTGCTATATCCCTCTAATTTTGATAAGGTTTATTTGCATTTTAATTGAGTTAGAATATTTTTCAATTTCTCTTGATATTTATTCTTTGATATATCTGTTATTTAGAATTGTGTTGTTCAGCCTCCAAATATATTGAGATCTCCCAGCTATCTTTCTATTATTGGTTTCTATTTTAATTCTACTCTGGTCTGAGAGCACAGTTCTTTATGGCTCTTCTTTTAAAATTGTTAAAGTTTATTTTGTGGCCTACAATGTGGTCTGTCTTGGTGAATGTTCCATGTGAGCTTGAGAAGAATGTGTATTGTACTGTTGTTGTATCAAGTGAATTTGATACAAATGACTGATAGCGCTTTTCAGTTCAACTGTGTCCTTACTGATTTTTTGATTGCTAGATATGTTAGTAACTAATAGAAGGGTATTGAAGTCTCCAGTTACAGTGGATTTTTAAATTTCTCCTTGCATTCTATTAGTTTCTGCTTGCTATATTTTGACGCTCTGCTGTTAGGTACAATACACATGAAGGATTATGTTTTATTGGAAAATCAACCCTTTTATCATTATGTAATTCCCTTCTTTATCAGTGATAATTTCCCTTCCTATGAAGGCTGCTTTGTCCAAAATTAATGTAGCTCTCCAGCTTTCTTTTGATGAGTTTCTGCTTATTATATCTTTATCTATCCCATTGTATTAAATTCATCTAACTTTAGTTATTGTCCATGTGTCCTTTATACTTGTTCATGTGAGTCCACCCCCTTTTCCCCTATGATTCTCTCCCCTCTCCCCTCTGGACCCTGTCAGCCTGTCCAGAGGGGAGAGGGGAGAGAATCATAGGGGAAAAGGGGATGGACTCACATGAACAAGTATAAAGGACACATGGACAATAACTAAGGGTGGGGGGTGGAAATGGGAGGGAGGTGGGGAGCACTGGGCGGGGGACAGGCAGGGCTGGGAATATAAGACAGAAAACTGTACTTGAACAAGAATTACATTTAAAAAATTGAAAACTAATAAAGTGGGGTTTTTTAGGCAGCATCTAATTTGATCTTGTTTTTTAAAGAACATTTTAGTCTTTTATTTTTTTATTTAGTTGTTGTTCAAGTACAGTTGTCTGCCTTCCCCCCCACTCTACCTCCACCCCAGCCATCCCCTTCTCCACCCCATGATTGCACAACCACCTTGATTTTGTCCATGTGTCCTTCATAGTTCTTCCTAAAAACCCTTCCCCCTTTTCCTCCCATTATCCTCCTCCCCCTTACCCTGTGGTTACTGTCAGTTTGTTCTTTATTTCAATGTCTCTGGTTGTATTTTGCTTGCTTATTTGTTTTGTTGATTAGGTTCTGCTTAAACGTGAGATCATATGGTATTTGTCCCTCACTACCTGGCTTACTTCACTTAGCATAGTGCTTTTACACTGAAGAGCATTATGGCCTTGTTTTTTAAACATCCTCTCACAGTTTCTGTCTTTCCATTAGTGTGCTTCTTTCTTTTTTTGTATCCCATTATTTTCCTGCTTTCTAGTGTTTTAATTGAACATTTTTTGTGCAACTACATTTTCTCCCCTGTCTTAGCATATCAATTATACTTTAAAAATATTCATCCCTGGCTGATGTGGCTCCGTGGATTGAGTGCTGGCCTATGAACCAAAAGGTCACTGCTTCAGTTCCCATTCAGGGCACATGCGGGTTACAAGCATGTGGGTTACAAGCCGGGTTACAAGCCGGGTCCCCAGTAGGGTGCGCAAGCGGTAACCACAAGTTCATGTTTCTCTTCCTCTCTTTCTCCAACCCTTCCCCTCTCTGTAAAAATAAATAAATAAAATCTTCTTAAAATTTAGGGGTTGACATAGGATTAGGAATATACATTTACAACTAATCCAAGTCTACTTTCAAATAACGCTGTACTGTTTCACAGGTAGTACATGTACCTTATAACAATATTCCCAATTTCTCCTTTCATCTTTTATTACATAGCTATCTTTCATTTCACATATACATAAGCTGCAGTCACTGAATACATCATTATTATTATTATTATTTGGAACAAGTTGTTACCTGTTAGATAAATTAAGAATAGGAAAAACAAGAGATAATACTGTACTTTAGTATATTTATTCTTTGACACCCCTTTTTCTTTATATAGATCTAAGTTTCTGACCTGCATAATTTTCCTTCTCTGTGAAGAACTTCTTTTAACATTTCTTTCAAGGAAGGGCAGCTAGTGGCAAATTTCCTCAACTTTTGTTTGTATGGAAAAGTCTTTATTTCTCCTTCAATTTTGCAGGATTTTTGCTAGCTATAGAATTCTATGTTAGTTGTTTGTTTTCCCAGTACTTCAAATATTTCACTTCATTCTCTTGTTGCTTGTAGGGTTTCTGAAAAGAAGTCTGATTTAATTCTTGTCCTTGTTTCTCTGAAGGTTAGGTGACTTTTCTCTGGTTTCTTTCAAGTTTTTCCTCTTGGTCTTTGATTTTCTGTAGTTTGAATATGGTATGCATAGATATCAAGGTTTTTTTTTTAAATTTCAGGTTATTGTGCTCTGAGATTCCTGGACCTGTGGTTTGATGTCTGTCTTTAATTTTGGGAAATTCCCTGTCATTAAAAACTTCCTTTTTCTTCCATATTTCTTCCATATTTCTTTTTTCCTTTCCTTCTGGTATTAATTCATATATATGATACACCATTTGTAACTCTCATATAGTAGTTGGACATTCTATTAAGTCTTTTTCATTCTTTTCTTTCTTTGTATTTCAGTTCTGGAAGTTTCTATTAATATATCCTCAAACTCACTCTTTCTTTTCTTGGCTGTGTATAGTCTACAGATGAATCCATCAAAGACAGTTTTCAATTCTGTTATAATGGTTTTGATTTCTAGCATTTTGTTTTGATTCTTTCCTAGAGTTTCCATCTGTCTGCTTATATTACTTATCTTTTCTTACATATTGTCCTCTTTTTTGCCATTAGATCATTTAACATGTTAATTATAGTTATTTAAAATTCTCAGTAAATTCCAAAATCTCTGCCATATCTGAGGCACGTTCTTATGCTTACTTTGTCCATTTAGACTGTGTTTTTGTCTTTTAGTTATACCTTGCAATGTTTTTGTTGAAAACCAAACATGGTGTATGAGATATGGGTTCAGTGTGAGGTTTAAGTTTATCTGGCTAGGAGTTAGGCTGTGTTTACTGTTTGCTGTCATTGCACTGTCAGGGGCAAAAATTTCCTCTAGTGTCCTTGTTTTTTTTCTCCCATATTGCCTTTGGGTTCTCAGTGTCTGAAGCACCCAGTTCTTTTATCTGTAACCCACTGTTGTTATATATGAGCCCTATTGATGTAGTGGGAAGGTGGGGGGTCTATAGTTCTATGGTTAGTTCTCAATATTTAATTAAGCCTGAGTTGGGTATTTTCTTCTGCTACGTGAAAGGCTAGAGAGAGCTGGGTTGGAATTGTCCCATTCCCCATGTTGGTTAGGCTTTGGTAAAACCCCATTTGGTCAAGTTCTAGTAAAATAGTTTCCCTTGAATGCAGGTCCTCTTAAGAATAGAGCTCTGGTGATATTTTGAAAATATTACTTTTCCCCTCCTTGTCCCTAAAGAGTAAAAGGATTTTTCTCTGATCTTTTTTCCCCTACTTTTTTATTTAATTATTTTTCAAGTACAGTTTTCTGTCTATTACTCCCATCCCATCCCACCCCCCGTGCTCCCCCCTCCCTCCCATTTCTACCCTTCTCAGTTGTTCTCCATGTATCCTTTATATATGTTCCTCTAAATCCCTCCCCTATTTCCCCTGAAATTCCCTCCCCTCTCCCCTCTGGTCACTATCAGCCTGTTCTCTATTTCAGTGTCTTTGGTTATATTTTGCTTGCTTGTTTGTTTTGTTGTTTAGCTTTCTGTTAAAGGTGAGATCATATGGTATCTGATCTTTATAGTAAGAACCTGGTAAGGTTCCTGAAGGTAAAAATCAGGGAAGTGGGGGTGCTAAGAATGGGCTGCCTTGGAGTTTTTAACTCTCCAGGTAGTTTACACTGAGCCTCCAAGAATTCACCAGTTACAATGTAAATTTTTCCATGCCATTCTGTCTCCAGCTGTGGGCTTCTCTGCTCCTGAGTTTCTGCTCCTAGGAAGCTGTGATTCTTTATATGTGCCGGTCTGTCTCTTCTTCTCAAAACTTCCCAGTTTTGAGGGCAGGAGTTTGACCTGTGACTTCAATTCTCTTGATTTTTAGTTTGAGAACAGCTCTTTTCTTTTGAGGATAGAAGTGAGTACTTCTAAGCTCTTTACATGTCAGACCTGAACCTGGAAGTCAAAACTATTTCTTTTAAAAGATCAGACTATTGTAGCTTAACAATTAGTTTTAAAATACAAACTTTTTTCTACTTAGTCTTAACTTTCCGATATCATCCCTACTATCTGGATTCTCCAAAGCACTGTTGATTAACTCAAGGCTTTCTACTGTTGAGTCCTAGAGTGCCAGTTTGTGGCTCATCTCAGCCTTTTTTTCCAGCAATAAAGTAGGTAAGTTTATTTTTAGGAAGTGGCCCACATATAGAGAAACAGGGGAGCTAACACTCAAAGATCTGGCTCCCCAATGGCTTCCAAGGGGTGGGTTAAATAGGAGGAAATCATTAATCATGATTATGGGAGTTAGAGTTGTGGTCAGGGTGGTGCACTAGGGTAGGAGCTTCAGCACTAGGGTAGGGGCTTCATTGGTCTGTGCATCTGGTCCTGACATCAGCCATGGAGTCATTTCATCTGGTTTCACTGCTTTTCTGGAGCTGAAAGACAACTGAGGCCTAGAGATTATCTTTAGTTTGACCAAAACTGTCTCTGTGGTTAGCAGGCCTGAGGCTTTTTTTGGTAAGATTTTTTGACACCAACCAGAACCTCAGTGTTCTGAAAGTTTAATGCTTAAAGGAGTAGTGGTGCAAGACAGAAGGAGGCAGGTAAGTCAGGGTGCTGGATAAGGCCAGTTTGAATCAAAAGAAAAGAAAGGAGAAAAGATCATACTAAAGAAATGAAGTTTTTACACTGTTATACATCTAAGGTGGAGCTTGTCTTCCTCAAGACTTGCAGTTATCTTGATGTTACACCTGTAACATCTTAGACCATCCAGCGACTGCTTTTTGAGAACTTCCAGGTTTGCAAATAGGTTACTGCTCAAATTCCAGAATACCAAGGCCATGCTCCATTGTTCCCAGCTCTCACATTCAGTTTTTTTATTGTTTCTCATTGTACTTTAACTTCCTACAGAACATTAACAGAAGTGGCCAGCTGAATGTTTTCAAAGCCTTTTATATTTGTGGAGCTGACTGTACCATGGGGGCTAATGAAAATTTCATTGTTTCAGGAGTGCTGGCTCTTTCAACAGGTACCTTGGTGTGTTTGTCTGCCACGTGTAAAATGAGCACATTTACCTCTAATTACCTTTTACAAGCTCTTGAGATGTAATTTTAAAATAACTGGGTAAAATGCTTGTTGGGGAAGAAAAATTTTTTCTTCAAGTTTATTCTGTCTAGTCTAATAATCAAATTGATGTAAACTTTAATTTGGTTAATTAAAGCTTAATATTAAAGTTTAAATGACATTAAAGGACAAATTAAAGTTTAATGACATGTATACCTCATATACAGGGGAGAGATTCAGGAACACTAAGTCGCCCAAATAGCAGAAGCCATTATTTTAAATACCACCTTTAGCTAAAGACAAAGGAATATGCTGTGATGGAGAGTCAGTTATGAGAGATGGCCAAGAAAAGCACAGTAAACAAGGGTAAAGTTGTTATGCAGACTTAAATCCATGCCTTCTCTAGTGATAATGAAGGCAGGTCCCAGTGAGGGAGACACCCTTATAGGTAGAGATACATCTCAGCTTTTAAAGAATATATTTTGAGTTTTATGCCATATTGAATTATTTTGAAAATCCACCCTTCCCCTGGCCTCCAAGGAATTGGAATCAAATCATTTTGTAGCCTGATTTTCTCTACCCTATTGTGTCTCTAAACAGTTTTGCCACACAGTAAGAGGTTCTTGCTATAGGCTGAAATGCATTCTCCTAAAATTGATATGTTGAAGCCCTAAGTCTTCATGTGACTGTATTGGAGATCATGCCTGTAAGGAGCTGAATAAAGCTGAATGAGGGTATAAGGGTGGACTTCTGATATGATAGAATGGATGTCCTCATAAAAGCGGTAGAAACACCAGCTCTCTCTCTCTCTCTCTCTCTCTGCCATGTGGGGACTCAGTGAGAATGAAACCTGAAGAGACATCAGTGTTTGGGCTGCCTGTCAGTACCAAACCCAATAAACAATGATAGTGATTGAATCTTTATGGGCGCTTTATTGAGATGGCTGATGATCTGAGAAGACGGTGGATTCATACCCAAGCAGACTATCTTGTCTCTTCTTTCCAGGCCAAGGGTTTTATAACAGGGAATAAACAAGGTGCGGTGAAGGCTTTTGAAGTTCAGGGAGAATTAGGTGAAAGAGACTGCAGCATTCTTGTTCTGGGCAATTAGCTGTTCCCAGAAATGGGTGGTCATCTGTCTCTCCCTGGAACACAAAAGCCTGGCTGCCTTTGTTTGTCCCTAGGCAATGGTCTTTAGTAGTGCCCAGGAAGTCGGCTGTTTCCCAGGAGCCAGGTTGGGCATTATTTGTAGTTTCTGAAACAAAAGCTTTAACATATACATTACTTACTGGGCTTATAACTATTTACCTTAAACTAAAATTTTCCAAATCTTGAGTCCCCTATCAAGAAGGCAGCCATCTGCAAGCAAGGAAGAGAGTTTTCACCAGAAACTGAACACTACCAGAACCTCTAAAACTGAGAAAATACAGTTCTGTTCTTTAAGTCACTCTGTCTATGGTAATTTGTTACAGCAGCTCTAAGAGACTAAGACACTTCTTTGTTGGCTAGTATACCTGGGTTTACTGACAAGTTTGAGTTCTGTGGAATCTAAAGATAAAGTGGCTATAGTGTTTCCAATTATTGTATTCTCTTTCTTGCTTACTGGATATTCCTTTCTAGTATAGCAATGTGATGCTATGAAGGTTCCATTGCTTTGTGGCCTCTTGTCATTATTAAACTTTATAACTCACCCACCATTCTTTTAGCATTGTTTCTGTAAATGATGACTTGTAAATTAACATGTAGCTACTGATAAACAGTCTCTTTTCTTAAAGAATTGTAGGACACAGACTCCAGCTTTCAGACATTGTGGTTCCAGGAGATTTGCTTACCTTCCAGGAAATCCAGACCATCACTTGACCAGCTCCAAGATGGTTATCAGAGCAGATTGTGCTGACTTGAACATGGCAACCTCAACAAGAGGCCACAACTCCTCGGGTTTCCTTTGTTCTGCCTTCTTCTTCCCCACTCTTCAAAAACCCCTGTCTGCATTGAGATGTTAAGATGGTCTTTGTGATGAGAGTCCCCCACCTTCTCAAGCTGTTGGCTCTTGAATAAACCTGCTTTCCTCCTATTAGACCCTGACACTTCAATACTGGCTTTTGAGTGGCAGGCAGCTGAATGTGGGTTAGGTACCAACTTTATTTCAAATCAAAGCATTAATTCCAAAGTTGTTTTATCCTCAGGTTTTACCCCTTTATCCTTTTTTGTTTTACCCCTTTCCTTATCCTCAGGTCAGCCTTGAGTGGCAGTCTTGACTATTTGGTTTGATCTGGGAAGTGTGGCAGGGTCTGGCTCTCAGATACCTCTTTTCCTGTCTCTTTAAAGCTTACCCTCTTTGTGGCTATTCCTGCTTTTCTCACTAATAGGCTGAAGATACCCTCTGTGGCAGTGCCCAAATTCTGACCTTGCTGGATACGCATATAAGTTCTTCATCGGTCTATAAGAAGCTTGTCTATTATGCTGCCTCCTGACAAGGAGAGGTCCCCATGCAGCAGAACATCCTATAACCTCTCACTGCTGAGGTGCCTTATCTGGTATCCAGCCTCCTTTATTTGACTATTAGCAAAATTGCTCTAGTCAGGGAATCTTGGCAGTGACCACAGGAAGTTCATACATTTTTGCCCTATGACAAAAGGAAGGGATTTAGACTGTTCTACTGCCTTCCTCTCTCTCTAGTCATCCATGTGTATTTAATCCTATTCTTCCTTGTCAGATAAGCACACTAAATGAAACCCTAAATGGAATTTAAGATTTTGATTTGTACCAAAAAGATCCTTTTTAAAAGATTTTATTTATTTATCTTAAGAGAGGAAGGGAAGGAGAGAGGGAGAGAAACATCAATGTATGGTTGCCTCTTGTGAGTCCCCCGCTGGGAACTGGCCCGCAACCCAGGCATGTGCCCTGACTGGGAACCGAACCGCAATCATGTGGTTCGCAGGCCCGCACTCAATCCACTGAGGTACGCCAGCCAGAGCATAAAGATCTTAAGGAATAAAGAAGAGTTCTTAAAACAAGGACTAACTAATGGCCCTGTGAACTCATTTTTGTAAATATTACCTTATTGTCTAATTCTTGATTTGTTATTCAATGTCCAGAGGATGAATCTCTTACTTCATTCATTCAACAAACACTTATTGAGCACCCAGTGTGCAATGCATGTAAATAAAAATATTCAGGATTGTCCTTGTTCTCAAGCTCTCTAAAGACAGCTAAAATAGATACATAAATATTTTAATATCAAGGTAAAAGGTGATAGGTGACCTGAGAGAGTGTTATGAGAATTCAAAGAAGAAGAAATAACTCTGTTTTACCTTACCGAAGAAAGACTTCATAGACAACAGGACATTTAAGCTGGGTAAGATTTGTATGTTCAGAGAAAGAAAGGGTATTCTAGATTATGAAGCCAAAACATAAACAAAGTCATAGAAATGAAAAACACTAGAAATTGTTGTGAGAAAGATATATTTTTAGGGTAATACCTTATTTATATTTTTCCTAATTGATCAACTATTCACTATGT
The DNA here is from genome assembly GCF_014824575.4 of Sturnira hondurensis. Lineage (NCBI taxonomy): Eukaryota > Metazoa > Chordata > Mammalia > Chiroptera > Phyllostomidae > Sturnira > Sturnira hondurensis. The sequence goes on along the minus strand of NW_028077253.1, from coordinate 2,001,417 downwards.
ATGTCTAGCTACCATAAGAAATACAAAGAATTATAATTCATAGTCCATCTATAGAGAGCTTAAATTGTATCTTTTCTTTGCCCTGATTTGTTTTGTTTGTAAGTAGATAGCAAAATAATCGACATCAGTGAGTCTAATTTCATTATGTTTTATTATTCCACCCCACTCACTCTTACTATTCTTTCCATTCTTGTCATTAAATAAATGTACAAATAACTTCTGACATGTTACCTTGAGTTGTTATTACTGGAACGTACCTTTTAAAAAGTTTTATTTCAGGTCCTTTCATCATTGAGAGCTCAAAATGACTTTCTAAATTTCTAATTGGCATATCCTTTCTCTGTGATTTCCATCAAATTTCAATGACTGCTTTTATCAAGTATGTATGTATACCTTACACAGATTTTCAAAATGAACTTCCAATCAAATTGCTATTGCCATCTCAAACATGAAAATAAAGTAGGTCTAAGAAACTACGTAAATTAATTCACTATTTATTGTATGGATTTTTAATATTAACAAGATCACTTACACCAGCCATTCCAATTTAAATGGTTTAACTTTTCCTGTTCATCACCATGGACAAGGCATATTTAAATGAAGGTAAGTCAGAGAGACTTGTTAGAACAATCTATTCTTCAGCAGAGAGTAACCACATCTTATTTAACATGCTACCTGTAGATGTCACTATACACTTATAATTCTTCTCACTGACCTCCTCCCCACCCTTTCCCATTAGAGTAAAAGAATGAATATTTGAAGGGATGTTGAATTTTTGTTTTCTAAACAGAGAATCTAAAGATGAGGTTTCTTAGAATACAAACTTGCAAATCAGGCAGTAAAACACACACACACACACACACGCAGGAGTGGTTTCAAAGGTAGATAATTATATTTGCCACTTTTGTTTCACTATTCCATGGATAACCTTTCAGGTTAGAAAGAAGATGCAACTAAGAGTGGGGGTTACCTCTCTTTTCTTCTTTATTTTTAAATGATTTGTAAAATCTTAGCTTAAAAAGAAACTAAATCATGTTTCAGCAACTGTTTTTCTCATAAGATCTTAGAGGAATTGAATAAAATTGATTTCTTGGTTTTTTTTAAAGAATGTAGATATGACGCTTTCATGGATTAATGAATGACAGAAAATTATAAACAAATATAACTGGTTTTAAGGATAGGTTTTTGCTTTGGAAACCTTTTGCCTGAGAGCTGGAATTGACAAGAGCTCAAAAACTAAGCATGATGATTTGTTGTCTTCTCTTGACTAAATTGGGTGACATAGCAGTTAACACATGATGGAATGCTATATAAAACATTCATTAGAGTGGTATATGGATTCCAGGAGAGCCAAGAGCTCAACTACAATACCTGAAGTAGAATGTGGATGTTGAAAGAGCAGGAAATCAATGGGCAGGGTGCCAAGGTTTTGACAGTTTTCTTCCTTGCAGTAGGCTAATAAACACTGGGCCCAGTAGTTTTTGTTTTGTTTTGGGGTAGTCATTCATTTCCCTTTTATTAATTTGGAACTAGGGATCACTTTATCACAGCTTGCTTTATACCAAAGTGTTCCAGGTGGGAAGAGAGAATACTCAGAAGTGACCTAGGTGTCCTACAGACTGAAAAGTTCATCCTCAGCCAAACTGCAAAAGACAGATCTCCTGCAGCAAGAGAAGCACATCCAGAGCTGAAGAGGTAAATGATCTCAGCTTTAGAAAGGCAAGGAGAGGTGGAGAAAGGGAGCTCCAGTTAATTAAAATCAGCTTTTTAGGTAAGAACATTCATGTCCTAGTTATCCTCTGGTTAATGCTCATTGGTAAAGGGCAGGGCTCAAAAAAACTCCACTGGATCAACAGGAGGATTACAGAGTCATATCCTTCTACACACAGGCCCAGAAGAAAAAAAAAATCAAGCAAGTCATATAGCTGAAAGGACCATACGTGAAAAAGTATGAGAATAAATAGAAAATAAAGTAAGGTGTACAGAATGGAAAAGTCTGAAATAAACCCTATAGATGTGTATGAATTTGGGGAAATGTCAGTAACATCAAGGCTGAGGCACAGTTGAAGCCATGGATAGCCACTGCCAGTGCTAGTAGGATCTTGCATTGTAGGTGTTTGTAAATACACTTCATACTCATTAGCAATTCCTTAGAGGGCTAAAACAGTCTCATTTACCTTGGTTCCTTCTACAGCATGTAACAATCATCTGGCACATAGTGGATTCTCAAAAAAACATTTGTTTATTAAATAAACGAATGAAAGCAAAAGACATAAAATGGGAAAACAGGTATGCATAGTTCCTAGATGTCAATGAAAAAGTAGTTTGAATATCTCAATTTGGAGATTATCGAAAAGTTGGTGCTATTGTGAGACACTTGGAATGTAGAAGGGAGATGCAATTTGCAAACAAGAAATTAATTTTCTTTGAGGCCATATGGACATGGTTCTTATTTTGATGGGGGAAAATATAATAAAGTGGGCTTATAGCTGAGTGGTTGGAAATACATTAGGAAAATGGTTGGAGACGCAGATTTGGCATTCCTTGATGGAAAGAATACACTTAAATTTTCAGAATGAATGAAGCCCTTGAGGGAATATGTGTAACATATTACATATATAAAAAAGATCAAGAACTAGAGATTTTGGTATTTCTAGAGTCAACAGATGGAACAGGAAAAGAGGAACCAGAACCAATTAAAAAGAGGAGTGTTGTATTAGCTGAGAAAAGGCAATTATCAAAAAGGTAACTATGCTACAAGAATTAACAACATAAAATAAAGAAATGTAGATGAATAAATAAAAAGAGCAAACAATAAATCCATTTACTGATGTTTTCTAAGTGGTCTTTAGCTGTCCAAGAGAGCTGTCTTACTATGATATAGTACTCATGAGTTAGGTTTTTTGATAGTTCCCCCAGGAAGGAGTTTCAGGAAGTGAGTGGGATAAGTGGTGAGGAAATCGAAACCACATATACAGCCAGAGTGTGTAAAACAAAGATTTCTTAGCAGACTGATTATGTATGGTCAAGGTATACGGAGTCATTTTTCTTTTTTTAACTCCATGGTCCTTGGATGACTGAACTAGAACTGAAACTAGACTAACTTCATATGTAGATAGCTGAGAGAAGCAAGGAACACATAGCATTAAAATATTTATATATGAGTTTCATATTAAGATAAAACAAACATTTATTTAGCATAAAGGTGTTGTGCTTTGTTTTTCTTGGGAGGAGTATGGGTTATTCTTAGTCTTTTGAGGGCTCTGTTCCCTCCAGGGGAAAACGTACATATGCACTGGAATTTATCCGAATTTATAGAAGACCCACAAATGTCTTCCAAATATCCCAGTGTAAGAAACCATAATTTATAAAGAGCCTGAAAATTCATTGGCTTGAGTCTTCCAGTGAGAAGAGCATGGAAGGAATAAGGAATCCCGAGTCCTAGTTCCACTTCTCCCAGTCAAGCTGTGTTATTGCAAAAAAATAGTGTGATGTCTTTGGAGAACATTTTCCCTTTATACAAGCTGAGGTCATGAGTCTCAATGACCTCTTAGGTCCCTTTTTGTAAAACATGTTACATTCTATGTTTCTATTTAAAAATCCAATGAAGAATTTGTCATCAAATGAATACTTTTCTATTTGTATGGTTATTATTCTCACAAAAAGCACCAGGCCATGTCATAGAGTATGAGGTACACTTTTGAATATATGCTAACTAGACATTTAGAAGAAAGGTGCTAACTGCATTTTAAGTCCCTGCGTGAATGGCAGCTCCTCCTAAATAACCCAGTCTCCGAACAACTTCTAGATTTTTCCTTATTTTCCCCACTAACTCTTTTTAAATAAGACACTTTTTAAAATTTTAATTATTTTTCAGGCACAGTTTTCTGTCCTTTACTCCCATCCCAGCCCACCAGCCCAGTGCTCCCCACCTCCCTCCCATTTCCACCGTCCCTAGTTTTTGTCCATGTATCCTTTATACTTGTTCCTGTAAATCCTTCCCCCTTTCCCCTAAAATTCCCTCCCCTCTCCCCACTAATTTTTAACTGCCTTTTATAGGACATACCCTAGCAACTTGGAATACCCTCACAGCAGATCACTTTCACCAGGGACATGACCAAATTTAACTTCTTAGGAAAGTTGGACCATTATTTCTTTTGAACATTTTGAAGTTCTTTTGCAAAACAAGAATTGAAAGAAGTCAAGCACCCTTGTTCACAGAAAACAAGAGCCTAGTAACAGGAAGAGTGGCATGGTCAAATGAAGGAGCTCAAGATTACAGAGAAAGAGAGAAGAGGCTAAACGACTCAGAAGTGAGAGGGGAATGAGGAGAGGACAAGCCAGCTGAATTTCTGCTCCACTTGATATTGTACTACAAGAGAATAACACGAGTGGCTACTTAAGAATGAACACAAGGCAGGTTTGTTTCCACTTGAAAGTCTGAACTTTCAGACTATTGCAACTCACTTCCTGATTATTTTGGAAGAAAAGAAAAGTGTCACCTGGTTGTTCTCAACTTAAATTCTCCCTTTAGAATTATTAAGCAAAAATTTCCGGTAGGCATCTGTCTTCCAAACTCTTTTCTAGAACCCTGCAAAGAGGCATTTGAGGCAAATATACCTTATGGAATTTAGCAGCAGAGGATAATTATTTGTATAGCTAGTTTCTAAATATGAGTGCCTAAGTTACTAGACTCAGTTCTCACGTGCATCTAGAAATTTTAGACTGTTTTTCAAAAAAGGGGAAAAAATCTGAATACCTGAAAGTCAACAGCAGAGCACCTTTATTCCTAAATACTCTTTAGAAAGCCCATCAAGAATCACTTAACAATGAATAAGAAAATATTAAGGCATGAAATCGAACTGCATTAGGGAACCAGGAAAATTGCACCCCTACACTGCTATTTGATTTTAAAACTTGCCATAATTGCTTACAAAAGGCTGAGGCAGCAGTTGTCCAATAATACTGCAGGGACAGCAATTAACACCTCATAGATGATATTTAAAAAAAAAAACATTACCAGAATTGAGTTCAGTAAGTGTTTAAAAGCCCAAGTTCTTGGCATAGGAAATATTCATTTTTTTCTGGTAAATCTCATGTGTTGCTCTAGTCGGTGCAGTTAGCTATTTTTTTGTTCTAAAGGGCTTTAGGATGGTGAATGCAGAAATGTATGTTAACTTTGCAAAGTCTGGAGCTTAGGACCAGAAAACAAAATTGGAGTCAGTCCATGGCATTAGATGATCCTGTTAACTTTACTTTTAGTGTCACAGCTTTAACTAGACAATATGTGAGCTATAGCAGTTTCAATATAACTTTATATACAAAGACTTCAAAGAAATTCTTCCCTCTCCCTTGTTCACTCATTCATTTGTTCACTTATTAGTTCAGTTAACAAATATTCATTGAGGAGCATCCATGTACCAAAAATTGTAATCCACACTTTGAATATAAAGACAATAGACAGAATCCTCTATTCAAGAAGCTCAGAGTATAGCTAGGGAGATAGACTAGTAAAGAAATCTAGGATTAAGTGATGAATTTTAAGGCAATCACAAGGAGAAAGAATATAACTTGGCCTGGGTGGGCTGAGCTGAGTCAGGATCAATCATTTGTTCAGTAATTGAACAAATCATGAGGCAAATTCAAGGTAAAGTTTTTGCAAACATTTGGTGCTTTTACTTGTTTCCTTTGCTTTTTTTTTGTGGAACCTTTAACAATGCACTAAAATTATTTCTTTTCATGTCTGTCTTCCCCTATTAGATTGTGATGCCTTAAGGGAAATTCTGGTTTCTGTCTTTTTTTCTTTTTGAGTTGGTATGACTACTCTTTCCCTCATTTGCTTTTTAAAAGCATTTTATTGTATTTTTCCCATTGCCATTTATTCTCCTTATACATGCCTGATACCCCCTTCCCCACAATCACCATACTGTTGTCCATGTCCATGAGTCCCTTTTCCTTTTTGTTCAATCCCTCCCCACCTACCTTTCTTCCCCCAACCCTTGGATGTCCTGATTTCTTTATCTTGTTTCATTCCCAGGGCCTACCCCGGTAGTAGAGACTCAGTAAATATTGTAAAATATGTGACCAAAAAATTATAACCTATCTATCTATCTATCTATCTATCTATCTATTCATCTATATATGGAAACCTGTTTGGACCAGAGATTCTTGATTCAAAGAAAACTATGACTTTTACTTTTAGCATTTAAAAATTATACTATATATTTCCACTGTGGAACAGCTCTCTTCTTTATTGTATACTATCAGAGAGAGTTTCTAATTTTATAATGGAGAATGATTCATGGTGAGAAAATATCACTGAATGCTGCAAAGTATACACAAATTACAAAATATAGATATGGTATATGTGAAAACAATAATGATGTAATTTGGACACACATTTTTTATCATGAAATACTTTCTAACAATAAGAATATTCTATTTATAAAACAGATTCCATCTGTGAAACAGAAGACACGGGTAACAGATTTTGGTTCCCTGAGATATTGATAATATAACTCCATGTAGAATGGCAGGAACATCTTCTTTTGAAGACGAGCTTTAAAAACTTCATTTGGAAGGGGTAAAGGTAATTTCTCTCTCCTGAATGGAACTGAAAGAATGAAATGGATATTATGATTTGGGCAGAAGTATTGGGCAGCAAGCCTTCAAACAAAAGATGATGGAAGTGGTGACCTACATGTCTGTGGTTATTAGGATCAGAAAGAAGCTAAAATTTACAATCCTATGTAAGCTACTATAGATCAGAAGAGGTAGTGGTATCCATAATATCAGCCATAGAGATTGGAAATAACTCCAGGCCATAGCAGTAGTCTGGTTACTGCCATAAGTTGGAATGCTGTTTACTATAGAAAGGAACTTCCAAAGCCAACCCATCTTGGCACTGAGCCAGAAACCTGAAACAATGTGGTAGTGTAGGGGAGCTGAGAATTAAGTTATTAAAAGAGTAGGATTTTATTAAGAAAGGCTTATGTGTGAGACACTCTTGGTGCTACACCCAGATTCCTTCCCTCCTTGACTTGGTGTCCCTATGGCTCATCTTTTGTGTGTTTTGTTTTTAATGGTTCTCACCTGAGACCTTCTTCAAAGTACTGCCTGCAGAGCTGAAAGTACCTGCAGGTTTATGCCCCATCTCACACCTGTAACCAACCACTAACTAATAATATAGTATGAGAGTCCATATTTCTTATCTTAAAAAATGACAGATTTATTTACACAGTTCCCTCCAGGTCTTTTCATGTTGTTGCAATAAGCAAGATTTCATTCATTTCTATGACTGAGTAATATTCCAAAGTATGTATATACCATATCTTCACCCATTTATTGATTGATGGACATCTAGGTTGCTACCATATCTTGGTTATTACACATAATGCTGCAATGAACATAGAAGTGCATATGTCTTTTCAAATTAGTGATTTTTGTTTCATTTATATGTGAAATCTGAAAAACAAAATAAATGAACAAACAAAACAGAAACAGACTCATAGATACAGAGAACATTTTAATGGTTGCCAGATGAAAGAAGGGTTGGGAATCTGGGTGAAGGGATTGAGAAGTACAAATTGATACTTACAAAATAGTCACGGGGATGTAAAGTACAGTATAGAGAATATAGTCAATATTATTCTAGTAACTATGTAAGGTGTCAGATGGGTACTACTAGACTAATTGGGGAGATCACTTTGCAAGTTATATAAACATCTAATAACTGTTGTGTGTTGTACATCTGAAACTAATGTAATATTGCATGTTGACTGGCAATTGCAAAATAAAAGTGACAAATTCAGAGTTATAATGTATGTTCCAGAGCTCCCTGTGGGATCAGACTGGGAGTGAGACTTCACCTGAAATTACACCTTTGTTTGGTTTTGTCTCTTTTGGTCTCCACTTTCCTGTTTCTCTGAGGAGTACTTCCTAAATAAATGAGTTGCACCCAAATCTTTTTGTTAGGATTTGCATTTAGAAAAAATCACTTTAGACAGTTGATATAGTAGCCACTGGAAAGAGAGCTGTCTGTACCCCTTTACAACTCTCACACAGATTTAGAAACAAAGTGCTATGCAGACACAAGAAAAGGGCATCTAAGTCTTCCCGGGAAATCACAGAAAGGTGATGTTAAAGATGAGTTTTGAAATATACAAAATAGTTTTCCAGATAAATGGGGAAGACAACTTTTGTCCTTAAACCTATCTATTCATTAATAATGAAAATGAAATTAACTGAAACTATCTCTAGTGTGTTAGCACCTGGTGCTGCACTAGGAATAGTATGTTTTTATCATACTTATTCTTTCTCATAAATATATGAGGCAAGTACAATCATGGTGTCCTTCCCAAAAGGTCTAAGTTGCTCAAATTATTCAGTCCCCCATGAAGAAATCTTGGATTTGAACACATGTAATTTGACTTTAGAACTCACTTGAATTTTGATCAACTTTCTGTATTGCCTTTTTGATCAACATTAAAATAAGAATTGTTTTCAATCTCATTTTTCTGCAATGTCAAGGTTACATTTTTTCTTTTTCTTGCTGATCCTTTTAGAATCATTCATGATGAAAATAGTTTTTAGCTCTGACTGGTGTGGTTCAATTGGTTGGGCACCCTCCTGCAAACTTAAAGGTTGCAGGTTCAATTCCCTGTCAGGGCACACACCTGAATTTGGTCCCTGATTGGGGCATGTATGAGGGGCAACTGATTGATGTTTCTCTCTCACATAAATGTCTCTCTCTCTAAAAATAAATTAATAAAATCTTTTTGAAAAGCTAATAATTTTTTGTTTCATGTATGGTTCTGTGTTAATATTTAGAATGTTATATAAACAAAAAATAAGATGTAGAGTTTGAAGTCTGCAGAGAAGTCAGGCAAAGGGGCAGATATTAGGGAAGTAAAGACAAAGGGGAATCTGCAAGTGAGAACTTACTAGAACCTAGGTTGACTTTTCATTACCTCAGACTTTCGACTTTGACAATGGAGGTATCCTGCAGGAGAAGCTGGTGCTCATGGTCATTAAGCTAAACATTCATTTGGTCTGAGAGCCAGAGAAATTGGAGTAGAAGCTGAAAGAACCTCGGCCCTAGCTGGTGCTCCATACCACCTCTGGGAGCTCACAGAGAAGCTTATGAGTTGCAAGGGAGTCTTATACCTTGCACAGACCTTTAAAGTATAAAATGAAAATGGTAGCTGCTTTAATTCTGCCTTCCGAATTTCACACAGTATGTCTCTTCTGGGCCACACCAATTTGACTTTTGCAGAGAAGGAAATTCTGGGAAACACAATTTTAGCTTGGCTAAGTTGACACAACGAAAATATACCATAGCCTTTAAGACCATTTGCCTCACTGTAGCCAGTTATTTTTATGTCTGTTTCTGCCCCTAGAATGCGTGCTCCTGGAGACAGGGGCCATATCTTATAATATTTCCCCGGTGCTTTTTATAAAGCCTGACACATAATAGGAACTCATAGACCCTTGTTGAATGATGAATAAACAAACAAATGAACAAATGTATGAATGAAAAAAGATGATTAACAACATTAGATATTAACTTGTTAAGAATGAAATATTTGGTCACATAACAAGGTAATAAGCAGAGAGAATCTCTTGTTATTTCCAAAAGCAAATACTTAGTATACCTTACATATCCTAATTCCTTTAAGATGAGATTAATATGTTTAATCCTATCAAAAATTTATCATGTTTATAAAACTTTCAAATTTACAAATTGTGTTTATAGAGGGTGTTTAACTACATGACTTATTTAGTTAAATATGACTGAGTCACCACTTTCCTGAATATGTATAACAACAAAATATTCTTTACAAGTTGCTTCCATTAAACTATAAAAATAAAAATAAATGCTGACTTACTAGTTAATTTTTATTCAGTTTACTTTCATTTATATACATGATATTTCAGAATCCACTGGCACAAAACTAACTGGAGCAAAATGTTGCCACCCTAACTCTGTTTACATTTCTATTTATCATTACTTCGCTGAGCATTTATTCAACCCCAGATCCTCTTTCTCAGATGCATTTTGTTTTTTGTTTTAAACTCCATAGCTTCATTAACATAATCATTCCATAATTTTCAATCTCCAAAATCTACTGTCATCTATAGCTTACACCTACCTGTAATTGCATCATTAATAGCCTACAGCAAGATAGACCCCAATTCTATGTTGAACTGAATCCTTCATAGAGAAGCTTTAAGAATATGTACTCTAATTAAACTCATGATTTTTATGGTTGGAAAATCAACCTCTTGCTTTGCTGCTATTAATTGTAAGTCATATATCTCATGTCTCACTAATAGTCCCCGGAATGTAAGTAACCTTAGTTTTTGTATATACTATTTACTTCTTATAAAATAATAAAAATTAACAACAAACAAGTATTGCATTAAATCTGTAAATTGCTTTGGGTGGTATGGACATTTTGATGCTGTTAATTCTTCCAATCCATGAACACGGTATAAGTTTCCATTTGTTTGTGTCTTCCTTGATTTCTTTCTTCAGTGTTGTGTAGTTTTCTGTATACAGGTCTTTTACCTCCTTGGTTAGGTTTATTCCCAGATATTTTATTTTTGTTTTTGCTATATCGAATGGGATTTTTTCTTGATTTCTGCTTTTTCTGTTTCATTGTTGGTATACAAAATGCCTTTGATTTCTGGATATTGACTTTGTATCCCACTGTTTTGCCAAATTCATGTATTAGTTCGAGCAGTTTTTTTGGTAGAGGCTATAGGATTTTCCATGTACACTATCATGTCATCTGCAAACAATGCCAGTTTTGTGGTACAACCACTATAGAAAACAGTATGGAATTTTCTAAGAAAACTAAAAATGGATGTGCCTTTTGACCCAGCAATTCCACTGTTAGGAGTATATCCTAAGAACCCTGAAGCATCAATCCAAAAGAACCTATGCACCCCGATGTTCATAGCAGCACAATTTACGATAGCCAAGAGTTGGAAGCAACTTAGATGCCCATCGGTCAATGACTGGATCAAAAAACTATGGTAAATTTACACAATGGAATTCTATGCTGCAGAAAGGAAGAAGGAGCTCCTACCCTTTGCAACATCATGGATGGAACTGGAAAGCATTATGCTGAGCGAAATAAGCCAGGCGGTGGAAGACAAATACCATATGATATCACCATTAACAGGAATCTAAACAACAAAACAAGCAAGCAAAATGTAACCAAAGACACTGAAATACAGAACGTGCTGACAGGGTCTGGAGGGGAGAGAATCACAGGGGAAAATGGGAAGTACTCACATGAACAAGTATAAAGGACACATGGACAATAACTAAGGTGGTGGGTGGAAATGGGAGGGAGGTGGGGAGCACTGGGGGGGCAGGGCTGGGAATACAAGACAGAAAACTACTTGAACAAGAATTAAATTTAAAAAAAAAGAAAAAAATTAACAACAATAAAACTTTAGATCCTTAAATTTTGTTGATATCTTAAGGTATGTGAAAACTTTGACAGACAGTCATATGAGAAAATGTTATTTTGCTATGAACAGACTAACTCTAACCTTGGCAAACATGAAATCATTTTCTTTAGTTTTTCTCTAAAAGTCTGCTGTATTTTTAATTTTATGATCAACCATACTCTCCTCTGAACACTTTTAAAAAACCTCTGTAGGTAAACTTTTTTTCCTAGAAGTTTTGTTTTTGTGTCTTCAAATTGCAAGAGGAAATCGAAATTTAGGATGGCAACTATGTGATTAATTTAGGTTATGAGGTAGGCATTCTTATTCCCATTTTCAAGTGATAGCACTTAGGATCAAAAGTATTAAACACCGCCCTGGCTGGTGTAGCTCAGTGGATTGAGTGTGGGTCTGGGAATCAAAGGATCACGGTTTGATTCCCAGGCAGGGCACATGCCTGGGTTGCAGGTCAGTTCCCAGCAGGGGACACAGGAGAGGCAACCATACACTGAATTTTCTCTCCCTCTCTCCTTCCCTTCCCCTCTAAAGATAAAGAAATAAAATCTTTTAAAAAGTATTAAATACGTTCTTAAGACTAAGCAGCTAATACATTTCAAAGTCAGGATTTTTAACTCAGGTTTTTAACCTCTTAAAAATGGCAAAGCCTCAATGTCATGAAGCTTCCCAATCTACCATTACTATATAATGGTTTCAGGATTTCTGGTAAATTTTAGAGTGGCATAGTAGTTTCATTCTAGGTCATTTGCATTAACTTAGACACAGTCCTTATTCATTCTTTTTAAATTAAAGTATAGTTGACATACAATATTAAATTAGTTTCAGGTGGATAATATAGTTAGTCAACATTTGTATGCCTATGAAGTGATCACCATAACACCTGCTTCCCCAACAATTATGGAAAGTCAAATCCCTTTATGAAATTCCTCATCTCTATCTATCTATCTATCTATCTATCTATCTATCTATCTATCTATCTATTCATCGGTCCACCCATCCATCTATCTAACCTGTTTCTATTCCATCTCCCAGTGGTTCTTCACTTATAGAACACTGATAGAAATGCAAGACTTATCCTGAGTACTATAAGAAAAAACATACCCTGGCTGGTGTAGCTCAGTGGGTTGAGCATGGACTGTGAACAGGTTCACAGGTTCAATTCTCAGTCAGGGCACATGCTTGGGTTTTGGGCCAGGTCCCCAGTAGGAGGCACTCAAGTGGCAACCGCACATTGATGTTTCTTTTTCTCTCTTTCGTCTTCCCTTCCCCTCTCTCTAAAAATAAATAAATAAAATATTTTTTAAAAAAGAAAAAGCATGAGTGAATGAGTAATTTTTTCCTGAAAGGGGAAGAGTAACCAAGTTCAGGGTAAGGAAAGATTTCACTAAGAAAAATATTTGAGCTGGATTACAAGGATGAATGGAAGTTTGTTAAGTGAAGAATGGGGAGAAATTCATTCTTCCAGACAAGAAATCCCATGGATAAAGACATTAACTTGGGAATCATAAAGGGCTTATTATGAATGTGGGGAGCTAGGAGGCAGAGGGAGAGATGTGGTGTCAGAAAGAGGCAGGATATCAGGAAAAAGAAAGGGGACCTAAATTGTGAAGGATTATGTAGTAGAAATATAGGGGAGATATTAATAAAGTTCACAGAGAAAATGATGTAATCAGATCACATATATAAACTATTTAGCCCAATACACTAAACTTCTGGAGAAACATATAAATCTGTTTGCTTCCCTCTACACCCTTTTTGAAAAAGTACTTTATGATGAGTTATAATGTAACTCCTTACACTTACTTATTCAAATAATATCATCCAGCCTCCTCAATAGAAACACTTTGAAAGGTAGAAAGTGGTATTTAGATCCAAACAGCAATCTGTCCATCTATTTGAATTAACTTCAAATACATAAGGAATGATATGGAGTTATTTATTGTTTGCAAACTGTGTGCCAAGATATCCCAGGGTGACACAGCAAACTTATGGAGGCACCACAGGATAGTATAAATTTTTGAGGTAAACTCGGAGACCTCTGTGGAATACAGTGCCAAGATAGCTGCCCATACATTTTGATCATAAATTGACTTTAAGGAGTCAATTTATGTGCAGATGATATTCTGGAAGTTATGGGAGGAATTTTTATGTGAATCACATCAGGTTAGCAAGTTGTCTGCCTTCTTGCTTTTCTGCCCTCCTTTCTTTGTTCCTTCCTTTTATTTAAGAACAAATTGTCTACTATCTTCTTGTTTCTTTTTATTTCTTCTTGTTGCTTCTAATACAATAGCAATCTTGAGAAAGAAGAACAAAGTTGGAGGAATCATGTTACCTGATATCAAAGTATACTATAAGGGTATATTAATCAAAATAGTGTGGTACTGGCATAAAAACAGACATAAAGATCAATGGAACAGAATAAAGAGCCCAGATATAAACCCACATCTTCATAGTCAATGGATATTTAAAAAAGGAGGCAAGAGCATAAAATGAGGTAAAGGTAGTCTATTTAATAAATGATATTGGGAAAACTGAACAGAGACATGCCAAAAAATGAAACTAGATCACCTTCTAACACCACACATAATAGGCTGACAGGGATCAGAGGGGAGAGGGGAGGGAGTTTCAGGGGAAAAGAGGTAGGGTTTATAGGAACAAGTATAAAGGATGCATGGACAAAAACTAACAGGGATGGAAATGGGAGGGAGGTGGGGAGCACTGGGGGGGTGAGCTGGGATGGGAGTAAAAGACAGAAAACTGTACTTGAACAACAATGAAAATAAATAAATTTAAAAATAAAAAAGAATAAACTCAAAATGGATAAAAGACTTAAATATTAGACTCAAAACCATAAAAGTCCTTGAAGAAAACACATAGACAGTAAAATCTCAGATATTTCTCATAGCAATATTTTTTCTTATATATCTCCTCAGGCAAGGGAGAGAAAAGAAAAAATAAACAAGCAAATGAGACTACATCAAACTAAAAAGTCTTTGCACAGCAAAAGTATCCATCAACAAAATGAAAAGACAACCCATTGCATAGGGGAACGTATTTGCCAATGATACATCTGATAAGGGGTTAATACCCAAAACTTACAAAGAACTTATAGAACTCAACACTGAACAAACAATCTAATTGAAAAATGGGCAAAAGATCTGAATAGACACTTTTGCAAAGAAGACATACAAATGGCCAATACACATACAAAAGGATGCTCAATATCACCAATCATCAGAGATGCATATTACAACCACAACAAGATATCACCTCACACCTGTCAGGATGGCTATCATCAATAAATCAACAAACAAGTGCTGATGAGGATGAGGAGAAAAGGGAACCTTAGTTCACAGTTGGTGGGAATGCAGACTTGGGCAGCCACTGTAGAAAGCAGTATGCAGTTACCTCAGAAAACTAAAAATGTATCTGCCTTATGACCCAGCAATTCCACTTCTGGGTGTATATCCAAGGGAACCCAAAACACTAATTCAAAAGAACATAGGCATCCCTATGTTTATTGCAGCATTATGTACAATTGCCAAGATCTGGAAACAGTCCAAGTGTCCATCAGTTGATGAGTGGATAAAACAACTATGGATCATTTACACAATGGAATACTACTCGCTTGTAAAAACGAAGGAAATCTTACCCTTTGCAACAGCATAGATGAAACTAGAGAGCATTATGCTAAGTGAAATAAATCAATCAGAGAAAGACAAGTACCATATAACTTTACTCTTATGTGGAATCTAATGAACATAATAAACTAGGAAGCACATTAGAAACAAACTCATAGATAGAGAGCAGGTTGACAGCTGCCAGCAGGGAGGAGTAGCTGGGGGAGTGGAGGGATTTAGCAAAAAAGAAAAATATAAAAAATCCATGGATATGAACAAAAATATGGGGATTGCTAGGGGGAAGGCTGTAGGGGGGGAGATGCAGAAGGGTATAGGGGAATAAATGGTGAAGAACAGAGACTTGACTTGGGGTGGTGAGCAACAATACAGGGTATAGATGATATGTTGTGGAACTGTACACCTAAAACTTGCATAATGTTAATCAGTATCACCCCAATGAATTCCATACAAAGGAAAAAACAAAGGGTGTAAAGCACTAGAGAGTCTTATTCGATTCAGATTTTTCTTTCCCATCAACTAGAAGTGAAAGGGTTAGCCAACTGAGAACTTTAGCAATTGTCAATAGTTCTATTTTGTCTTGAACCTGAACACCTGTGAAGAGTATATACTTATATTTAGAATAAGACCACAATCTAAGGTGGGATACAAATCATATAATACTCAAGTTCATGTCATTTACATCAAACTTTTTTTTTAGATTTTATTAATTATCTTTAGAGGGGAAGGGAAGGAGAGAAGGAGAGAAACATCAATGTGTGGTTGCCTCTAGTGGGTCCCCCTCTGAGAAATGGCCTGCAACCCAGGCATGTGCCCTGACTGGAAGTCAAACTGATGACCATTGGTTCACAGGCAGCCACTCAATCCACTGAGTCACACCAGCCAGGGCACAAGAAAAAATTTTTTTTATCAGAGCAGGAATATTTTTTAAATATATATTTTTCTTTCTTTTTATTTAATTATTGTTCAAGTACGCATCAAAAGATGCTCAATATCGCTAGCTATCAGAGAGATGCAAATTAAAACCACAATGAGTTACCACTTTACACCCTTCAGAATGGCTATCACAAACAAACAACAAATGTTGGAGAGGTTGTGGGGAAAAGGGGACTTTAGTGCACTGTTGGTGGGATTGCAGACTGCTACAACCATTATGGAAAACAGTATGGAATTTTCTAAGAAAACTAAAAATGAGTATGTTTTTTGACCCAGCAATTCCACTGCTAGGATTATATCCTAAGAACCCTGAAACACCAAACCAAAAGAACCTATCTTCTTAGGTTCTTTGCACCCCAATGTTCATAGCAGCAAAATTTACAATAGCCAAGAGTTGGAAGCAACTCAGGTGCCCAGCAGTAAATGAATGGATCTAAAAACTATGATACATTTACACAATGGAATTCTATGCAGCAGAAAGAAAGAAGGAGCTCCTACCCTTTGCAACATCATGGGTGGAACTGGAAAGCATTATGCTGAGTGAAAAAAGCCAGGCTGTGAAAGACAAATACCATAGGATCTCACCTTGAACAGGAACCTAAACAACAAAACAAACAAGCAAACAAAATGTAACCAAAGACACTGAAATACAGAACAGACACTGACAGGGACCAGAGGGGAGAGGGGAGAGAATTTCAGGGGAAAAGGGGAAGGTTTCACAGGAACAAGTATAAAGGACACATGGGATGGGAGTAAAAGACAGAAAAACATTTTTTTTTAATGAAACAACGAAGGCTTTGCCCATCATAATGGAGTCAGGATATGCCACATGATTATTATTGAAATTTATTTAAATAGACTCAATTTTATTCTTTGCTTACATTTTTGAAAATGACATACCTCTAAGTGCCTATTAAAAAGTTATAAACTTAGTGCTTAAATATTTTTCTACATTTCACATTCACTTCTGAGAAAATACCAGAAAAATCTGTAGAACTGTAGCTACCTTTGTTGTTAATGAGCAGTAACTTGGATGCTCTCCTTGGCATACTACACATTGATAGTGCCTTTGATGGTGGTGGGAAGTTAAAGAACAGATGGGTAGGGTGGATAAGAAGGGCTCCACTTAGACAGTGTTATTCTAGGAAGAGATATCTAATGAGTGATAATACAAAGGCACATGGTAGCTCTGGAGCTAATTCTTGCTTAGTGTAAAACCACTTCACAAACACATTTGAAGTTTGTTCAATATCTTACTCCACTTTTTTATTCTTTAGTTCATTTCATTTTCACAGTAAAACAGAGTTGGGGGACTGAGGATAAAGGAAAATGAACAAGAGGAAATTTCATCATAGGTTACAGTATGTACACAGTTCTCTTTGAACCATCGCCTCACAACCGTATGGCTTGTTAGTGATTTCCAGACTAATTGTGCACACATTATCTGGGGATCTTGTTAAAATGCATATTTTTATTCTCTCAGTCTGGCTGCTGCTGCTGCTGCTGTTGGCCTGGGGACCACCCTTCAAATAGCAAAGCTATAAAAGGCCTTAATACACCAGAATCTGTATCTTGTCTTATATCAAACCACTCAAGTTGAGTCATCTCCCCATCTATTGAAAGTGAAAGGACAAAATCATAGGCCAAATAAATCTCAAATCAAGGCACATTTAATAAGTATGTTATTTGTTTTCACTCACAGCTCATTTATTCTTAATACAAATTGCCATTTTTCAGGAATATTACTCCCATTCCATGGGTGAGGGAATTGTAGAAATAGATGTGTTAAGGTGCTTGCCCAAAGTCACATGCCTGGGAAGTGATGGAGTAACATTTTGCACTGTCATTTTGTGTCTTCTTGTCTAACTGCTTTGTATAGCATTTTTATATGAGTAAAAAGGCTTTCATATGCATGAACATGTTTGATCCTCATGTCATATGCTTTCTGAGAAAAGTATTCGACGTCTTATCACCCTTAATTTGTAGATGGGGAAAGTAAGGTAGGAAAGATGGAACAGCATGGGCAAGGTCCCACAGCTAACTAGCAACAAAGCCAGAACGGTCACTGAGTCCTTCTGATCCCAGTGTCTTCTTCTTTCTTTTATCATTATTATGTTACTTAACAGTTACTGATTTATAAATTAGAATGAAGCAACAGTAACAATCATATGCATAAGAAATTTCCAACATGGAAAATTATCATTAGTTACAAAGTAAACCTATTAAAATAACTTTGAAATTGGGGATACTAGTATTCAACTTTCATTTCATTTTCAAAAGTCTCAAATCTGCAGTTTTCAAAGATTCCTAAACCTAAGGTGGTGTCTCATGTTGGAGGGTGGTGGTGGTGGGCATGATCTGGTTAACAGATCACATTCTGTTAATCTCTTTTTTAAAAGATTTTATTTATTTATTTTTAGAGAGAGGAGAAAGGAAGGAGGAGAGGAAAAGAAACATCAATGCGTGGTTGCCTCTCACATGCTCCCTACTGGGGACCTGTCCTGCAAGCCAGACATGTGCCCTGACTGGGAATTGAACCAGTGACCCATTGATTCACAGGCCAGCACTCAATCCACTGGGCCACACCAGTCAGGGAATATTCTGTTAATCTTAATGGGTTTTGTAATTACCTTAGTTTCATTCTCATACTTTATACTAAAATGTGAGTAACTTCTTGATTTTAAAGGTCTACCTTGGGTGGCTGAAAGTAAAACCCGTTTCAGAGGAATGTACTTCCTTTCTCTTAACAAAAATAATATCTCTCTTATGCTACAAATGTTTTAATTCCTGTACCTTTATTCTTTCTCTCAACTGGCTCTTATCTATTAGCATTTAAACATAAGCATCTTTTGTAGTAAAATAAAAGACTCTCCTTTTAACTCTCATACACCTGTTATGCTATTTCTCTCTTTTTCTCAGGTGACAAACATATTTATAGACCTGTCTATAGACACTATCTCCCTGCTTTCATCACTCTGTGGAAACCACACTACCTCTAAAGTCATTAACTACCCACATATTGGTTAACTCCATGGGCCCACTTGACTTCCCAGCAACATTTGATGTCATTACTTCTTTCCTTTGTGAAGTGTTTTTTCTCACACTGACTTCTGAAGCTAAAGGCTCTACTGAGTCTCTTCCAACTTCCATGTTTTTTTTCTTAGTTCTCATTGCAGATTCCTTTTCCTACATCCAGTCCTCATTAATTCAATAGATATTTATTGAGACAGAATCTCTTCCTTATATTATGCTAGGTTCTAAGGCTGAAATTGTGATCGAAAATACACTGTCTCTGCCCTTCTGAAAGTTATATTCTAACAGTGAACAAGCCATAGGAGTCAAGAGGTCAGGAAAGGCTTCTCTGAGAGAATAACGGTGTAAGTGAAGTTTAAGGAGTAATAGAAAATTACGAGGTGAAAAGAGAAAGAAAGAACACTATGCACAGGACACACAAGCAAAAAGTCCTCGGGTCATAAGGAGTAAGGGTGATAGGATTAGGCTGGAGAGGTTGCTAGTTACATGTGAAAGGTTTTGCTTTTTCTTATAGGAAGCACTGAAATTTTTTAAGTGGTGGAGGAACATGAGCAGACCCACATTTCTGAAAGACCTGTAAGGTTACTCTGGCTATAATATAGTGAAAAACTGGAGAATAAAATAATGAGCTAGAGCAGATAACTTAGAGGCAATTTCTGTGGTCCAATCTGTAGATGATGGTTGTTTTATGGAGGCTGATAGCAGTTTGGGAAAACAAAGTGTTGGATTAGATATGGGGAATATGATGAACATTTCATAGATGGCCCATGGGATAAATTATTCTTGAATTATTTGTGTGGAACTGGGTTTGGGGTTTTAGTTTAGGACACAAATGTTAGTGCAGGAAAGTGGGGGCTGTTTTTATTATAATGGGAAAAAAGACACAATAGGTGAGGATGCAGGTAAATTGTAAAATATTTTATTTATTTACTTATTTATTTTTAGAAAGAAGGGAAGGGAGGGAGAAAGAGAGGGAGAGAAACATCCATGTGTGTGAGAGATATATTGATCGATTGCCTCTCAGAGATGCCCCACCTGGGGACAAAACTCCCAACCCAAGGATGTGCCCTGATAGGGAATCAAAGTGGTGCCCTTTCACTTTGTGGGTGGATGCCCAACCCACTGAAGCACACTAGTCAGCGCTTGGATACAGGTAAATTTTAAATTGGAGGCAGGAAGGTTAATGGGCTCCAATGTGGTGACTGTTTTCCTTTACCACAAAGAGAGGTAAATTTAAGTCCTGAGGTTGAAGAGGAGCACAGTGAGGTGTTAAGTTTAGCAAAGTAGAGAAAAATTGAAGTAACAGTTGAAAATAAGGCTAGATAAGCAGAAAAATTTCTGGCCAATGGGCTTCTAATTCCAAAGATGAAAGTAAATTCTTCGTCAATTGAAAGGCATCTTGCACCATGCAGAAAACCATCACCCTCTCCATTATTTTGAAAAATTAACTGGATTTGGGGAGAAATATCAGGGTAAAGGGAAATATGATGACTTTTTTCCTCCTGCCATACTGAGTCTGGCACCAAGGAAATGTTTTCTCAAAGTGAATTTTCCAGGAGGGTAGTTGAGTGCTGACAAAAGTGAGTAGATGAGATCTGACAGAAATTCAGGAACACCTCCTTAATGATGAAAGGATAAGGTTTGGAAGTGAGTGAGGGTGAACCCTGGATATGATTTTTGCTACTGTGTTTAACAGCAATCAAAATGTTCATTTGCAAGTTGTGAAAGTCACCCAGCGAAAGAAGTATCAGGGAAGGGACTAGGGGTGACCACATCAGTTATTTGGCACGGAGCAGGGATATGTACTATAGAAATTTGTGGGCTCTCATAAAATCATCACACACAGAGAAGAGTCTATACAGGGACAATATTCCTCACAACTCTCACTTTCTTCTTCTCTCTGGCTGCCAAATCATTGAAATGTCTATCATCTGTCCTTCCTCCTAATGTGCTACCTGGGTCAAAGAGGTGATCCAGGAGGAATCCTCTCACCAGGCCAGGGAATGCCAACTGAAATTGCATGGAGAATGATCAGTAAAATCCAAATATCAAGTTAATGGAAGGAGAGAACATATGAGAAGATGCGATGGAAGAGCATAATTTTGAAAGCTTTAATTACAAAAAACCAGAAGTAAAAATTAGAGAGCATATGATATTTGCTCACAGTAATGTTTAAGAACATATGACTATATAACTAAGATATAGGATATAAGATATGGTAAGAAAGGAAGGATGTAAAGTTGAAATTAAAGGAATGTTAGATATAAATATTAATAAAGAAATTACAATTACTTAGCATATTAAAAACCTGCACTCAAAACAGTAATGAGGAAAATTAACATAAAAAATCATAAAAAAGGAGGGAAACTCAAGATGCATGTTTTATTAGGTAGAGAGGAAATATAAAGAGATAACATTATGAGAAATTATAACTGTGAAGGCCAGAAAACAGACATGCAGCAGCAAAGATAATCAAATATCTGAAGATCAGATCAAAAGAAATGAAACAAATAGCAACAGAAGATGTAATAAGGGAAAACTTTTTGTAGGAAAACAGAGTTGCACTTGTAAATAAAAATGAGAAGAAATGTAATTGAATTTTTTCTAAAATATGTTATTTTTACAGATTAGAAAAGAGATCAAAATAATATTTACTGAATTTCATTTTAAGTATAATGTGTTGATCTGGAGTGTATTGTCATGTGTGAAGTAGAATCAAAGCAAACTTTTATTGGTTGGTGCCACCTTGTGATGAAAATGTTGTCTCTCAGTGTGAACTTTAATTCCCTATGTAAATTAAAGCAATAGAGCCAGTGAAAATTATTATTCTTTTTTAAAAAAAGATTTTATTTATTTATTTTTAGAAAGAGGAAAAGAGAAAGAGAAAGAGAGGGAAACATCAATGTGTGGTTGCCTCTCATGCAACCCAGGCATGTGCCCTGACTGGAAATCGAACAGAAGACCCTTTGGTTTGCAGGCTGGCACTCAATCAATTGAGCCACACCAGCCAGGGCAGATTTGTTTTTATCTTGGCATGATTTATGAATAAATAAGGTAATAAGACAAGAAAAACCTCCTCCATTTAATTTAAAAAATCATGGTACTACTGAAGTTCAGCCCATATATTTTTGCTGGATATTTTAATTCAGAACTCGACCTATGTCATTGTTGTTATTTAACAAGCAACTGAGAAAATTCGAGATGCAAAACTAACATAATACACATCTCTTGTATTCTATAGGCATTTAAGGGGGAAAAACCAGATGTTGAAAGTATTTGTCTTAGTGACAAGATTATGAGAAATCAGCCATTTGTCCCTTTCTTCCTTGTCACCCACTCTTTATATATATTTTTTATTAATTATGCTATTACAGTTCTCTTCACTCCCCTCTGCCCTGCACACCCTCTCCCACCCACATTCCCCCCTTTAGTTCATGTCCATGGGTGGTACATATAAGTTCTTTAGCTTCCACATTTCCTGTACTATTGTTACCCTGCCCCTGTCTATTTTCTACCTACCATCTATGCTACTTATTCTCTTTACCTTTTCCCCCTCTCTCCCCTTCCCACTCCCCTGTTGATAACCCTCCCTGTGATCTACATTTCTGTGGTTCTGTTCCTGTTGTAGTTGTTTGCTTAGTTTGCTTGCTTCTTTTTTTAGGTGTGGTTGTTACTAACTGTGAGTTTGTTGTCATTTTACTGTTCATATTTTTTATCTTCTTTTTCTTAGATAAGTCTCTTTACCATTTCATATCATAAGGGCTTGGTGATGATGAACTCCTTGAATTTGACCTTATCTGAGAAGCTTTATCTGCCCTTCCATTCTAAATGAAAGCTTTGTTGGATAGAGTAATCTTGGATGTAGGTCTTTGGGTTTCATGACTCAGAATACTTCTTTCCAGCCCCTTCTTGCCTGGAAGGTCTCTTTTGAGAAGTCAGCTGGCAGTCTGATGGGAATTCCTCTGTAGGTAACTCTCCTCATCTCTTGCTGCTTCTAGGATTCTCTCCTTCATTTTCACCTTGGCTAATGTAATTATGATGTGGCTTGGTGTGTTTCTCCTTGTGTCCAACTTCTTTGGGACTTTCTGAGCTTCCTGGACTTCCCAGAAGTCTATTTCCTTTGCCAGATTGGGGGAGTTCTCCTTTATTATTTATTCAAATAACTCTTCCACTTGCTGCTCTCCCTCTTCTAGTACCCGTATAATTCAGATGTTGGAATGTTTAAAGATGTCCTGGAGGTTCCTAAGCCTCTCCTCATTTTTTTTGAATTCTTATTTTTTCATTCTTTTCTGATTGGATGTTTCTTTATTCCTTCTGGTCCACACTGTTGATTTGAGTCCCAGTTTCCTTCCCATCACTATTGGTTCTCTGTGCATTTTCCTTCATTTCACTTAGTGTAGCCTTCATTTTTTCACCTAATTTGTGACCAAATTTAACCAATTCTGTGAGCATCCTTATTATCAGTGTTTTGAACTGTGCATCTGATAGATTGGCTATCTCTTCATCACTTAGTTGTATTTTTTGTGGAGCTTTGATGTATTCTTTTGTTTGGGTCATTTTTTCTCTCTTGACACACCAGTTACATAGTGAGGGGTGGAGCCTTAGGTGTTCACCAGGGTGGAGCAGCCCACATTGCTGCATTGTGATGCTATATGTGGGGCAGAAGTCCGAGAGAGAACAATGGTGCTTGCTTCTCTCTCTGCAGGATTTCAGTCACTTTCTCTGCTTCACAGAAGCAAATGGGGCCCTTCTGTTGCTGATTCGCATGTGGGTGGCCTTGTGTACATTCTAGGACCCTGTGGGTCTCTCCAATGAACTCTCCTGTGAGGTGGGGACTTTCTTCCGCTGCTGCCTCAACCCCTACAGGTGTTTTCAATTAGTGGTTTGAGGCTTTATTTCCCTGCACAGGAGTCCTGGGTTGTGCAGCCTGTTTCGCTCCCCAGTTGTTTCTCCCAGTTTATCTGCATGCAAATGTGGGACCACCCAGTCTGCAATCTGCTGCCTGGCCAGGTCCTCCAGCTGTTGCTTTGCTAGCCAGTTGTAGCCTTGTGCACCCCGCTCCACAATCTGCCACCTCACTGGGTCTGCCAGCTGCCGCCTTGCCTGTCCCGGTCCTCCAGCTACTGCCTTGCTGCAAGTCCTCTCTGTCTGGCTGCCTGTCTCCACCTCTCCTACTGGTATGGATGAGTGTGTTTTCCTTAACTCCTTGCTTGTCGGACTTCCATACAGTTCAGTTTTCTGTCAGTTATGGTTGTTTTTCGTTTTTAAATTGTTGTTGTTCTTCTTTTGGTTGTTTGAGGAGGCACAGTGTGTCTACCTTCCCCTCCATCTTGGCTGGATGTCTTCCCATTGTTAATAAATAGGCCTTGGATCATTGTTTAAGTGCATCTGTTCAGTTAGGCTAGCTTTAGGATATTAATAAACAATTCAGTGGAAAAATACAGGTAGATAGTCATATATTTTTAAACCTAATGATAAGCCAAAGGAACATAAACTTCAACAATACCTAATTTGTCCTTTAAATGGATTTTTTTTAAAAAATGGTTACTTTATAATTTAGGATTTATGGGATTAAAATGGCTTTAGTTTTCTGAGTTTTCTGGGAGGTAATGGTCTATGTGCATCAAAAGCTTAAAGTGTGGCCTAATGATTAAATTTCCCAGAATCTGAAAGAATCAAAGATTCAAACCAAGATTTATGTGCAAATGTTTTTGTTCATTTTGATGTTAGTTATATAGCAAAATGCTAGAAATGCCTTAATGAATAATATAGGGAATTACTACATTAATTGAATAAATTGTTTATATGATGCACACTACTAAAAAATCACATTTTAGAAGAGTATTAAGTTGAGTGAAAAACACCCACACTATGTTGTGAATACTATCTTTGTATTATGAAACAATATTTACAATATGAATCCAATTTCTGTAAAAAAAGTTTGTGTGTACCTAAGAAAAGTCTTTAAAAGCCACGAATGCCAAAAATGTTAATGATTATCACTGGATGATGAAACTACAGGGTGTTTTTTCTCTTTCAATCAATTAAACTTATCCCAAGTTTTTGAAAAAATAATATATATATATACATTAATAATATTAGCTACTTTTTATATTTCTTCAGGGTATTTCTATGGTGCTCACTTTTTCAGGAAATATTTTTATTTGTAACACCTGATTTAATATCAACCCACCTTCTCTTTTCATACTCCACTTTACTTGGCTATTTCTTACAGGTTGTGTTATGATGTGTTGAAGTCTATCTTTTTTTCAGTTCTAAGCTGCTTAAATTTAAAGGCTATGTAAAGTCCATGGCTTATATTTCATCATTTTATGTATAAACTGTATATACTCTGGAAATATAGGCTAAAATATGAAGATTACAAAGTGTAGAAATTGCATGATCTTTCAGGCACTGAGTAAACTACAGAACAGATTCATTTTTTTAGAGTTTTAAAATAATTTAAAACTATTGTTCAATTACAGTTGTTCCCATTCCACCCCCCTCTATTACTCTCCCTTATTCTATTCACACCCACCTTCCACATTCAATCCTCCCTCCCCCACTGTTGTCCTTGTCCATGGGTACTTATACCTGTTCTTTGACTAGTCCCTTCCCTTTCTTTCCCC
Source organism: Sturnira hondurensis (assembly GCF_014824575.4). NCBI lineage: Eukaryota > Metazoa > Chordata > Mammalia > Chiroptera > Phyllostomidae > Sturnira > Sturnira hondurensis. Next base: position 1,975,703 of record NW_028077253.1, on the reverse strand, counting down.
CATTATCCTCCTCCCCTCTGGTTACTGTTAGTTTGTTCTTTGTTTCCATGTCTCTGGTTCTATTTTGCTTGGTTGTTTTGTTGTTTAGGTTCCTGTTAAAGGTGAGATCATATGGTATTTGTCCTTCACAGCCTGGCTTATTTCACTTAGCACAATACTCTCCAGTTCCATCTGTGCTGTTGCGAAGGGTAGGACCTTTTTCTTTATATATTCATCTGTTGATAGACATTCACGTTGCTTCCATGCCTTGACAGTTGTGAATAATGCTGCAATGAACATGGGAGTATACAGTAGGTACCTCTTTGAGATCTTGATTTCAATTTCTTTGAATATATACCTAGCAGTGGAATTGCTGGGTCATATGGTTACTCTATGCTTATATTTCTGAGGAACCTCCATACTGTTTTTCATAGTGGCTATATCAGTGCATATTACCACCAACAGTGCACAGATTTCCCTTTGCTCCACATCCTCACCAACACACACACACACACACACACTTTTTATAATAGTCATACTAACACATGTGAGGTGATGTCTCATTGTAGTAATTTTTAAAGTAACAAATGGATTTAACCACGGAAGCAAGAATATGGAAAATGGGAGTAATGTTACAGTGAAGTAGAAAGGATCATCCTGGGGCTGTAAGATTGAAGTTTGTTCTCTTTTGGGAATTAGTAATAGGGCCTTTTACAAGTCACTTCTCATCTATGTCAAAGGGGGCATTTGGATTAGATTATTTTCAAAGCTTCTTTCAACTTTGACAATCTGGAATCCTGAGGATGAATTTAACAATATTTGACAGTATTAAGATGAACCCAGAGCTTGGGGTTATATTTTTCTCTTTATTTTGTAAGTTTTTCTTGCCTACAGTGGAAATTTTTCTAGTCTTGGGACCCAAACATTTTATCTATGCAACCAGTAGCAAATGAAATTGACATGGAAATAGGAAAATGGCCTTATATGTAGTTCTCAAATATTTAATAAGTGAGGATGAAGGGGAAGCAACTGTAGATACACGTGGTGGAGATGGTCTGTGAACTCATACCAGCTCTTGAGGGAAGCAATACAGAAAAGCAGTACACTCCATAGTTACAGAGAAGCCTTTTTTCCAGTAATAGGCTAACTTAAAATATAATTTTTGTTATCAAATATAACTTTCTGGACTATTTACATATAACAAAGAAGCAACACTGTCTCAAGTTGAAATGCAATGTGTAATAAACTCTCATATTAGTAACTATCATTTCCTCCCTACTGAAATGTCAAGGTTACATTTGCTGAAGTTTACCGCAATACAGAGATCTTTGAAAACCTTGTCTGTGGCTGATTACAGAGAGCCAACCAATATGAAGAAAACAATGACTAAAGTTCATAATGTTATTGAAAGTGATTTCAGTTTAAATAAGATTTTACTAAATCAAGACATTTTTTCCAGTAATTCTATCTCTGATTCAACAAAGGAAATAGGACCATTCTAGATGTTTAAGTTATAGGTAAGTATGGCCCTTAGGCTTAATTCAGCCTTCTGTTTAATTATTAGATACCCCCAAGATAATCTTTATGAGAACCACATTTTATGCTTTAAAAATGGCACTTCAAGTTTTTTTATTGCTTGTTCTTTTTGTATTATTGTTCAAGTACAGTTGTTCCCATTTCCCCCCTCATTATTCTCCCCTGCACTACTCGCCCCCACCTTGCTCATTCAATATTTCCCACCCTGTTGTCTATGCCTATGGGTCCTGTATACATGTGCCTTGACGACCCTTCCCCTTTATTCCCATATTACCCCTCTCCCCCTCCTTTCTGGTTACTGTCAGTTTGTTCTTCATTTCCATGTCTTTGGTTACATTTTGCTTGCTTGCTTGTTTTGTTGATTAGGTTCCACTTACAGGTGAGGTCAAATGGTTTGACCTTTTGTCCTTCTTTCTCCTACATAGAATTCCCTTGTGTAAATGTATCACAGTTTTTTTGATCCACTCATTTATTGATGGGCACTTAAGTTGCTTCCAGCACTTGGCTATTGTAAATTGTGCTTCTATGAACATTGGGGTGCATAGGTTATTTTGAATTAGTGTTTCAGGGTTCTTAGGGTATATTCCCAGCAGAATTTCAAGTTTTTGATGGCAAGAGACTTACAGGTGATAAGAGGTAAATAATATTTGAAAATAGCTTCTGATCTAGGAAATAAAATACAACATTTTTATTTCTCAGGATAAAATTTTTATTTTTTATTATTTATTTATTTATTTTATTTAATTCTTGTTCAAGTACAGTTTTCTGTCTTATATTCCCAGCCCTGCCTGCCCCCCAGTGCTCCCCACTTCCCTCCCATTTTCACCCCCCACCTTAGTTATTGTCCATGTGTCCTTTATACTTGTTCATGTGAGTCCTTCCCCTTTTCCCCTGTGATTCTCTCCCCTCTCCCCTCTGGTCCCTGTCAGCCTATTCCATATTTCAGTGTGTTTGGTCGTATTTTGCTTGCTTGCTTGTTTTGTTGTTTAGATTCCTGTTAACGGTGATATCATATGGTATTTGTCTTTCACCACCTGGCTTATTTCACTCAGCATAATGCTTTCCAGTTCCATCCATGATGTTGCAAAGGGTAGGAGCTCCTTCTTCCTTTCTGCAGCATAGAATTCCATTGTGTAAATGTACCATAGTTTTTTGATCCAGTCATTGACCAATGGGCATCTAGGTTGCTTCCAACTCTTGGCTATCGTNTAAAGTGGTATCTCATTGTGATTTTAATTTGCATCTCTCTGATAGCTAGTGATATCAAGCATCTTTTCATGTGTCTCTGGATCCTCTGTATGTTCTCCTTGGGGAACTGTCTGTTCAAGTCCTTTGCCCATTTTTTAATTGGGTTGCTCGTCTTCTTTGAGTGCCACAGACTCTGGGAGCCTTGGGCTGCCAGAAATTTTTATTTTTTAAAACGTTAAAATGAGGCAAATAGGGGATTTCAAAAGATTTAGTTTATAGATATTAGAAATTGGATTAAATTTAAAATAATTCTATGTAATATATATATATATATATATATATATATATATATATACCATATTTTCAGAGTATAAGATGTACTTCCCCCACCACCAAAATTTGGGAGGAATAACGGTTATTAATGCTGCTGTTGAGTTCTGGTTACATTTACATTGGTGAAATATTATGTTATTTATGGTATTAAATACTTTACCACATTTTTTGCTTCAAAATTTTTTTTACCTATTTTCCTCCTCTAAAACCTAGGTGTGTCTTATGGTCCAAAAAATACGTAAGTACAACATATGATCAGTATGTTGACTTTTGTTTACTTCTATCATACTTCTATTACTGTTCTTTGTGTACATGTCCTGTGTGTGTATACATATGCTTGCAAACATTCCATGAGTATATAATTCTATGACACTCTCTTTCTTCCCTGCCTGTATGGCTCAGTGGATTGAATGCCAGCCTACAAACCAAAGGGTTTCCAGTTCAATTCCCAGTCAGGGCACGTGCCTGGGTTTCAGGCCAGGTCTCCAGTAGGGGTTGCATGAGAGGCAACCGCATATTGATGTTTCTCTTTCTTTCTTTCTTTCTTTCTTTCTTTCTTTCTTTCTTTCTTTCTTTCTTTCTTTCTTCTTTCTTTCTTTCTTTCTCCCTCACTTCCCCACTTACACGTGATAAGACACTTCCCCTGTCTAAAAATAAATAAATAGCCCTGGTTGGTGTAGCTCAGTGGATTGAGTGTGGGCTGTGAACCAAAGGGTCGCTGGTTCGATTCCCAGTCAGGGCACATGCCTGGGTTGTGGGCCAGGTCCCCAGTGGGGGCCAAGTGAGAGGCAATTACAAACTGATGTTTCTCTCTCTCTCTTTCTCCTGCCTTTCTCCTCTTTCTAAAACTAAATAAATAAAATATCTAAATAAATAAATAAATAAAGTCGTCAACAATAAAATAAAATAAAAATATTTCTCCCATTGACCAGTTGTATTTGTCTCTTTTTCAGAGTTTTTTCTTCTCTTCCCCTACCTTCTACATCTATCCTTTTCCTTATTTGGTCATAATATAAATCAGGGAATCTATGGCTGATGGGCCAAATCCGGCCCCCTGCCTGCTTTTGTAAATAGATTTCATTGGAACACTGCCATTCCCAATTTCTTTATATATGGTCTAAGTCTGCTTTTTCACTACAAAGGCAGATTTCAGTATTTGTGACACACACACTGTATGATATGACCCATAAAAATGGAAATAGTTACTATCTGGCTCTGTATGAAAAAAGTTTACTGACTCCTGAATTAGGTGATAAGTGTATTTTTCAAGGGTTTTTTGTTGTTAAATATGCAATGAAGGGACAGGAGCCTCCGGGAAGGTTGCCTGCCAGCATTTCCTGAAAGGAGGATCTGTTTTTACATATTGTAAGCAGTTGTCTTAATCAATTCCTTGTAAATCCCTGGTAAAATGTATCTGAGAGTTTTTCTCATTCTTGTAAGAAACTTTCCCCATCAATTAAATTGCAAGCTCGATAGGAGCTGAAAAATTTTACTGCTGTTATTTTTCTTCCATTTTTCACTGTAACTAGTCATCAAACAGTAACACCATTCTTAGCATGGGATAAGAAGAAATCCTGACATGTTTCCTGTGCTCTTCAGAGAATGGGTCTTTTACCAACAATGTCCCTACCTAGGGGTCCACTTGAAACTCAGGTCTCTCCCAGCTCATCCTACACCACACTTCGGCTTCCAAGGTATGAGATGGCTTTTTTCTTGGTTCTGTGCATTTGAGGATGGACACTGCTGGTGTGTTCACTTCTAGGCCTGAGAATTGACTAAGAAGTGGTTCTGCAGAGGAGTTTAGGTGGATGGAGAATGGAGGATAGAGGTTCATGGTGGTGGGCTGTGTGTCCACATGTCTATGTATGTGACCACTTCTGAAAGATAGTGAAGGTGAGGGGAAGAAAAGATGGTCAGGGGGAGACTAGTCCTTTCTTTATTGCTCAAAGTAAAAGGACACAATATATATTACTTCTCTGTTAGCTGATTTATAGCTTTCTATGTGACCCACAAATTTTAGATGTTGCTTAGTCTAACAGATTGCCTTATTTAATACAGATAATTAAAACAAATCTGTGAATCAATTTATAATTTGAAAACTATGAAATGTTCTAAAGTTATTATGATTATAATATGTTTAATGTAATTGTTGTTCAAGTACAGTTTTCTGTGTTTTACTCCCATCCCAGCCCACCCTCCTCAGTGCTCCCCCCTCCCTCCCATTTCCACCCTCCTTAGTTGTTGTTCATGTGTCCTTTATACTAGTTCCTGTAAATCCTTCCCCTTTTCCCCCTGAAATTTCCTCCCCTCTCCCTTCTGGTCACTGTCCACCTATTCCCTATTTCAGTGCCTTTGGCTATATTTTGTTTGCTTGTTTCTTTTGTTGTTTAGCTTCCTGTTAAAGGTGAGGTCATATGGTATTTGTCCTTCACCACCTGGCTTATTTCACTCAGCATAATGTTTTCCATTATAATATTTTAATACATTTTTCATATATTCAAGGAGCTTTTAGCTGCTGCAAAATACTTTATATATTTATTACATAATTAATTTGTTACATAAATTTTTTTAAAGATTTTATTTATTTATTTATTTATAGAGGGGAAGGAGAGAGGGAGAGAAACATCAATGTATGGTTGCCTTTTGTGCATCCCCTGCTGGTAGTTAGCCTGCAAGGAACCGGTTTGCAACCCAGGCATGTGCCCTGACTGGGAATCGAACCGCGATCCTCTGGTCTGCAGGCCTGCGCTCAATCCACTGAGCTACGCCAGCCAGGGCTTGTTACATAAATTTTAACATAATTGATATGTGATATGTTATAAATCTAACTAACTGAGTCCAATGGTTATCAGACTTTAGTTTTCATTGAAGTTAATGAGGTTGCTTATTGAAAATGCTATCAGAAATACTACAAGAGTCATGGCACCTATCTCAGATACCTAAATAATTACAAAGGGATACTTTTTTCCTGTTGTTTGACACCTGACATTAACTCCAGTGTTTGCCTGTTTGTGCATTACGTGTGTTGGTATTGAAAGCTCATGGTTACATCTATATTCAGTTGCTTCTCTGACTCATCAATGACTCTAGTTGGGTTTTTTCTTCCCCGGGGAGAGATAAAAGGTGTTTGGAGGCTCTTCCTGGTAAAATACAAACTTAACATATATCAAGGTAGAAGCCCAATCCTCAAAGAACAACCAATATTTTCCAAGTATGCACATCTCTCTCTAGGGTTCCTCCAGAGAGAAGTCTGAGGGCTTCCCCCTATGTCTACCATGGCTGAAGGGCAGTCAAGATCAATTTGAGCTGTAAGTTTGTCTGAAACATGTGTATGTGACCACTTGTGATCACAGGCGGTTTATCTTAATACTACTTTGGACATTTCACTTTTGGTAAGTAACTCTTCTAGAGTGCATGGGCCTTTTCACCTAAAGTTTGACATGATTGCGTGGCTCTGTGCACACAGAAATACGATGTTTCAGGCATAGGTTGTCTAATTCTGCTTCAAAGTGGGACTTGAACACATCAGCAAGCTTGTAGAATGAGAATATTTATAGAGAAAGCAATCTTCTTTACACTAATTTTCTGTGTGGTGGTGTTACCCAGGTGGCTCAGAAGAGTTAGTGCACTTCCCTAAGTGTCCAACTTACTACTAGTGAGTAACTGAGGAAATGGGGAGTAAAGGGCCCAGTATCAGGTAAGTCAGCAAATCTGCAGCAAGTCATACACCCTTGTTTATGTAAGTCCTATAATACCAATGAAACTTTCCGTTTAGAGAATATATAGCTTAGAGGAAGAATGGATTGACATACAACTTTTATATTTGGGTTGTAAGCTTCATATGTAATAGATCCAAATTGCTTAGTCCTGACAAAATAACAGTAAAAGGTAAAATGGGCATATCCTAACTTTCAAACCTAGAATGACTCACAAATTGGGTCTTTTGCCCTACAGTTGTACAGAACAGCTATCATTTCAATTGCTGTTAACATTGCATGGGCAGTGCAAAAAAAATTACAAAAGAGAAAAAAGAAAAGAATGAGACTCACTTCCTTGGTTGATTAAAGTGGGATCATTGTACTGACTTTCTGCTGTTTTCCATGGAAAACTCGTTTCATATTTAAATAATAGCACCCCCATAAAGAAGCCCTGGAAGCAGAGGAAAGTAATAAAATAAATAGAATAAACTCATAAAAACTAGTTCCTCCTGGGAAGAGGAGGAGTGGGATGTGGTTGAACCCGGGACAAAGGTAGGAGGGGTATATTTTTCTATATCTTTTAAAATATTTTCATTTTTGAATTTCCAACTATACTATATATTGAAAAACTAAATTAAAAACATTAAATAAGGAAAGGGATCAGATAGAAAATTGGTCAATGGAATTGAAGAAACATTTTACAAAAAAATATCCAAATGGCTGATAAAGATATAAAAGGATGCTCAACTCATCAGGGAAATGCAATTAAAACCACAATAAGTTACCATATGTCAACTAAAAGAGTTAAAATAAAAAAAGAAAATACTATGTAGTTGAAGATGCAGAGCAACTGGAATTCCCATCCATTGTTAGTAGGTGGGAGTGTGAAATGGTTCAATTATTTTAGAAGAATGTTTGGGAGGATCTCCTACAGTGAGTATACACATACCTGATGATCCAGAAATTCTTCACAAGTGCACCAAAGACATGTACTAGAATGTTCATAGAAGCACTGTTCAGAATTTATTCCAAAGTTTATAAATCACACACATATTAATCTAAAGTTTCCTGGATAAATAAATTGTGGAACATTCATGCAATGGACTATCTTACATTAAGACAAAAAAGCGGGCAGGGCTGGGAGTATAAGACAGAAAACTGTACTTGAACAAGAATTAAATTAAAAAAATAAAATTAAAAAAGAAGAAGAAGTGATCTACAACTATATATAGCAAAATAGGTTGAATGACTCTTACAAACAAAATAACCCAGATGTGTGATTAATTAAATTTAAGTAAAGTCTCCCATCCAAGTACTAACCAGGCCCAACCCTGCTTAGCTTCCGAGATCAGACGAGATGGGCCGTGTTCAGGGTGGTATGGCCGTAGACAAAGAGGGGAGAAAATCATAGGGGAAAGGGGGAGGGACTCACATGAGTAAGTATAAAGGACACATGAACAATAATTAAGGTGGGGGAGGAAATGGGAGGGAGGTGGGGGGCACTGGGGGGGCAGGGCAGGAAATATAAAACAGAAAACTGTACTTGAATAAGAATTGCATTTAAAAAATAAATAAAGAAAAGAAAAAAAATTTAAGTAAAGTAAAAAAACAACAAAAAATAGGAAAACCTGACCTATTGTTAAAAGTAAGGATGGTGTTTTCTTCCCAATTTGGTAACCATGATTCACATGCTGGTTCTATGGCTGTGTTGAGCTTGGGAAGATGCATTGTGTTGGTATGTGCATTTTCCTACCTATAAATTATTCTTAAAACACAGTGGCACCTTATAACTGTGTGATCCAGGATCTAAAGAGTTACTTCAGCTCTAGCAGAGTGAATTTGTCAAAGCAATCCACAGTTTTCCAAAGCTGTAGAATATACAGTTATGGGATGTGACAAATATTACTTTCTGTTTGGAGCATCAACTATAATGCAAGATCCGGTCAGAGCTCAATGAACTGTGGGCAAGGTTTCACAGGATTGTGGCAAAGTTGTTTCTGGAAACCCATAAGCATAAATCCACAGGTTTATTGCTCAGTAAGTGCCTACTTCATCACACACTGAAATGATCCCTGTTAGGCTGGTTTTGAAAAGCAAACTTTGTAAAGGAGAAGGTAGGTGGAAATTGCTTGCCAAAATTGAATCATCAACTGCCAAAAGGTCAGAGTTTTTCAGCTGACAGTGCTAGTACACTGAAATAGCATGCTGAGAAAGAAAACTTAAGACCCTACTTTGATGAGACTTCCACTAGTATCTAAGACCACCTGAAGATGTCTGAATTCTTGGCAGAGACACTACAGCTCATGAACAATATGCCCAAGAGCTTTACTTACACATTAGCATGCCCAGGGATAAATAATGGCTTGTCTTCTCCATATGTATAATGCTCAGCCAACCACACCAAAACAAAGGGGAAGGCGTCAGTTTCACTGGGAAGACAAGAGCGTATGCTATGCTCAGTTTCACTGTTCCCAGCGTTGTGTTTCTCAATGAATAAGCAGTTGGGGCAGAAATGTTGAGAGAAACATGGTTAAATGATCAGGGGTTTGCCAGGATTGGCAAAACAACACCATAAGATGTCCAATATGGTAGTCACTAGCCACATGTGCCTATTGAAATGTAAATAAAATAAAATTCATATTCTCAGGAGCACTAGCCACGTGTTGGCTACTAAACTGGATATCTCAAATTATAGAATATTTTCATACTAGAGAAAGTTCTGTTTGACAATACTGCCTTACACCAGAGGTCAGAAAACTAAGTCCCAAGGTTTAAATATAGCTACCAACCTGGTTTTTATAAATAAAGTTTCATTGGAACATTCATTTCCATATTATTTGTGGCTGCTTTTGTGCTGGAATGGCAGATTTGGGTAGTTGTGATGGAGGCTTTCTGGTCACACAGCCTAAAGTGTTTTATTGGCCCTCTCCAGAAAATGTTTGCTTGCTTTAGATTATTCTTGATCTTGTCTGTTTAGAGACTTTGCACAAAAATGCCCGATGATTTCATGGAAATACAGAGGGATTTAATTATTTTACAGCAGAGACCATACACACCATTTCTTCAGGCTCTAAATAATAACCAGAAATGTGAATTAACAGCCCTACTTGGCTCCTAAAAACCTGCTTAGTTACAAGTAGACACTGACTCGCTGGGGAAAAAAAAATCAGTTCCATCACTGAGTACCTACCTGTACTCAGTGAAGGAGGAGTACCTACTTGTATTCATAGAAGGAGTTACACAACCTATCCTCAGTGTACTTACTGTTACTTAGTGGGACAAAGCAAATTACTTGCTTGCTGTTTTCAGCCATATATCAATCAGAGTGCTTACAGATAAGCACACACATTTATCAACCAGGACCCAGAGCTGGGGCTTTCCTGCATACATGTGCTGGGGTGGACATAGTAGTGGTCGTGGTGTCCCTTCCCCTTACATTGAAGCATACCTGAAGGTGATGGGAATCTTAGTTTAGGTTCCACAGGAAACAGACAGCAAAATAATTCCAGTGCAAGCAGCGTATTTGTGAGGTAATCTTGGGAATCACTGGAACAGGAATGAGTGGAGACAGTGAAGGGAAAGAAGCAAAAATAGATTGTGTTAATGATCATATTATTGCTGTGGGCAACTGTGGCTGAATCCCACTTGGCATGTCTTGGAGATGGTGTAGAGAACCTCTCAGAGTTTTCCCACCCAAGGAGCAAGCAAGCAGGGGAGGTTATGCAACTCCTATTTCCAGTGGTTTGAAAGCTGCTCCCAAAGACATCAATTCTATACCCAAACTTCTCTTTGTCTCTTTCTGTCTCTGTCTCTGTCTGTCTCTCTCTCATACATACACACATACCACTCAGGCCTGCCCTGCGCGTGAACTGAGCATGTTCATGTAACTTGAGAAAGCCTTCAGGCAGAGAGCTGGCAACAAGAGGAGCCTCTGAAGTGCTCAATCTGGACTGAACTGAATCTAAGTCTCCCAGGAAGTGGCAGGAAGCCACACTGACCCTTTCAGTCTTTGAAGGCCTCATCAGCTTCCCAGGAGTCCACCTGCCTGGCCTTGAGACTGTTGGCAGCAGTAAAATAAAAAGTGGCTGCAAACTCTCTGCTGACCATATCTACCTTGTTCATCACCATACACCTAGCCGAATGCCAGGGATATAGTACAATAGATATTAATATACATTTGTGCAATCAATGAGTGATTGGAACTTTGTTTTTGATTTTTCAATAATCATTGGATTTATTTGGTCAGAAAGTTTATTAAAGCGATGTAAACAGTATATTGGATTTTATTAAACAGTTAGGCTATGCAAGATATACCGCATTACTCTACTTTTCAAAGTTTTAATTATATTTCATTCTGAACTTCCATCTTATTGCTGACCTATTCATGGTCCAAGACTGCATGTCCTCTTGAAGAAGTCCTATGGGTCCAGGAATTTTGCTGAAGTCAGCATCCCAACTTTTCTGTTCCAGGCTCTCTGAGTTACAGAATTCTGCTAGTTTTCTCTGAAGCCTTGCTGGGGTGTGTGAATACATAGTGGGAGGTTTTTAATGATTATGGAATACAGAGCCCAAACCATGGATGCCTTTCTCGTCCAGAGTAGTCCCATTTCCTCAGGGTCAGACATTCCCCTTGCAGCCTATCTTTCCATCTAGAGCCATAAAACCCAAGCATATTTCCATTAGAGATTTTGGCCAAAAAGGGAGTTTATCATCAAAGAGCACAAATGGTCCCAAGGCAAGGCATGGCTATGTTCTTGGAACAGAGAAAAGAAACACACAAAAAGAACAACACACAATAGTATCTCAATAAACTGTTCTTGTCACTGGTTGTGCTCTCCAGAAGCACGCTCTGAAAGGTTAGGGTAAGATACTTAGTAAGGACGAACTCATAAAGAAAAAGAAGAGGAAGCATGATTGGGCAGAGGGAGAAGCTGGTCTGACATGAGGTCCCACAAAGACTTGGGTAGCCTAGTGAGGAGCTCTGCAGTGAGTATTGCTTAGAGAGTTCAGGCTGAAATGATTGAACCTGTGTAACATCTCTGTCTTGCTCAGTCACTATGATGTCTGCCCCGGATCAGGTGACCCTCAGTGGCTGAAGCCGATGGTAAAAAATCTGACCAGCTGGATGCTGCCTGCTGAGCACACTCCCCACAGCTGGGCAGCAAATTTTTCCTTGAAGGGAGCTCTATGTGGCACATTTTCATGTCTACCACAATCTTCTCACAGAAAGATGATCAGTTCTGCCCCTTAAATATATAACAAGCTAATAATATCTTTTGAGTACATAGCACCTAATATTTTTAAAAGGTTTTTCACGTAACAATATCCCACATAGATTCTTACACATAAAGCATGTATTATTATCACCATTTTACAGATGAGGATACCAAACCCAGAGATGTTTATTGGCTTATGATCAAATGGCAGAAATGGGTCTCAAAGTTAACACTGGTCCTGTGGGTTAAATTCTGTCTATCACCTATTTTTATAAAGTTTTATTGGAACTCAAGTCTTACGTATTGCCTCTGGCTACCTTCTTGCTATAAAGCTAGAGATGAGTAGTTTGGACAGAGAATGTTTGGCCCACAAAGCCGAAAATGTTTAATACCTGGCCTTTACAGGCCACCATTCCTTCACTACTGCTGGTCCATTCTTCTTCTTCTGTGCAGTTCCTTATTTAACTCTGAAACATGAATCACAAGAGAACACAGTTTCAAATATCCATAGGGAAAAAGCACGTGAGGGTTATGAGTCCAGTGTAAATGGACAAGTCTAACTTGTATGAGTAGGTGGGGCTGTGGTCTGCTGGAGAGAATATGTCTGTATAAGAGGGATATCTGCTGTTCAGCTTCTTACATGCAGATCTACAAGCCTAGCCATGCCAAATTTTTCTCTTATGCAAAATATGGTGAATGCTTTAAACAGGGTGTGTTTTACCGTGAAGCATAAATGATTTAAGAGTCAACTAGAAGCCAAAAAGAACAACCTATAAGGGCTAATGTTGATGTCATTGTGGGAAATTTTTCTCATTTCTGTACTATGAAGATTCTGAAAAGGTGGACATAACCATTTGCATAGTAAATAAATAAAAAATAGTCCTGAGAGTTGAGATGTCCTAGCTGAATATGAACAACATACAAGGTATATAAACAGAATGTGTACGCACAGAGTATATAATAAATAATCAGACACAGCCACAGAGCAAGGACACTGATGCAATAAATTGGCTGAATGATTCCCCCTTCTCTCAAATATGTGCTTCTTCACCTATGACAACTGTAGCATTGCTTTAATTCTCCTGCCTCTTATATATAAGTTATCAAGGTACCCATTCAGCAACTAGTTCTTGCTTCCTGAGAGTATCCAATCCAGAAACAGCCTCTGCCTCCTTAGAATTCAAATTCTCATGGTTCTTCTGATATGTATTCTTCTAAGCTACAGCAAGTTAAATACACCTTGATTACACTTGTATTACAGGTAGTTTGTGGCTGGTGAGTTTCAACAAAAGATTCAGAAAGGCTTCCAAAAGTTAGCATGTGAGGTTGGCTTTTGAAAAATGGATTATTAAGGAAGAGGTGGGTATAGAGCAGGGCATAAGCACAGGCAATGAGGCAGCAGAGGACAGGATTCATCAGGGGACAATAAGCCCCCTAGCTTGTCAAGAGTTCAGGCTACAAGTAGATGGCACAATAAAAAACCTAGAGTAGGGACGTCATATTGTGAAAGGCTTTCTCTACCAGGTCAAAGATGTTGACAAGCCAGGAGGAGCCCCTAAAAGTTTTTGAAATGAGAAGAGGAATACTCAGAGCTATGCAACAGGCCATTAGGATTTCTTTGACTATCACTGTGGGCAAATCCATAGGGAAGTACTTTGTGGAAATTGAAAAATCATTTGGTCTTCTGGGAAGCAGCAGCAAGAGGGGGAACTTGGCTTAACTAAAAAGACTTTCATGAATATCCAGCTGCTACAAATACTCGAACATTTCCTCTTTTGATTTGTGTTGTTCTGGTGAGTCCAAGAATAGTAGTTTAAAGTGTTTAATTGGTTTTCCTTTGTTTAATTTTATTAAGCTGTTCTGGGCTCTTGAGTTGGCAAACTTAGCACTTTTTAAAAGCTGAGCTTGCTTTCTCTAGAAGGTTTTTCTCCACTTTATTCAGCTTAACTTCTCACAGCTGATACTGAGCCCTCACCCACTGCTGGGCATGCAGGAAAAAAGAAAAACAAGGTCTCAGGTAGTGGTATCTGAAGTTTTCTATTTTGCCTCAGAATATGTGTAGCTCAAAGAAAAAAAAGTGTGAACAAGTATCTCTCTGCTGTTGGACAATATGCCCAATAATTAAGTCGTTGTGAGTGCCTGAGAGTATCACTCTCTCCCACAGCATGCAGTGATAGAAACAAACACCAGAAATGGGTTCAGGAGAACCAGCCAATAGCATCACTCTGTTACTGAGCAGCTGTGTGACCATCTATGCAATCATTTTGATGATTGATACCCCAACATCCAGTCCTTCTCAATGATTACTCCAAATGAAATGATTACTCCCAACACTGGCTGCTTACCAGAATCACCTCTGTCACTTGCTAACACTTTACATACATTTAATGGTGGGTATAGAGCAAGGCACAAGCCCAGATAATGAGGCACAGAGATAGGATTCATTAGGGGACAATGAGGCCAATAGTTTGTCAATACTTCAGGTTACAGTAGATAGATTAACAGAGAAAACCAGAAAGGTATAGGGGGAGGGTGTCATATTGCAAAAAGCTTTGTCCACCAGGTTGGGGAGCCTCTGCTCTAAACAACTGTTGTTATTATTTAGATAATTATGCCATTGTTGGTGATTGGGCAATGACCATAGCGAAGGATACCTAATTTTTATTGAGCACTTATTGTATCCATTAGCCTTTGCTACATTAACAAACCACCTGAAAACTTTGTGACTTTAGTCTCCAACTTAGTTTATGGTTCTCTGGGTTAGCTGTGAGGTTCTTTAGGTCTGGGCTGCCCTGGCCCATCTGTGCTGGGCTTTCATGGGTGTCTGCGGTCTGCTGGAGACTTAAATGCTGACTGGTTAATCTAGGATTACCTCACTCACATGTTTAGCTGTTGGCCAGGGCAACAGAAGCAATGTGTTTTTCCTTTCCTGTAGGCTACTTTGAGCTGCTTCATATGATAGCAGTGATCAAGGGCAACAAGAAAAGGCAAGTCTCAATATGCATGAGTGCTTTTCAAGTCTCTGCTTGTGTCACGCCCAGTATTATTTCACTGACCAAGTTAAGTCACATGGCTGAGGCCAGAGTCAGAGTGGAAGAGGTCTGTCCCAAGAAAGTGAATACAGGAAGGCTTGACCAAATCAGTAATTGCAGTATTCACTATGTGCCAGAGAATGGTCTAAGCTTTCTTTACACAGCAACTCATTTTATCCTTCAAACACTCAGTGAGGCAGGCAAAATACACTCATGCTATTTTCCAGTGTGTGAAAAATGATACACAAAGCTGTAAAATAACTTGCTGAAGAAAGATTGCCCAGCTACTAAGAGGCAGCATTGTTGTTTGAAATCAGTCAATCTGGTTCTAATTTTCAGGCTTGGAGTCACAGCACACACATAGCTGAGGGATATAAGGAAAATTATTCCTCCTGTTTAGAAGGAGCTACAGAAAGAGACACTTCTATTCTTCCTCTTGACATTGTCATGTGTAGATGTGAGGTTTAGGTCTGGGCGAGTCATCCCAGAGACAGGTAATAAGCAACTACTATGGTTCCGATACCCTGTGGTGAACACCACCTTGTTTCTTGTTACATGACATAATAAAATTCATTGTCTAAATCAGAACGAGCCCAGTTTTTCTGATGCTTGCAACATAAAGCATTTTAATCTCTCAACGGCTAAGTCACACACCTCACCAGCCCTTAATTTCT
The DNA here is from genome assembly GCF_014824575.4 of Sturnira hondurensis. Classification (NCBI taxonomy): domain Eukaryota; kingdom Metazoa; phylum Chordata; class Mammalia; order Chiroptera; family Phyllostomidae; genus Sturnira; species Sturnira hondurensis. Next base: position 1,960,047 of record NW_028077253.1, on the reverse strand, counting down.
TCATGTATAAACTGTAAGTCTTGAATTAGATGATTGCTGAAGTTGTTTCTACTATTAACATTTACAATTTTAATGACACTGTTGATAAGGGCAGCAATTTGGTTGCTGATTATGGCAGAGGGTCCAAACACTAACAAAAAGCTTAAACATTGACAAATATTTAGCTTTGTTTTCATACTAGTTGTCTATTGCTGCTATAATAAATTAATACAAACTTAGTGGTTTAAAACAGCACCAATTTATTATGTTCCTGTTTTGTAGCTTGGAAGTTCAACACAGATCTCACTGGGCTAAGATCAAGGTGTAGTCAGAGACTGCCCTTCTCTTTGGAGCCTCTAGGAGAGAGTCTGGTTCCTTGTCTTCCAAGTTTAGAGACTGTCAGCGTTTTTCTCTTGTGATCCCCTTCCTCCAACATCACAGTCAGCAAAGGCAGGTTGAGTTCTCACATCATGTCTCTCTGACCCTTCTGTCATCATATTTCTCACTGGCCACACCCCATGAAAGTTCTCAGCTTTAAAGGATTCATTTGATTAGGTTGGGTCCACTGGAGAATCCAGGAACATTCGTCTCAAAGTCTTTAACAAACCCTTAATTACATCTTCAAAGTCCCTTTTGCCATATAAGGCAATATATTAAGTTTCTGGGAATTACAGCATGGACATCTTTGTGGGGGGCAATATTCTGCCTACCACAGTTTGCTTGGCAAATGTGTTTACTGAGCATCATAGTACACACACACATATACACACAGCCTTTTTCATCTTAAACTATCATTTTAAAATTTCTAATAATGAAGCTATGAGAAAATGTTAAAGGCATTGGAAAGCGCAAAGAAACTTGACTTGTAAAATTGTCTACAACCTATTACCCAGAGTTAAACATGACAGCATTTTAGCATAGGTCCTTTTCAGCATCAATAAATATAATAATTTTGACAAAAATAGATTTATACTGCATGTATCTTCACTACCTTCTCTTTTCACTTACCAGTAAATTATGAACTTGAAAAAAATCTCAATTTTAATGCCTGCACAGTATTCCACCATGTGGATACAACTGATATGATGTTTTAATCTTGGACATTCACACTGCTGCTAAACTTTCCCTCTTATCGATAGTAATCATTCTTGCACATACATTTGCACATGAATAATTGGGCACATTATTTTTTTAAGATTCTATTTATTTATTTTTAGAGGTGGGAAGAGGGGAGAAAGAGAAGGAGAGAAACATCAATGTGTGGTTGCCTCTTGTGCCACCCCTCAGAGAGGGGGAACCTGGTCCACACCCAGGCATGTGCCCTGACTGGGAATCGAACTGGTGACCCTTTGGTTTGCAGGCCGGTGCTCAATGCACTGAACTACACCAGCTAGGGCTGGGCACATTCTTTAAGGTCAGAATAAAATAGTGATTCAAATCTTATGTTTCAGAGTCAAATTTTCTTAGAAATGGATTTTTGTTCCTTTGGAAGGCTCTTGCTCTCATTACTCTCAGTGTGGAATAGGATCACCTGGAGTGCTAACGCAAATGCCAGTTCCTGGGCGTGACCTAGATCTACATAGTCAGACCTTGTGTGATAGAGATTGAGGTACTGTGTTTCTAAACAAGCTCCCATAACAGTGATGCACTCAGTGACCTCTGATGCCATTTCCAACTTTTCCTGTTGATACTTAAATGCAATGACACCTATTTAAATATCATATCCCCTAAAACAACCTTCTGCTGTGAGTGAAAGGAAGAGCAAGGTGGTGAAGATGTATATGGAAGGCACTTTCTCTGCCTTACTTCCCAGAATTGTCTAGTTTCTTGCTTAGAGACTAAGTCTTCACAGCCTGTCACCTGTCACTCTAAATCTGAGTGGTTATTTCCTCCATAACATTTAACACTGAAATGCATGTATCAAAATGAGGTGTGTGTTGCCCATTCTGAAGAATGATTAGAAAGAAGGTAAACTTTATTGTGCATTTGTATGCACTAGGCCAGAGGTGTCAAACTCATTTTCACTGGGGGCCACATTAGCCTCGCAGTTGCCTTCAAAGGGCCAAATGTAACTTTAGGACTGTGTAAGCATAACTACTCCTTAACTAAGGGCAAGCCGCTCAGCACTGCCGCCTGGTAGGAACAAGGTGCCAGGCCGGATGAGACAAGGTGGAGGGCCAGATTTGGCCCACAGTCCTTGTGTTTGCCACCTGTGCAAACCTCTGACACCTAGGCCCTTCCTAAGAATACAGGTGTGGGTAACAGTAGGTTAAGAGTTGTGAGTTCTCAGGACACAAACAGTTTATTCTTGTGTTATTAATTATTGTATTACTTCTCATACAGATGACTGTAAACCTACTTTTGTGCATATGTGTGTGTATAATTCTCACAATAGCCTTAAAATTAGCTATTGTCCCCATTCTGCAGATGAAGAAACAAAGGCATAGAGGTTAAAGGTTAAACAATTTGCCCGAGATCTCACAATTCACAAATGATGATACTTGGATAGAAATACAAAATGTGCATTTAGATTCCATGCTTTAAGCCCATTTCTATCAGGTGCTATTACAATTTTGCTTCTTTACAAACAATTTTAAAAAGAGTAAGAGCCACCAATTATGGCATGTTCTCTCAATGCTAATCATTATATCCACGGACATATCATTCAATCCTCACAGGAAGGCTCCAACGTATCATTTTCATTTTATTGTTTAGGATGGCTGCAAGCTAGTAAGTGGTATAGCTAAAAGTCACATATCCCTGACTCTAAATCCTCAGGTCCAAATCACTGCTTCATTCTAATATTAAAGAATATCTTTAAAAATTTTTTATTATTGTTGAAGTATAGCTGTCTCCATTTTCACCCCACCATGGCCCTTATTAGATAAAATCATCTTTGGGAAATGGTTTGTTCAACTATCACTAGTAAATATCCTTGTTTCACTTAACAGCATAGAAAAAATTAGTAAGAATGGTAGAGAAGACTGGTCCCAGAAGGAAAGAAACAGCTACAGGGGAGGAAGTGAGCTAAAAGTTTTAGATGGAAACATTCATGACACTGGCCTCCATGCAGAAAGTCCTCACTCTGAAGATATTGTTGAACCTTGGTCCCTGAATTGAGAAAAGTCACTGCCTTAAAACAACTCTGACACCAGCTCCCATCCTTACCCCATGATTTCTGACATCTCAGGCCATCTCTGGGATCCCAGCTGTCTCACCAAGGAGAACATGTCCTGTGGTTCAACTGTTTGTTCTCTGGAGAGCCTGGTGTGAGTAATCAAAACCCTTTGAGTGAAGGTTCAGTCCCAGAGATGAAGGAGCCAGATTCTTGGAATCTGCCATAATCATGGGGAAAAATGGTTCCCAGCACATTTAAAGGGTCTTTACTTTCCACTTCAAAGAGAATTATAATTAAAAAGTCAGTCAGGCTATTATAAAAATGCCTTATATAATATACACAGTATAGAGTATTATGAGATGACTGACTCGTGTTTGAGCTAAATCATCTACAAGAAATGCAAAACAAGAGTTTTGGGGAGAATTGAAGACATGTTTTCAAAAGAGCACTTTAAAAAAGTTATGATTAAGGTGAAATGGAATCGAAAGGGGTCAGTTTTTCACAAAATTGATACTTATCACAAAGTGTGCTGGAGTTTCTGTTAGTGGAAACAAAATAAGAACACAAGTATGTCAGAGTAGAAAAAGAGCTCTGGGGCCACCTAGAGGTGGTTCTTCAAAAGTCTTATGATTTTCATTCTATTTTTGTTATGTATTTTTAATTTTTAGTTTTTCAACTGCAGTTGATCATATAGCTTTTTGAGTAACATGTAAAGAGTTGGATAAAGCCACTTAAAGCAAAGATTTCATGGAAATTAGATTCTCCTATACATCTATAGGTAAAAATTTCCCTTACTATTGGGTAATAGAGTTTGGAGTGTTGGAAGGATTTTTGTAAAAAATCAGACGAAAAATGGTCTGACTACTTGTGGTTTTATGGTCCTAGAATAGGCCATCTCTAAGAAACCAAAAGCCTCCACGAGTTAATAGGTTTGTGTGATTTTGCTCAAAAATGAACAGTTTAGAATTTCCTCTCAAGGATCAGAAGTCTGGAAATTGTCCTCCCTGTTTGGTCAATAAATAGGATATTCTAAGGATTGATGTTAAGCCAAATTTTTTTTAACAAGGATGTAATATTGAATGAGAAAGCTGTGCCCAATAATTTCACAGTTCATTTGATAACACAAAAACAAATTTTACTAGAAGTACTGGAAAGACTGGCTTTTTAAAAATGAAAATCCAGTGCTTTCATGTCTGTTTTCAAAAATTTAATATCTAATCTTTCCAAAGTAAATTATTCAGGTGGGGCAAAAGTAGGTTTACAGTTGTTTGTATGGAAGATGATACAATAATTAATAAATAATAACAAGAATAAACTCCATGTTTTGCATACTCACAAATGTAAAACTATTTCCCCCATCATGTGTGTTCTTAACCTTGCAACTGATACTATTAGAGATGGGAGAGTAATCTAATGAAAAGAACACTGAGTTCTGGGATAAGTTCTATAATTGCGCATTTGTAAAGTTGTTACTTGATGACAGCTTTAAACTGTGCCAGTTTATCTGGGCTGGAACTGAATTTTCAATAATTCCTCTCCCCAGGCTAGAGTTGCCCATAAGAGAAATTTTCATGAGATTTAGAAGGCCAAAGGAGCAGCAAACTCTAGGCTCTGGACGTTGGTGCAGGGCCCCACACATTGCCACAAGTCACACAAATGTTATTACCTTTCTTCTGGTTCATCTTGCTGGTTCCAGTAGCCATCAGCTCTCAGCTCCCTCAGCTCCTGACACTTCTCACTCCTAAGTTTCTCTAAGTATTGAACTAGGCACCTGTGCAGCTCAATGGCAAAAGGCACTGTCTCCCTTTTCTGATCACCTGTATCAGAATGGTTGGAGGCAGTGGGAAAAAAATGCAAGTGCCAGTTTGTCCCAGTGCATTCTAATTTTTTTAAAAAATATTTTTTTATTTTTAGAGCTAGCAGAAAGAAGAGAGAAATAGAGGGAGAGAAATGTCCATGTGTGAGAGAAGCACCAATTCATTGCCTCTTGCACGCCCCCAAACAGAGGCTGGCCCACAACCCAGGTATGTGTTCTAACCAGGAATCAGAACCAGCAACCTTATGCTTTGCAGGACGTCACTCAGCCAGTGAACCATGCTGATCAGGGATGCAGTTTGCTTTTGAAGGTTTCAGTTTATCCTCATGCTCCTTTACCTCACTCAGGTCTGGCTTTGCTTTCTCATTGCTGGTGCTGCTGACAGTGACTTCAAACTCACCACCAGACATGAAAGCAACAGCCTTGCATACATACCTCTGTCACCTTTCACAGTTGCCCAAGGTCCAATCTATGTAATAAACCCCTCATGCTATGTCACTCAAAAGGGTTCTGCTTCTCTGATCAAATTCTAACTGATACAGTTGATGTTACAAGGCCTCAAATACTCATCTGTAAGAGAACAAGGAAACTAGAAGATATTTAGTTTCCTTTCCCTATTAGATACAATAAATTTTAGCTCTTATTAAGACTTCCTCTGATAGCTATGATAAAGGTGGAATTCCTTCAAAATTGTATTTAAATGTTATTAAATTCATAATAATCTTTATACATTGAGAAATGATTATCCCTTAAATAACTGGACACTGTTCTTCTCACTGTAGTAATATCTATCAGTTAGTGAGTACTTAACATATTGCAGAGATTGCGTTTTTTTAAAATATTTTATTTATTTATTTTTTAAAGACAGGGGAGAGAGGGAGAGAAACATCAATGTGTGATTGCCTCTTGCACGCCCTCTACTGGGGACCTGGCCTGCAACCCAGGCCTATTATTTGATTGGGAATTGAACTGGTGACACTTTGGTTTGCAAGCCGTTACTCAATTCACTGAGCCACACCAGCCAGGGCATGCAGACATTGTGTTTTATTGGCATGGGCTAATCTCACTGAATCTTAACAATAACCCTACAAAATGGGTGATGTTCCATTTCATAGATGATGAATGTGAGGCTTAGAAGGGAGAAGATAGTAAGTGACAAAATACAGAACACATGCTCCTGTGCTATGCACGAGAATAACATGACTAAAATTACAGTCCCTGTCCTCAAGACGTTTGCCATATATAATGGAAATACAGTCAAGTAACTTATTGTAAATCAGTAGTATAATTCTATCATTTTTAAGTACATAGCAAAATATATAATACAAATCAGACATTGAGGTCTAATGAAGTTAATGTTGGAGCTGAACCATGAAAGACAAAGTTGGATTTACTTAGAAGAAAAAGGAAGAGAGAATATTTGCGGATACAACTGCATGAACAACGGCTTGGAGATATGAAGCATTTGTCACATTATTTCAGGATGGTCAGACAGAAAGATGTGAGGGTAAAAGAGAAGGGGCAAGGCACGGCCAGAGAAGGAAGAAGGATTCCAATTTATGTACTAATCTAAGAAGTTTGGACATTGTCATAGTTCTATCAGGATTAAGAAATTTTTTGGAAGAGAGTGACATGGACAGATTTGCATTTTATAAACCTCAAGATCTCTGGCAGCAGCTTAGAAGATGCTTCAGAGTTGGGAGAGATGGGATACACAGAAAATAGCAAACTGGGGGCAAGGAATGAGGAAATGGGGGTTGTTCTAAACTGAGAGGAAGTGTCAGCTTGGAGATATGAATTACAGAAGTCTTGCCCCTTTCTGGCAGTTTGACCTTGGCCAAGATGTGGCCTGTAGCCACTAACTGAACCTTCCTTATCACCCTGGGCCCCATAACTGAAAGGTGATAGGTATCCCTTGAGATTCCTCAAGAACCATTGCCAATGTCAAAACTAGTATGAGACATAATGACCTTGAACTTGGAGAAGTGCTTGATGCACTGGCAGGTGAACTATGATCATTTTCATTTCAAGCTTTCCCACAGGGCATTAAGGATCTTAACAACTGAGAATCAGTCTTTAGGATGAGAACACCAAATAGTATAGTGGAAAAGGATTATGGGCAGAGAAGCTTGTGCCTCTTATTCTTGAGTCCACCATTTATTAAGGAATGACATTGCTCAAGATATTTAACCTCATTGAATATCAATTTTCTTGTCCATAGAGAGCTTAATAAATCATACCTTATAGCATTATTAAAAGGATTAAATCAGCTACCATATATAAAATATTGAACTTATTACCTAACACATAAAAAGCCATCAATAAATATTAGTCCTCTTCCACATTTTCTTCTTTTCCCTTCCATTTATATGGCCCATTCACATGTGGCAAATGATAGTTATATGGCAATGTCATAGAAATATATGCTAGAAGGAACCTAACTTTCTTGAGTGCCAAGTGTGCAATCATAGTGCTAAGTATTTCCCATTTATTGTTAAAGTTTTAGAAGAATTTTTGGTTGTTCTTATTTTCATGGGAAATAAAACCCACATTCCATATCACCTGAATAAAATGCCCCTGTTTAGTCACATAAATACCGCAATAGAAGCTACTGAAGAATCAGGACTTGTTATGAAGTAGGAATACTTTTTCATTTGAAGCTTAAAATCTCAAAATCATATATTAAGATATAGAGGCTATATTTTAATTGTAGAAATCATGTTTATCTTTTTGTCTTTAAATAGTCCTATGATGTTAAAATTAGGAACTGCTTTTATAGAGTTACATTAAAATATTCAGCTCACTCTGCCCTTGATGTAGCAAATTGAAAACACTTCTGGCCATGTTGACAGTCTCGAGGTTCCTCAGGACTAAAATTGACAGCTGAACTCTGCTCAAGGGAGCAATGGGGAGATTAATGTTACTTTGCATTTTTCCCAGCCACAGAATTTCTATTAGATTCATAATAATTGACCCGGTGTGCATATCCTCCACTTGGAAATCACTCAAGAATTAGTAGCTCATAAAATGGCACCTGCTTAATTGTCCCTTAACAACAAGTGTGATAAAAATCACCCAAATTCATAAATGTGATAGAAAATGCTGCCATAATGATGATAATGGATCTCCTTAGGTCTGCGGTAGGGTACCTGTTTCCCTCCAAGGTTCTTTTCATCTTCCTTTCATTCCCTTAACTGAAAATATTTCAAAAGTTTGATGTAAAGCCATAAAATGAAGCCATTTGGTAGTAAGTCAATCTTCCCTCTTCACCCACTCTATAGTGACTAGGCATTTTAATTAGTGCAAATCTCTTTTGTCCACGAGTAATTTTAATGAGTGTTTTTGGCTGTGCTGTTCTAAATGGCTTTAAGCTTACATATTTTTATCCTAAATTTAGCTTTAAGCCCTAAGTGAAATGTGGTTGATTTTAAAATGAGAACAGGAGTGTCTTGGGAGCATTTTGCTAAGTTATTCAATGAGTTTTGGTTCTTGAAGGAAAGTATAGTGGTAGAAGGAGTTGTTTGTGTTCAAAATATAATTAGTCACATAGCAAGACCCAAATAACAGTGATATCATGGGTTTATCTTTTTTAGATGGGTATTTCCACTTTACTTCACAATTTTTCTTCTAATTACAGCAAGAATGAGACTGGTCAAAAGACATGTGCTCCAAAGGACATGGGTGCCAATAGACATGGACGAGAATGTACATAGCAAAACTATTTGTAGTAGCCCCAACCTGGAAAGTATCTAATTGTTTCTCAACAGTAAAATGGATAAATATATCACTGCATAGTCATACAATAGAATAGTATACGGCAGTGAGAATGAATAAATTATAACTGTATGAGTGCTAGGATAAATATCACTAATAAAATGATGACTAAATGAAGTCATGGAATAGCAACTTTTTTATTTCCATAAAGTTCAAATTCAGAGAAACTAATTGATGGTGTTACAAGTCGGGATAGTGGTTATACCAAGAAGAGGGATTATGATTAAATGGGCACAAGTGAGTTTTCTAGGTAATACACTGTATCTTGATATGAGTGGTGGTTACATAGGTATATTCACTTCATGGAAAATCACAGACATATTTGTGATTTGTATACTTCTCTACATATACAAATATTTTTCAACTTAAATTAAAATTTACAGCATGGGAGTTGCTTTATCCATTGGTTCAATTGTTTCTTGTTCATGTTGCATATGAAAAAACGTAAGAAATAGCAAGATTATAAAAGTGATTTTAGTCACAAAAGTGAAAACACTCCTAGCTCAATTAACCAACAATTGTACATGAATTTCCAAGTTTCTGCTGCCCAAATTAGGTATCTCCCATTGCTCTATGGCAGCAAACAAGCATATTAGTAAGAAATAAACTGTTGTCAGTTGGGCAGAAACTGCAAATTTTTCTACAAAGAGGGATCTGCCATCTGGATAGGAGGTTGACATTCTCATCACTATGTGGATATCTATTAAAAGGACACATGAACGTGAGACAATGAAAAATAATAAATATGAGCACCTTGTACTCAGATAGTCAGAGTGTGAACCCCTGCAGCAAGTCTGAACACTGTAACCCTCCTCAACCCATCAGGCAAGTCTCAATGAAGATAAGTCCTCAGGATAATGCACATATCAAGGAGAGGAGTGTTTGCTGCTCAAAGGATGTTCAGTGTCCTGGTTTGTAGGATAATAAACTAGGATAATAATCAGCTCATTGTTAGATAATGTGTTAGAGGACTTTTCTCTATGTGGATCTAAAATAAAACATTTTAAACAGTGCCTCTTAATTTGAGTCAAACTTGCATTGTAGGGATCACTTGAAAGCTAGAATTATACCAGTAGCACCAAGAAGGAGGAAACAAACAATTCAAGACCTTGATCTTATTTTAAAAATTATTCCTCTAATTATTTACATGAGTTTTTTCCCTGCAGAATCCAGTGGTGAAGTGAGGCACTGCATAAAATAAAGTGCTGTGCAACTGAGGCACTTAATTAGCATGTACACATTTTACCAGCGGTGAGCTGGCTGTCCTATTATTCTTCCTGGCACATGAAAGGTTTTTATAATAGTTGACACTTTAACATTGTGGGGATTAAGGGCATGATACTGCCCCCAACCCCCTGGCAAAACCTGTGAATAAGTTTTGACTCCTCCAAAACTTAACTGTAGTCAGTCCTTGGATGAAAAAGCAGTAGTTTTCATCCATGCTTGGTTAAATCTGTAATACAAAACCTGCAGATAGAAAGTGCCGAGTGTATTTATTGAAAAATCTGCATAGAAGTGGACCTACACATTTCAAACCCATGTTGTTAAAGGGTTGACTGTATATGTAAGGGTTGACATTGCCCCAAATTATCACAGCTCCTTGTTGATGCTACTGCCAGAGACTCCTAAGGGGTCATTCCCTGAGTGGTGTTTTTCAATAAATTTCTTCTGTTGCTTGCATCTAGGTTAGAAGGACTAGTGTGTGAGGTTCATGAAAACCAGTACCAGTACATTAGGGTCCCCTTTACTTCATCAAAATCAGCATTTTGGTGTCCTTTCTGTGTTTAACTCAGTAGGATTATTTTTCATTTTATAAATGTGGGGGGTTGTATTACTGGTTTGGGGGAAGTGCCATCATAAAGTTAGTTAAGAAGGATTTTGTACTTGGCATTTTGTCTCCAGATAGACAAGTCTATCTTCTGAAATGTCATGTCTAATTGCTTTATATTTTTCCTCTTTGTTTCTCTTGCTGCTTCACAAACATTTTTGCAGTTCTAAGAAAAATCTATTGCAACAGGCCTCTAAGGTTTTCTGTTTTTGCTTTCACCAGGGAAAAGTTGATTATTTAAGATTTTAGAAAGTACGTTCAACATTGATCTTCAAACTTTTATATAGTTATTTGTATTGATAAAAAGTAAATGCAAAGCAATTCCAGGAACTGGAAAATATTTTTTCCACAGGAATTCTTTTATGAAGACATGGTGGTCCAAGTGTAGAATACATATGCATGATTATAATTACTAGGGATGCTTTGTTCAAGTGCATAATGCTTTCCTTGTAAAATTCAGTCCCTCAATGACCATCCTTTAACTTCAATGTGATAGTTAGATTGGGCAATAGATGAAACATAATGGGATAAGAAAGACGTTGGCTGCCTTTAGTGAGCAAATGAGAATGAACAACTGACTACAATTAGACAAAAACTTGGCAAATGCAGGTAGTGATGTATGATTGTGTTCTTTAAAAATTATCGACTCTTTAATTTAAGACAATTTTCAGGAAATGCACAGTCAGAGAACCTAGGGTTCATATCAATTCTCAACACACTTTGTTTGGTCCAAGAGCTAGAAAGAATTCCTCAGCTCACTGTTTATATCCATTGGGCCCTGATCAGTAAACTGATTATACAGGAAGTCATTTTACATTCTTTTCTTTGAGATGGACTGCCACATCACAATTTCAAGCAATATTTTTCTTGGCATTTGAAAAATAGAGGTTTATTTTGCTCAGATTGTAGTTTATTTTTGTTCTCTTATGAGCTCCATTCTGCTGCTGTCCACTCATTATTAGGGCATGATGGGTACTATTATACAGTTGTTATGTGTGCACACATACTCAGCAAGGAACAACTCATGAATGGCAAACTTACAAAGTAGCTTTATTTGGATACCATTTGTTGTTTGTGAATGTCTTCAGGATAGAAGAAGACAGAGCTGTCTATGTTCTGAAAGATATTAGTACATTGTCTTATTATAGCATGTATTAAATAAATATAATACAGATTATGCAAAGACCCTATTTGTACAATATTTGAGGGTGTAAGTATTAAACATATTAGGAAGTAATGTTTATTAATTATCTATTGAGTTCAGTGTCTGGTGAGAACTTTCATAAATGCCATTTGACTCAGCCTTCCTGTTAACCATAGGAGGCAAATATTAACCTAATTTGCAAATGTTTTATGAAAATAAAAATATAAGTTAGCAAATATATTTTAATTATATGCTTCTATAATTTTTTATAAACTGAACACACTGTGAATGCAGCAGATAGATTCAGAGACAGAATCTGATCAGCACTGTGGAGGCCACACTCCTGCTTTCTTTCCATTACAAATCTTTCCCCTTCAAGGAATACATTTACTTCCTTTTTAAAAAACATTTTATTTATTCATTCTTAGAGAAGGGGGAGAGAGAAAAACATCAGTGTGTGGTTGCCTCTTGCATGCCCCCTACCAGCGACATGGCCAGCAACCCAGGCTTGTGCCCTGACTGGGAACTGAACTGATGATCCTTTGGTTCACAGGTCAGCACTCAATCCACTGAGCCACACCAGCCAGGGCCAATACCCTTATTTCTAATAGTAAATAGTAAATATTAGGTTTGTCAATTTTAGTATTTTACTTTAAAGCAATCATAGAATATGTACCCTTCTGTCTGCCATCTTTCACGTGACAAAGTCTGGGAGATTCATCCACAGCACTGAGAGAAGTTGTAGATAGTTCAACTTCCTTGTTTAATAGTTTTCCATTATATGAATATAGCATGGTGTACAAATAAGGTTTTAATATACATATAATTATGAAATCCACCACTCTACATATTTTATACTTTAACAATAGAAGAAATGTAACAGGTATTAAAAATTTGCTGCTTGTAGTAGATTGTTCCCTACATGGCATTTTCTAAAGCCTGGTCCACATTTTGCCTTTTGTTTCGAATGTAGCAAGCAATGAATCAATGTGATGATTAATCAATAAAAGAGACACAGAAATACGGTTGGGTAGTATTTATTCTTTAAGATAAACACTTTGTGACCTTATTTACACTTAAAATAAAGAATTGCTATACAAAAATATAGGTCCTATAACAGACCTCAAACTTTGTGTCTATGGCAATGAGTTTACCTACACATATATATGTGTACAGATACGCATGTATACACACACACACACACACACACACATATATTTGAAGTAACATATCCTAATTACCAAAATCCACTTCCAAGTCACATCTACTTATAATCACTACATTAACTGTTTCCCCATTACTCTCACACTAAAGCTATCTATTGGCTGAATGGTTAAATTGATAATAACACAATGAAAAGTGACCCAAGAGACCAATCATTTAACAGTGTGATGAATTTTCATCCACATATTTACCTGTACTTCCTGCCTGCCAAGCCCTTTATTACATGCCAACATGCCACAGCCCAGTCATTGAGCCCTATCAGTCGGCAGCTTCAATGGAGTGGGGAACTTGTGGAGGACACTATAGCAGTGCCACGGAATAGGGAGCCAAAGGCACTCAAATGAGATTGGGTTAATCAAACAGAGATCAAGAGGAAGGAGTGATTTGTGATGAATTATTACAGCAAGCATTCTGAGTACATGGGCAAGTCTGGCACATGCCCAGTTTAGAGCTGAGCTGGTAGGAGAGTCATTAGCAGAAGTGGTGTCCTGTGAACCCTCCCCTTCGCTAATGTCCCTGGTCTGCAGCAATTCTGGCTCCTATTTTCTGGAGCACTTGAATTCAGTACCAGGCAATTTAGTGCAGTTCTGCATTGCCTGCTAATTGTGCTGAAACTCCTGATTCCTTAAATCATTATGTCTAGAGAGCAGAAAACTTCCCATAGCACTGTTATGCAGAAAAAGTTCAAGTGTGAGAAACTTTACATTCCTGACTGGAAAAAAGTAGTGCAGAAAGAAAACAAACCCATAGCCTTTGAAAAAGCAATTTGTCATGATTTCAGTAGCTTTAATGGTCACATGAAGCCACTGATGTGTTCCTGTGCTGGTAATGTGAGTTTTGCCTCTGCCTCTGAAAGGTGTAGACAACTACCGGCATGCCTAAGGTTAATTGATGAAGACTATGGACAAAGCCCTCTGCTGGGGATAACTGCCTTTGGCCAACACTGAAAAAAATTGAGAAACACTCTGTCCTCTGGACTCAAAAAGAGATGAAACCCACAGATAAGCATCAGTAAATTAGAAGTAGCAGCTTACTTTAGTTGGGATAAGCAAAGTGTTTTCTCTTTCAAAAAACCATTTTAAGCAGAAAAGATTAGTTCTTTCAGAATCTACTTTGACTTACATAGAACTACTCATCAGAGGGTGGATCCAACCCACCCTGGTTGGCTAAGATACTTCCCTTGAATAACCCCTCATCCTTCCAGATTTCAGTGCTGGCTCGGTCTGTTTCTGTAAGTATCACTGAGGATGGGAGAGGATGGGCGTGTAGTTAGTGCTTCTGCAGTTAGGAAGTACCTCCTGTTACAAGTGCAGAAAACCATCACCTACAAGAACAGACTGAGATAAGGATTACAGAAAGCAGATGAAAATATGCAACCCTTCATGTTTGTGAAGAAAAGATTCCTGGCTTAACTTCACGTGCATATTTCAGTGCATACAGGTCATGATTTGGCAACAAGCAGAAGAGGTTTGTGGTCCTATTCCATGATTCAGGCAGTGTTAGCGTCCAGCAAGGCCTGCCATAGATTGTGGCTTCAGCCTTGACTCACCCAAGAAACATTTATCCAAGTCTGTCATCTCTTCCTCAACCTTAGATGCACACACATACAACCCTAGCTGATAACAGATCCCTTCCCTCACTCCCTTCTCCTTCCTTCCTTTCTTTCTTCCCCTCTTCCCCTCCCTGTCTCTCTGGCTCTCCCTCTCTCCCTCCCATTGTCCCTCCCTCTCCCCTTTCCCTCCCCCCACCCTCATTCTTCTAAAATGTTTCCATAGAGGAACTCCAATTACAATGGGCTCCAGGGGAGGTATGAAAGGTGGAAAATTGTTACACTAAGCAGAATTATAGATTGGAAGGGGAGGAAAATGTGTACAAAATTTGAGTTGGTGGCCCTTGGGTTTATGGACTGACTGAGGAAATGAGTGTTGAATTTTTAAAAGCATTCCTTAGAAATGACACTTTTTCTTTGTCCATCAGTATCTGGTGGCAGGTTTCTTGTCTCATTCACGCTAGATAATTAGTAGCTGTGAGCAAACAATGATCTTGAAGCAAATCATAGACTAAAAATTAACAAAAGTATAGTTATTTGAAAGGACTTCCTTCATTCTTTCCTACCTTCCTTCTTTCCTCCCTCCCTCCCTCCCTGTCTCTTTCCTGCAACCCTCCCTCGCTCCCTCTCTTCCTTTTTCTTTCTTCCTCCCTCCCTCCATCCCTCTCTGTCCTTCCTCCCTCCCTCCCTTCCATCCTCCTTCACTTCCTCTCACTGTCTATGTTCCTCCCTCTCTGCTTCTCTCCCTCCTTTCTTCCTCCCTCCCCTCTTGCTACCTCCCTGCCTCTCTCCCTCCTTCTTTTTTCTCCCTCCCTCCCTCCCTTCCTTCCTTCCTTCCTTCCTTCTTCCCTCTCTCCTGCCCTCTCTCCTTCCTTCCACCCCCTCTCAAGCCCTCCTCTCCTTTCTCTGTCTTTCTTCTTTATGCCCTCCCCCCTCCTTCCTGCTTCTCTCCTTCCCTTCCTCCTTCCCCTCCATCCCTTACTCTCTCCCTCTTTCGTCCTCCTTCCATGCCTCCCTCTCCTCCCTCCCTTCCTTCCTCCCTTCCTTCCTTCCTTGTCTCCTCCTTGCCTTACCCCCTCTATTCCTCCTTCTTTCTTCCTTCCTTTCCTGTCTCCTGAGCTCCTCCCTCCCTCCCTGCTCCTCCCTCCCTCCCTTTTTCTCCTTTCCTCCCTCCCTCCCACAAACCCTTTCCCCTCCCCCTTTCTTCCCTCCTCCCTCCCTCTCCTTCTTTTTTTCTGCTTCCCTCCCTCTCTCCCCCTCTCCTTTCATCCTTTCCTGCTCCCTCATTCTCCCTCTTTCTTTTTTCTTTCCTCCCTCCCTTCTTCCTTCTTTGTCCCTTCCTCCCTTCCCCTACTCAAGAGAAATGTCATTCAGTGAAGACTGAGCAAAAGACCAGATATTTCAATTAGCAGAGCTCTTTATTGGCCCTTTATTACACCACATCAAATTCACTCATGAATTTCCATTTTCATGCATGCTTCTTGTTCCCGTTCTCCTATTCCTGGGCTCCTTCCGTCCATTTTGCAGCTTCTTGGGAAAGCAGCTGTACATTTTCCTCAGGGCAAGCCATTTTGACCAAGTCATCTGGCATTTCCTCGTCAACTTGGTTTACATTCTTCTGAGAGGCTTCTAGGATGTTTTCAGTCTCAGCACCTTGGACTTGGAGGGCGTCTGACGATTCTCTGAATGAGCACTTCTGTGCTCCAGCACAGGCCATCGTCACGCCGTGAAACGGAAGTTCAGGGAGCTCATCATTTTGTTCTTCTTTGAGAATGTCCTCCAGCAAAGGGTAGAACCTGTTGATATTTTGAAGAACTACGGCCAAACACAGAGTTTTTAACTTCAGAGGGCTGGCTCCTTCTGGAGGTGACACGGAGACTTCACGGGCTTGGGTCCATCTAATCGGCATGAATTCAGAAGGTAATTCCAGCCGGGCAGCAAATACGTTCAGTACCTGTTTTATCTTCCATACAATGTATCTTCTCCTTACCGTGAAAACAAGTATAACAGCCACAGAGAGCAGGGCATCCTCAACAAACCTCTGCGGAGCTTCACTCACGTACTTGACAAATGCCCCCATAGCAGTAAACATTCGGCTCAGCATCAGCTGGAAAGCCATTTCTAGTGCAACCGCCAGGATATCCATGGCTCCACAGGGCAGTGAAGCTCACTCTGGCTGCCAGTACTGACCACACAGTACCTTGCAGAATGTGCTGATGTACACAAATGCTGCCTGGCAACAAGGATGGAATGCTGGTGAGGGTGGAGGAGGGGAGGCCCGGTTGGTTCCATAAAGCAGTACTGTCTGATTTTGCTCTGTTTGCTGCAGAAAGAGGAAATGACATTAGCTGTGCAGTGCATTTGGAGAGGTGGAAAGGGCTGGTTGAAGCCAGAGGAGGACAACCAGTGGGCTCTGGCCACACTAGGCTCCGCCTCCTGGTCTTTCAACAACCTGAGGTCCAATCAGTCCCATGCCTAAAGGCCTGTCCTCACCAGCCTGTCAGGGCCTCATGGTGAGGCATGCTGCAGTAGGGGACTTAGGTGCCCTCGTCTCGTCCCTGGGGGAGGCGCAGCCTCCTATTTTACCTTTCCTTCCCCAACATGGAAGCCCGGTCCTATTTCCCAAGGCCCCAAAGAGTATTTTCCTCCCCTGAAGGCTTACTTTCTCCTTTGTCTTTGCTTAGTACTAACAGACAGGGGCAAGTAATGAAGAATCTCATCAAGGGTAGTAAGCAAGGGGCCTGGTGTCAGCAGGGGAGCTGGCCCTGTGCCACATGTCTGGGTGACTTATGGCCCCATACCTGGGGGCAGCTGGTGTGCTGATTCTGTGGTCAGGGATAGAGCGTGGCACATACAGAGGGTCCAAAGTAGAAGAAGCATGGTGTGCTGATAAAACAGACAAGTGAGCAGCTGAGCTGGGCAGAGACTGCTAGTGTATCATGTAAGCAATTGCAGCCAGCCCGTGGGTTTGTTCTCGGAGATAAGAACAACCACTGAGACATAAGCAGCTCAGTGACCTGGGCAGGTCCTCCAAGCCAGTGACTCGGGCATCTTCCAAACACCTAACCAGGTCAGAGTTCCATACAAACTTGTTATTTTTTCAGGGATGTTTCAGAGAGTCTCTTTGATAATCCAGTGTTTAATACAGTGCCTGGGAAGTGGTAGGCACCCAGTATGTTTGGAATGACAAGACAGATAGTCTAAGGAATGCTCCCTTAGAGTAAAGGGTGAATAATGATGCCAACACCGGTGTTAACATTTAGGGAGTGATTACCCTGTGCTATGCACTGAGCAAAACATCTACGTGAATGATGTTACTTAATTCTTCTACTAGTTGATGAAAGTGAGGCACAGAGAGTTTAAAGAGATGTACAATTGTAGTTCACACATTCATTTGATTACTTTGTCAAGTAGAGTTGAATAAAAATCAAAGACCATGAATTCTAATCAGTCTTTCAATTGCCATACATGAGTACACACTCAAAATGGGGATTCCCAAGTGACTGTTCCTGTAGATAAGATTGGCATCTTTAAATGTGTGCTCAGTGACTGGAAATGGAAGGTTCTCCTTGAGAATGCATGAAAGCACACCCATGTTCTTGTGCACGTGATAAACCAGAGGACAAATTTATACCATATAGCAGACCTCAGAGCTGTTGGGGGATGGGGTGCTTGTGAGATGCAGGGAATTTTTTTTAATGTCAGTAGAAACTCCCATAAAGAATGTTTTTGGAGCAGCAATACAATGAGACTTCCCAGCAAAAGCTTTGTAAAGAGCGTAAACCAAACAGCTGAGCCACACACTGCAAATTCCAGCTACAGCTTTGACTCAAAAGGTAACTTTCTGGTAGAACAAACAAAGAAATGTTGGGAACAACAGGTCTTCTCCATCACATCCCGTGGCAGCTTCAGTAAGTCGTGATGTCATAATTAGCCATTGAAAGGAGGGTAGAAATTTAAGTTCTGGCTGAGTGAGCAACCCACGGTCCTAATGGGCACATTGTATAAACAGAATGCCAAAAATTTCAAAAATTGCCTTGGTGATAGGGAAGAGAAAGTGGAGACCTAGTTTACTTACTTGTCTTGAATAGTCTGTAGTATTAGAGATGACAGAGGTTTACACAGCAACATGGAGGAAATAACACATAAAATTTCCTTTAGTAATAAGTATGACATGTTTTTTTGCTCTTTTTATTGTTGTTTAAGTACAGTTGTCTTCATTTTCACCCCACCTTTGCCCCTGCCACCCATCCCTGTCTCCCACCCTCTTCTGTAGTTTATGAGACTATAGTTTTAGTGCATATGGACTCTGATGGCAGAGCATGTGGATTTAAATCCCAACTCCAATGATTAGCTGTGTGACATTATGTTTCCTCATCTATAAACTGAAGGAGAAAAGCCTTATTTTTGTGTTGTTGAGAGCATTTCAAT
This sequence comes from Sturnira hondurensis, assembly GCF_014824575.4. NCBI lineage: Eukaryota > Metazoa > Chordata > Mammalia > Chiroptera > Phyllostomidae > Sturnira > Sturnira hondurensis. The sequence continues at coordinate 1,941,184 of NW_028077253.1, read as the reverse complement.
AACAATGCATGTATGTATATTTTTAGCATGGTGTCTGAGACACAGTACATGCTCAGTAAATATCAACACTTGTTATTTTTTATAAATTTAATCTTTATTGTATTTTTCCCATTACCATTTGGTCCCTTTATACCTGCCTCCCCCACTCCCCCAGCAATCACCACACTGTTGTCCATAGGTCCTTTTTCCTTTTTGCTCAGTCCCTCCACCCAGAAAGACAAATATTATATGACTTCACTCATATGTGGAATCTAATGAACAAGCTGAACTAACAAGTAAAACAGAGACAGACTCATAGATAGAGAGCAGGATGACAGTTATGTGGGGTGGGGTTAGGGCATGGAGTGATCAAGCATAAAGGAAAAAGTACTCATGGGCATGAAGAACAGTGTGATTGCAGGGGCTAGGGGAGGGTATAAGGGTACTAAATGGTAATGGAAAAATACAATAAAAAATTTAAAAATAAGATAAAAAACATGATCAAGGTGCATTGTATAGAGCAATTAATTGAGGACCACTGTGTTCTGAGCCAACTTCTTGGTCACAGAATTTTCTAGAGTAGCTGTAGGGAACCACTTTGCATGGCGTGGAATTGTAGCTTAGCCTCCGCATGGAAAACCAGTGGGGAGTGAGTGGCATGCAGGACCATGCCCACAGAGAGGTTTTCCTGTGGAAAATCAGGCCTGCATTATACTTAGACTGCTATGAGACTTGCTTTTGCTAAAACTCCCTCACCCTGAATTGAGGCAGGAAGTGCTTAGTGTAACTTCCTAAAATCTGAGCTAAACCTCCCAAGTGTGGAGTGTGATTGGTTGGACCACTTTCCCCCTTGGTCTACAACATCCTTCTCTTTGAAGTAATTAGCAACATTCTTTCCTCTGTTATCTGTAAAAGGTAGTCCCCTCCAGTGAACCTGTGCATAGTAAATGAGGACTATCTCCCATGTAAAGTACTCAGAAAAGCAATAAAAGCCTGTCCAGGCAGGGACTGGGTCACTGGGCCCCTCACTCTCTCTCTTTTAGAGAGTGGCCATGCCATCTCTTTTTCTCCCCAGGACTTCCGTAGTCTATGTGTATTTGTTCTCTAGCAGCCACAACATACACAGATACTGCAGGCCAGGATCTGCCACAAGTAGTTGCAGAAGAATTTGAATAAAACAGTGTGTTAATAAATAAGATATATCTGTGGGTGGATTGAAATCTGAGATAATTTACAATAGCCAAGTGCTGGAAGCAACCTAATTGCCCATCAGTAAATGAGTGAATCAAAAAGCCATGGTACATTTATAGGATGGAATACAACACAGCAGAAAGAAAAGAAGGAGCTCCTGTCCTTTGCAACAGCAAAGGATGGAACTGGAAAGCATTAAGCTAAGTGAAATAAGCCAGGTGACAAAAGACAAATATCATATGATCTCACCTATAAGTGGCACCTAATCAACAAAATAAACAAGCAAGCAACATATAACCAGAGACATGGAAATAAAGAACAATCTAACAGTAACCAGAGGGAAGGTAGGAGGGCATAATGGGGGAAAAATGAGGGGGAAGTGTTTTCAGGAGCAACTATTAAGGACACATGAGTAAATCCAAGGGGTGGTGGGAAGTGGGGATGGCTGTGGTGGGGGGAAAATGGAAACAAGTGTACTAGAACAGTTATAGAAAAATTCTACATAAAAAATAAATACATTTAAAAATAAGAATATAAAAAATAAATTTACCATTACATTTTCAACAAATATTTACTTAGCCCTTGCTATTAAAGACAATGATGGTGAAGTTACTGTAATGTAGTGTAGAAACAAGTAGAGAAATTTGTCAGGAGAACATGATTTTACATAAGAATGGTGTTGGAAATGGGAGCTTTTTATATTTTAAGCACCAGCTAGATTACTGTCTTTTGTAAGTGACTTACCTCTCAACTTTGCTAGGACAGGAGCTCAAAGACCAAACTGCTGTTTTCTTTAGAGATTTTGGCTATAACAAAACTGTCCCCTTTGTTGAGATATATATTGTATTGATGAACGGAAAAGTCCTTAAATCTAAATAAGGTATACTCCCACTTCATTGGGAGAAAGCAATGTGATACATTAAGTAGGACCTGCGTTAACCACTACTAAACAGACAGTTTTTAAGCCCTATGAACCTGTTTGTTCAAATCTCAACTGAGAAATTTGCACCAAGTGATCTGCAAGGCTCCTTTCCCTTCTCTCAGTCAACATGGTCTATAGTCTAGCTACTAAACATCTCATATGGTCTGAGGACCAGTGGCATCATCTGGGACTTGTTGGAAATGCAGAATCTCAGCCTCACACCTGATCATTTGAATCAGAATATGCATTTCAATGAGATCCTCAGAATTGTATACACCTTAAAGTTTGAGAAGCACTGATTTTCAGTGATGGAAAAGAAAAAAAAGATAAAAGTGGCCCAATAACGTGGAAGAATTTCTGGACTACACAGACCAGAAGACAATGGCTGACAGAGGAACAAGAAGAATAAATTATGATCCCAAAGGATCGAGGAGAGGATTGCTAGAGTTGTAGCTGGAGAAAGAAGCAGAGCAGAACCTGGCATACTTCTGGACCTCAACAACAGACTAAGAAAAAATACGAGGGAGAGAAAGAAGAAAATGAAAGGCAATTTCCTCAAGGAATAAAACAATCTAAAGTTTTTTAGTCCTAGAAAAAATTGTTCATTACTCTGGAAATCATAAAGACCCTTAGCTAAGCTTCCTTCTCCTTTCAGATAAAATGAATGATTTCTTAGAAAAATGTAAATTACCAAGTCTGACTGAAGAAGACAAAGCTAGACTGAATGGATAAATAGCAACAAAATATTAAGAAGCTAATAAAAATACCCACCCTTCTAAAGGTAACAGGTCCAATTAGTTTCATGGGCCAGTTCTGCCAATCTCAACGAGAACAGAAGATGTATTTTTTCACTTAAAATTTTAGAGCATGAAAAGTGATGGAAAGCTTGCCAATATATTCTACCAACCTAATATAATTTTAACATTCAAATATTATGAGACTTTATAAGCCAATTTCATTTATGAAAATAAGTGTAGAAGTCTTAAATAAAATTTTAGCAAAGAAATACTAGTGAAAGAGTATTAGATTCAAGGATTCATTCTAGGAATGCAAGGATAATTCATATTAAGAACTGCATATTAATATAATTAATCATAGTAACAGAAGAGAGAAAAATCATGTTACTTCTGTTGGATGCTAAGTTATTTTGACAAAATTTAAAAACATTGCCTAATAAAAGCTCCTAATACTAATTACATAAATTTCATAACTTGAAAACAAGTATGTAATAGAAACCTATAGTAAATGTTATAGTTAACAGAAATACTTGAACAGCATTCTCATTGTCAGTAAGAGTAGAACAAGAATATTCATTATCTCCCCAAGTTTTTTCAAAAAAGAAAAATAATTTAATAAATTTAAAAAAGGGAGAGAAACAAAAATGTGGTGAGGCAGTGAGGAAACACTAAAACTTAAAAAAGAAATAGTTAAGTAGAGAGATTCCTAGAATTTCCTGGGCAATTCAATCAGTTTTATCCAGTTGCTCTGCTGATTTAATGAACTATTATAATTTTTCTTTCCCTACCATTTTGAGGCAGGGGGGAGACTTGATTCTACCTGTAGATGGTATCACTAAAGAAAGTCTTCCTAGAACTTTTCAATAAGTTTTGCAAGTGGTATACTTTTCTGCCTCAAATTCTTGTCTTCTGCATTTGTCCTATAATGTGTATGGTTTTTGTGTTCATGTGTGTGTGTGTGTGTGTGTGTGTTTTAAAGATCACCTTAGATACCTGGCCTGGTTTCTTCCTTTTAAGGTGTTCTCATCTGCCTTTTATGTCTCTGTGCAGTGCTCTTATGCTTCCTGATTTTTTGATGTTTTGGCAGATAGAATCTTATTTGGAGAGGGGATTGCTTTTGTGGATTAATGCCTTTACCTGCTATTTCCCCTTAGCTCAGTGAATCTCACCAGAAACTCACTTCTTTCACACCATTTTATTTGCTTACATTGCCAATTGAGTATTCCAAATATATGGAATATATTCATACCAATTTTTTAAACTTCTAGCTTGACTGGGACTTTCTGTCAGAGGTGTTTTCCTTCTGTATTAGCTTTCATTTTTGTTTTGTCTGTTCCACTTTTGGAGACGTATTCTGCAAATGCTTCATATCTGTCTTTGCCTGCTTGGTTGTATTGCAGCAAAAACAAATAGCAGCACTAAAGTGATGGAGTCTTAATGTGATGGTATTTTAATTAAAACATCATATGTAAGTTGATGAGAATGCCTGATTTATTTATTTATTTATTTATTTATTTTTGGACAAAAAATCTTTTTTATTAAAAAATTTAAAATATATTTCATTGATTATATTACAGTTGTCCGATTCCCCCCTTTATTCTCCTTCACCTTGTACAACCCCTCCCACCCACACTCCCCCGCTTTAGCTCATGTCCATGGGTCATACATAAGTTCTTTGGCTTCTACATTTCCCATACTATTCTTACCCTCCCCCTTTCTATTTTCTACCTACCATCTATGCTACTTATTCTTTGTACCTTTTCCCCACCTCTCCCCCTCCCACTCCCCTGTTGATAACCCTCCATGTGATCTCCAGTTTTGTGTTTCTGTTCCCGTTCTAGTTGTTTGCTTAGTTTGCTTTTGTTTTTTTTTTGGGGGGGGGAGTGGTTGTTAATAACTGTGAGTTTGTTGTCATTTTACTGTTCATATTTTTATCTTCTTTTTCTTAGATAAGTCTCTTTACCATTTCATATAATAAGGGCTTGGTGATGATGAACTCCTTTAACTTCATCTTATCTGAGAAGCACTTTATCTGCCCTTCCACTCTAAATGAAAGCTTTGTTGGATAGAGTAATCTCGGATGTAGGTCCTTGCTTTTCATGACTGGAAATACTTCTTTCCAGCCCCTTTTTGCCTGTAAGGTCTCTTTTGAGAAGTCAGCTGACAGTCTGATGGGAATTCCTCTGTAGGTAACTGTCTCCTCGTCTCTTGCTGCTTCTAGGATTCTCTCCATTTTAATCTTGGGTAATGTAATTATAATGTGCCTTGGTGAGTTCCTCCTTGTGTCCAACTTCTTTGGGACTCTCTGAGCTTCCTGGAATTCCTGGAAGTCTATTTCCTTTGCCAGATTGGGGAAGTTCTCCTTTATTATTTGTTTAAATAAATTTTTAATTTGCTGCTCATTCTCTTCTCCTTCTGGTACCCCTACAATTCGGATGTTGGAGTGTTTAAAAATATCCTGAAGCTTCCTAAGCCTCTCCTCATTTTTTTTGAATTCTTGTTTCTTCATTAGTTTTTGGTTGAATGTTTGTTTCTTCCTTCTGGTGCACACCATTGATTTGAGTCCCAGTTTCCTTCCCATCACTATTGATTCCCTGTACATTTTTCTTCATTTTACTTAGTGTAGCGTTGATTTTTTCATCTAATTTGTGACCAAATTTAACTAATCCTGTGAGCGTCTTGATTACCAGTGTTTTTGAACTATGAATCTGATAGGTTGGCTATCTCTTCATCGCTTAGTTGTATTTTTTTCTGGAGCTTTTGATCTGTTCTTTCATTTGGGCCATTTTTATTGTCTTGATGTGCCTGTTGCATAGTAAGGGGCAGAGCCTTAGGTGTTAACCAGGGCGGGCAACACATCACAGAGTTGTGACTTTGCGGGTGGGGGAGGGGTCTGAGAGAGAACAATGGCGCTTGCTCCACTCTCTGCAGGATTTCAGTCACTTCCCCCACTACCTACAAGCAAATTTGGTCCTTCTCGTGCTGATTCTGGGTGGGCTTATGTATGTTCTAGGACCCTGTGGAGCTCTCCAACTAATTCTCCTGTGATACTGGGAGTTTCTCCCGCTGCTGCCTCAACCCCCACAGGTGCTTTCAATCAGGGGTTTGAGGCTTTTATTTCCCTGCACTGGAGCCCTGGGTTGGGTGGTCTGTTTAGCTCTCCAGTTATCCCTCCCACCTTATCCACATGCAAATGTGGAAGTGCCTGCTCCACCAGCTGCTGCATCAGTGGGTTCACCAGCTGCTGCCTTGCTGCAAGTCCTCTCCGCCCAGGTGCTTGTCTCTGCCCCTCCTACCAGTCTGGATGAATGTGTCTTCTTTAACTCCTTGGTTGTTGGACTTCCACACAGTTTGATTTTCTGTCAGTTCTGGTTGGGTTTTTTTGTTGTTGTTTTTAAATTGTTGTTGTCCTTCTTTTGGTTGTGTGAGGAGGCACAGTGTGTCTACCTATGCCTCCATCTTGGCCAGAAGTCTAAAATGCCCAATTTAGATTGGCTTCTAAACTTTTCTTTTAATCTTTCACTGGACCTAGAGTGGCATGTGGTTTCAAACTGCTGCAGATGTACTCTTTGGAGGCAAATAATATTGGAAAAACAGGAGAAATTATTTTAAAGCAGGGCTCATCATTAGCACATTTTAACCCTTTCAAAACTATTTTGAGACCCAGAATATTTGCTCATATGCATATACCCAACAGGAAAGCAAACATGTATTTATAAAAAGACATGTACTAGAATGTTCATAGCTGCTATATTTGTAATAACCCAAAGCCAGGACCTATCCAAGTGCCTATTAATAGTAGAATGGATAAATGTAGTATTGTCATATAATGGAATATTACACAGTAATTTAAATAAACAATAGAAAAGACATGCACTAGTATGGATAAATCTCACTACAATAATGTTGAGTAGAAGAAACCAATCACAAAAGAACCAGTCACATAACAGTATGCATTCTATGGTACAATTTAAATGAAGTTTTAGAACAGATAAAACTAATCTATGGTTAGTGGTTACCCTTCGGTAGTGATTACCTAGGGGAATAGTTAGTAATTGGAAGAGTGCACATGGGAGTCTTCTGGGAGCTGGAAACCACCTGTTTCTTGATCTGGGTGATGTTTACACGGTTGTGCTCACTTTTGAGAGTTGATCAAATTGTATAAGTATGAAACTTGCATTTTCCTGCATATATGTTAGACATCAATAAAAAGTATAAAACAGTATCAAAGGAAAAACATCATTCTACACTATTTTATTTATCCTTTCCTTTTCACTTATTTTCCCCCAAATACACTGTGTATTTATCTTTTTAGTGGTCAATTCATGTTTCATGTTTCTGTACATCTATAGGAAACAGTCATTGGCAGCTTCTTTTCTGGACTCTTATTTTCAAGGATGTTTGTATAGCCAGCGGTTTTGGGCAATAGAGGTGGTATCTCCCTCCGAGGAAGAGGGAAGCTATGTTTGTTGTTAAGAATAATGAAAATAGTCTCCTCCAGGGTAAATGTTGTGCAGGTTTGCTAGCAACTTCCTTTAAGATAACAAGAGTTATAAAGAACTCACAAAACTCTGTCTGCTCCCCCCAAATTCCAGCCCAATTACAAAATGGGCAAAGAACCTGAAAAGACACTTTTCTAAGGAGGACATACAGATGGCCAGTGGACATATGAAAAGATGCTCAATGCCATTAATCATCAGAGAAATGCCTGTCAGAATGGCCATCATTAATAAGTTAACACAAAACAAGTGGTGAAGATGTGAAGAAAGGGGAAGGCTGTTGCTCTGTTGGTGGAAATGCAGACTGGTGCAGTCACTGCAGAAAGCAGTATGAAGTTACCTCAAAAAATTAACACTGGAATGGCCTTCTGACCCACTGATTCCACTTCTGGGAATTTATATGAAGAAACCCAAAATACTAATTTGAAAGAACATAAGCACCCCCATGTTCATTGCAGCATTATTTACAATCACCAAGATTTAGAAGCAGCCCAAGTTTCTATCAGTAGATGAGTGGATAAAACAACTATGGGAAATATACAAAATGGAATACTACTCAGCAGTAAAAAAGAAAACATTTTACTCTTTGCAACAGTATGCATGGACCTAGAGAACATTATGCTAAGGGTACATTTAAAATTTGAATCTTCCCTATTGCCAAAAGGGAAAGAGAACTCTCCCCACCTCCTCCTTTTAGAGCATTTCCTTGAGAAACCTAGAGTTTGTGAATCCTTCCTCTAAACCTTTGATATGTATACAAATGTTTGCAAGGACTAGATAAATTCCTTGTCAAGTTTACAACTTAAAACATTACGGAATGTTTTTCTTAAGGGGCTAAGAGCCATCTCTTTGTAATGTAAACATTAAGGAAGAAAGTAACCCTATTTTCTTCTCACCTTGGGAATCTGATACCTTAGGTGCCTTTCTCTGAGTTGTAAACCATATGCTTCTTGAAAAGATAAATTATCTTATTTCTTTGGCTAAAAGCAACTAGCAAAAACATAGCTGCTTCAATTACCAGATGAACTTTGGATGAACTATGAAAGAATGCATAGAAAGGGGTGCTTGTCAAGTCCTCTTACAAGAAGACACATTACCATTAATGTGGAAAATATTTGTCTAGTGGATTTTAACCACTTGGCTGTATGAAAAGCAGGCGAAATTTCTTTTTGTCTTTTTTTATTGCACATTGCAGTCTGATTTAATGCCTTTCAATAATTAATCTGTTTTCTTTCTTTCCTACCTTTTGTGGGGAAGATTTTCAGGGATTAGCAGGATTTTAAATTTTCCCCAGTAAAAGAGAAAGAGAAAGAAAAGGGAGATGGAAACAACAACAACAACAACAAAACAGAATAGGAACTTAACAAAGGAAAGAAAGAAAGGAAGGAAGGAAGGAACAAAGGAGGAAGGGAAGATGAAGGAACATGCACATGCAACAGAATGAATTTAGACACAAACCTTAACCCCTCACAAGAATTAACTCAAAATAGACAATAGACCTAAATGTAAAATGCAAAACTATAAAACGTTTAATAAATAACATAGGAGAAAATCCAGGCGACCTTGGGTATAGTGATGATTTTTTGATACAACACCAAAGGCATGATCCATGAAAGAAAAAATTGGTGAGCTAGACTTCACTAACACTAAAATCTTCTGCTCTGTGAAGGACAATATCAAAAGAAAGAAAAGACAAGGTACAGATTGGGAAAATATTTATAAAAGATATACCTTAAAGAGGACTGTTATCTAGAATATACAAAGAACTCTTAAAACTCAAAATAGGAAAACAACCCAAATTTAAAAGACTATTTATGAGCAAAAGACTTGAATAGGCCCCTCACCAAAAAAGATATGGGTGGCAAGTAAGCATCTGAAAAGACATTCAACATGATACGTAATTAGGGAATTGCAAATTAAAACAATGAGATGCCATTAAACGCTGGTTAGAATGACCAACATATGGAACACTGACAACATCAAATGCTGACAAGGATGTGGATCAACAGGAACTCTCATTCATTACTGGTGGAAGTGCAAAATGGTACAGCCGGAAGGCAGTCTGACAGTTTCTTACCAAAGTAATTGTCCTTTTATCATACAATCCAGCAATTGTGCTCCTTGCTATTTACCCAAAGGAACTGAAAGCATGTTCACACAAAACCTCCAGATGAAAGTTTATACCAGTTTTATTGATAATTGCTAAACATTGAAAACAATTGAGATGTCATTCAGTAAGTGAATGAATGAAGATGCTGTTGTGCATTCATCCCTGGCTGGTGCAGCTCAGTGGATTGAGCACCAGCCTGCAAATTGAAAGGCTGCCTGTTTGGTTCCTCATCAGGGCACATGCCTGGGTTGCCGGCTACATCCTCAGTTGGGGTTAAGCAAGAGGCAACCAATCAATTTTTCTCTCACGCATCAATGTTTCTCTCCCTCTGTCTCTCCCTCCCTTCCCTTCTCTCTAAAAATAAATAAAATTTTTTAAAAAGAAGCTGAGGTGGGGATGGCTGGGGTCGGGGGGGAGTGGTGGGGTGTAAATGTAGACAACTGTACTTGAACAACAATAAAACAATTAAAAATACATAAATAAAACTAAAAAAGAAACTTGTCCATTCAGAGAGTGGAATGTTAAAATGAATTCTCAAGCCATGTAAATACATGGACCAGTCTTAAGTGCATATTACTAAGTGAAAGAAGCCAATCTAAAAAGTTTACATACTGTATGGTTCCAGCTATTACACATTCTGGAAAGGACAAAACTATGAAGATAGCAAAAAGATTAGTGGTTACCAGGAAATAAGTGGCAGAGAGGGATGAATAGGCAGAACAAAGAGGGGTTTTAAGGCAGTGAAACTACTATTTATGATGCTATAGTGCTGGATACATTTGTCAAAACTCACAGAATGTACAATTCCAAGAGTGAACTCTAATGTAAACTACGGACTCTAGGTGATGTGTCAATGTAGGTTCATAAATTGCAACTATTTTGCTGTATTACAAAGTGATAATAATAATGACGCATTGTGCTCTACTTTTTATTTTTTGATATCATATATGGATTGTATAACAGTCTGATAGTCTATTTACAATGTTTACTTTGATTTCTTTATTAAAACATAGACCACACACTTTCTGTATATTTTGGATGATTTTTAGTAAAGTGCTTTAAAAAGAAATGGATTGAAAGATGAAACAATCCTTCATGTCAGGGAATATTTTGTTGTTTGCAATACAAGTTATGTAGAGAAGTTTGTGATTGAGGAATTTGAGGGATAACTACAGAGAATAACCCATAATATCCTATATCTTTATGGTAGCCAGTTACCTAGCATAGTTAAAAATATTTTCATTTTTTTAAATTTTTTTATTTAATTATTTTTCAAGTACAGTTTTCTGTCTATTACTCCCATCCCATCCCACCTCCCAAAAATATTTTCATTTTTAATAAAGCTTTAAATTCCTATTCATGTCTCTAATGTTTTGTGCATTTTTTTTCTTTGAGGGGCAGAATGGAAACTCTTCTTTTTTCTTGCCCATGGGAGATAAATGGTCATTTACACTTATGCCTTGTTTTGGAAGTACTTGGAAGGAAATGCCCACTGCTCTCTTTTCCTCTCTGTTGGCACTCCCCATTGAATCAGAAATCTGATTAGAGAGATTTAGGATAAAGATCACAGGTCATGCTTGGCCTTTTCTCCTGGCCTCCCTAGGACTTTCAGGCCCGCAAGCAGAATACACTTCTTCCCAAAGCCAAGGCACTTGAATTTCTCTCGTCCTTCATGCTTTGTGAGGCGTCAAAATTTTAATTAAACAGATATTTGTTTATTGTCTTTCCCTGCCACTCAAGAATGCAAGATCCTTGAAGAAAAAGATTGTGTCATTCTTATTGACTATGTTTACCACAGACACTTAGCAAAATTCTTTGTTCATACTGCACAAACATAGTACATTGCTGTTGAATGCTGAACATAATCTTCTTACCCTTCACTTAATTAATCTGGGCTTTTGCCTATTCCTTATTATCTAGTTTTTCCCATTGTCATGCTTTTGTTGTGCTCTTTTTCCACAAAATGCTTTCCTTTTGATTCCCACCCAGGTTCTTACTTTTCCCCTTTTGAAATCTTATTAATCCATCAAGGTCTATTTCCTTTTCAAACCTCTTCAGTGATTCTTCTCCTGATAAACTCAACCAAATATGATCTACATCTATAAATACTCATAACATTTTTCTTATATTTCTCTGAGGCCTTTATTATGGTTTTATTTATTTATTTATATTATAGTTTATTGATTATGCTCTTACACTTGTCTTGACTTTTCCCCCTTTGCACTCCTCCATTCAGTGCCCCCAACTCCCTCAGGCAATACCCCTACAATTGTTTATGTTCATGGGTCATTCATATAAGTTCTTTGACTACTCCATTTTCTATATTGTACTTTACATCCCATGGCTATTCTGTAAGTATTTATTTATACTTCTTAATACCCTCACCTCTTCATCCATTTCCACACACCCACCCTCCTGTTTGGCAACCATCAAAATGCTCTCCGTATCCATGATTCTGACTGTGTTCTGATAGATATGTATTTTTTGCCATTTTTGTTCACAATTTTGATCTTCTTTTTCTTAAATAAGTTCCATTAACATTTCATATAATAATGGTTTGGTGATGATAAATTCCTTTAGTTTTTTCTTGTCTGGGAAACTCTTTATCTGCCCTTTGATTCTAAATGACAGTTTTGCTGGGTAGAGCAATCTTGACTGTATTTCCATGATTTTCATGACTTTGGATATTTATTGCCAATCCTTTTGAGCCTGCAAAGTTTCATTTGAGAAATTAACTGATACTGTTATGGGAACTCCCCTGTTGGTAACTAACTTCTTTTCTCTGGGTGCTTTAAAGATTCCCTGTTTATCTGTAACCTTTTGCATTTTCATTATGATATGTCTTGGAGTGGGCCCATTTGCATCCATATTGTTTGAGACTCTCTGTGCTTCCTGGACTTGCATGTGTATTTCCTTCACCAAATTAGGGAAGTTTTCCTTCATTATTTTTTTTTCAAATAGATTTCCAATTTCTTGCTCTTTCTCTTCTCCTTTGGGCACCCCTATGATGTGAATGTTGGACCTCTTGAACTTGTCCTAGAGGCTGCTTACACTACCTTCAATTTTATATTCTTTTTTCTTCTTGCTGTTCTGATTGCGTTTGCTTTTTTCTTCTTCTTTTTTTGCTTCCTTATGTTTGAAATCATTTATTTGATTCTTGTCTGGTGTTTCCACTCTACTGGTGTTTCCCCGTAAATTGTTCTTTATTTAAATTAGTGTCTCCATCATTTCTGACTGGGTCTTTTTTTATGCTGCTGTGGTCCTCACTAAGTTCCTTGAGCATCCTTATAACCAGCGTTTTGAATCTGCATCTGACAGATTGCATATCTCCAATTTGTTTAGTTTTTTTTCTGGAGTTCTGATTGGTTCTCTCATTTGGGCCAGGTTTCTTTATCTCCTAATTTTGTGTTTGTTTTTATTTATTAGGTACAGCTGCTTTGACTCCCTGTCTTGAAAGCATGGCCTAATGTAGTAAGGTATCCTGTAGAATCCAGTGGCAGAACCTCTCCTATGACCCAAACTGGGTACTTGAGGTGCACCCTTCGTGTGGGCTGAGTGCACCCTCCTCTTGTAATTGAGCCTTGTTTGTTATTGGCAGGTCAATGGGAATGATTTACCCAGGCCAGTCAGCTGCAAGGACCGGCTGTTACTATTGACCAACCTCCATCCTCTGTGGAGGATCACTGTGCCGGGGCAGAGTGCTGGTGCTCAGACGTGGTGTGTAGCTGTCCACTGGGTGTGCTGGCCCTGTGGTTTCCAAGATGGTGCAGGCCACGTTCAGCCTCCACCTGTATTTTGCCTGAGGCACACTGCCTGAGTTGTAAAGCAATCTGAGATGTCTACTACTTGTGCTGGGTTTGGGGATTCCAGACAAAGCCAAGCTCTTAATCTAATCTGGCAGCCACTAGGTCTCATGGAAGTCAGCTGTTGCTTTTTTGATAGGATTTAGGAGCCAAGACTAGCCATTCTTGTGGCAAAGCAGCTTGGATGGGCCTGTAACTGGGTAGGGCAGAACTTCTGGGGATCTCCAAGGCAGACAAATAGTGTTAGCTAGGTTGATGGAGTCTCAGATATGGCACCAACTTGCTGGCTCTGTGGGAGGAGGATTTAGAAAAGGTATAATGGCCTCTGCGTGCCTTGATGCCCAGATACTTCAGTTTCTCCCTATATACCACTGGTGCCTTTCAAGCTGCTACCTGAGTGCTGGAGCTCAGAGGCAGTGAGTTTGAGTAGGTGAGTCCACCTGTGGTTTTTTAGAGGAACTTCTTGGAGCTCCAGAAGTTTCTTCCACCAACTCAATTCCCACTGGTTTTTGCAGCCAGAAGTGTGGGGACTTATCTTCCTTGAACTGGAATCCTGGGCTGAGGGGCCTGGGGTTGGTCTGGGACTCCTTGCTCCTGAGATATCCATCCTGAATTTTTATCCATGTGGGTGTCAGACCAACCCATTCCATATCTGCACCTCTCCTACCAGCCTGGATGGATGTGGTTTCTTTAATTCTGTAGTTGTCAGGCTTCCATTCAACTCAGTTTCTGACATTCCTGAGTGATAACTATTCTTTATGGTAGTTGTAATTTTGATATGGTTGTGTGAAGAGCCAAGCTGTTTCTGCCTATGCCACCATGTTGACCAGAAGTCTATGTTTTAACTTATGTTTTATTCAATCAAATGCATGCTTTCTCCCTTCCTTTTGATTACAATGTTTCTGATAAGGACTGTGTCTTCATCATTTTTCTATCTTGAACAACACCTGAAATTTAGTGAGTGCTTTATAAATTTTATAAATATTTTTGTACTGGTATTGCCAACATAACTCTATCATTTAAACTCATTTAATTCACACATTTAATCCCAAATATGTTAACAAAATACCTAAATTATTATTTGATGTACTAACATTGCTAATCAATATGTATTGATTTTTACAAATCAATAACAAGACTTATGTATCAGTAATTTATAAAATATGACTTTAAAAAAAGATTTTATTTATTTATCTTTAGAGGGGAAGGGAAGGAGAGAGGAAGAGAAACATCAATATATGGTTGCCTCTCATGGGTCCCCTGTTGGGAACTGGCCTGCAACTCAGGCATGTGCCTTGACTGGGAATCAAACCATGATCCTTTGGCTTGCAGGCCCATGCTCAATCCACTGAGCTACACCAGCCAAGGCAAAATATAACTTTTAATATGCTAATACATTTAGTTTCAGGTTTCCAATCTGAAGGTATCTAAAAATTTTGATATGACTATAGAGTGGCTGTACCATTACTCTAATCATATGAGTCTTTATATATGTGAGCTTACTTTCCCAGGTCACTGAGAATTATGGTTATATGCTATATTTATTTTTAATATTTAATGTTAAAAGAAGATGTGTTATCTAATATTAAAACTTGGGAGAATAATGCAGCAAAGAACTTTACTTTTCTCATCTATAAAAACTTGCACTCCTTAAGGCATCAAGAAAATACAAAAATGATACTTTCAAAAGCTATAAGATGATGAACATTCCTAATTGCCAAAGGTTTTATTATATTAAAACATATAGCACCAGATAATGTAAGGAGAGCCTTTATTCTGTTTAAAGCCTGGGACATGTGACTTACCGCTGCCTGTCACAGTAGAAGTTGGTATCCTCTGTTCACGCAGATATGTTTCACCAACACTGTATAACTGTTCATAGGATAGGCTATGCTTGTAAAATTCTTCTACAGTCTAATTACTTGGAGATTTTCCTGGAAAATTATACCCAATTTTTAAATCTTAAGCCAATTTGAAATGCCAAAATATAATGAATACTTGTACACATGCTCTTCTACTCAGATATTGGGGTACTTATTTCCACTGAGAATTATTCATCCCGAAAATGATTGAGATGACTTAATTTAAGTGAATGCATTGTAAAATTTCAATTGCACTTAAGAATATGTAATGTTTGAACCTGTTCTTTCTGAGAAGTAATATCCTACAAGCTGGTAATGTAACATTGGTCTAAGCTAGCAATTTTCAACCTTTTTAATTTCATGGAGCACATACACTAATGACTAAAATTCTGCCACACACAAAAATTATATTATTTTTTTTGTTGATCTGACAAAAATAGGTGGAATTTTGATTCATTCATACCGATGGCTATTGTGTTGGCTATTGTTATTTTGTTTGACAATCTAAGAGAAAAGAGGTAAGTGCCCCTGACTAAATAGTCAGTTATTGCACGTTTTAAAAATTCTTACAGCACACCAATTGAAAATCCCTGGTCTAAGATGCCTGTATGTTCTTTTGTTCACCGTTTTTCAACTTATACATAGGGATCAGTTTTCTCTGTTAAGGCTGCTGGCTTATATTTTATGTCACATCTTTTGAGCTTCATTAAAAGAAGTTCATTTTCTTATTACATAAAGACATTTGTGTACTCCAGCTTCTATTGTGCTGTTTGAGGATACTTTATTTAACAAAGTTTTACTGGCCTCAGTTTTACCTTGTCTTCTCAGGAAACAAGGCATACTGAAATTAAACTAATTCATAGAGGCTTGATAAACTTACTAAGTACAAAATATTAGGTTGAGTATAGGAGGAACCACAGAGATAGGTTAAGAAATTAGGATAGCAGTGACTGAATTGTCACCGCCCCTGTGTCCTAAGAAACAAGGGAGAAGTTACTGGAACTTAAAACATGGAAAGTTGTATAGAGTAAGGCAGACTCTATGAGTAGACATATGAAAAGATGATTAACATCATCACCCATAGAGAGGTGCAAATTAAAATCACAATAAGATACCATCTCACACCTGTCTGAATGACTATCACAATACATCAACAAACAAGTACTGGCAAGGATGTAGAGAAAGGGGAACTCTTTTGCACTGTTGATAGGAATGCAGACTGATGCAGCCACTGTGGAAAGCAGTATGGAGTTATCTCAAAAAATAAAAAATGGAACTGTCTTATGCCCAGTGATTCCACTTCTGAGAATTTATCCAAATAAACTTAAACACTAATTTGAAAGAACACGTGCACCTGTATGTTCATTGCAGCATTATTTACAATTACCAAGATTTGGTAACAGCCCAGGTGCCTATCAGTAGATGAGTGGATAAAAAAAGCCATGGTACATTTACACAATGGAAACTACAAAAAAGAAAGGAAATCTTATCCTTTGCAATAGCATGGATGGGGCCTGGAGAGTATTATCCTAAGTGAAATAACTCAGTCAGAGAAAGACAAGGACCATATGATTTTATTTGTATGTGGAATCGAAAGAACAAAATAAGCTATCAAAATAGAAACAGACTCATAGATACAGAGAACACACTGATAGCTGTCAGTGGGGAGGGGAGTTGGAGGGATGGGTGAAAAAGGTGGAGGAATTAAGTAACAAAAATCCCTCATAATCACAGACAACAGTATGGTGATTACCAGAGGGAAAGGGTCGGTGAGAAAGTAAAAGAGGATAAAGGAGGAATAAATGGTGATGGAAGGAGACTGGACTTGGGGTGGTGGAGACACAATAGAGTATAGAGACGATGTGTTATAGAATTGTATACCTGAAACCAATATAATTTTATTAACCAATATCACCCCTATAAATTCAATACAAATTTTAGAAAGTAAAATGAAAACCATTACAAGTAAACTGTATCAATAACGTAAGGAGGGAAAGAAGTTGAAATTTCACAGCTCCTAGAATGTGCCACCCCACTGAGCACATAAATACCTCCAAATTGTCTTCCCGCTTTCCTCCAAAAAGGAACAAAGATCTTGTTTTGTTAAATCACAAGTTTTTAACAATTGTTTTTGTATATGAAAGTACAAGTAAAACCTTTTGTTTGAACATACTGGGCGGACCCATAAGACTGGAATTTATTTATAAAAAAATGTGTATTTATTCTTCCATATTTAAACTTCAGTCACCTTCAAAGTACTCTCCATTTGATGCAAAACACCTATCGAGACATTTTTCCACTGCCCAAAATAGTTTTGAACACCTTGATTTTGATGCCTTTGAATGCTTCTCCTGTTTTTTGTTTGTTTGTTTGTTTGTTTGTTTTGTTTCACCTCTTCCACATTGGCAAAATGTTTCCCTTTGAGGACTTTGTTCATCCAGGTAAACAAAAAAAAATGTCATTTGGGGCAAGATGGGGTGAATAAGGATGGTGGGGCATGGGGGGTCATTTTTGTCAAAAACTGCTGAACACTCAGTGTGATATGGGCATGTGCACTTGTAAATCACCCAATATAAAATGGGCAAACACATTGAAAGAGTCTTCAAAAATATTCACTGAAGCCAAATGCAGCATCTCACAACACTACCAGCTGGTACACTGATACAGATGAGTTCCTAGAACACTCACCTATCAGGGGAAGCCTGTACTATAAGGGGCCCACACTCCAGAAGATAATTCATTTTGGGGGATTCCCCCTCATATAGTAAAGTCCCTTATAAGCTGATACCATATAAAAATAGCACATAAAACCCAGTTTATCATAAAACAATTAAGCAATATGATGTAGTTGGAACAATGAGAATTTGGGAGACTAGAGTATAGGTTCTTTAGGCAGCACAATGGTCACAATGAAAACCTTTGATGACCATATAAAATGCATTGTACATATCCTTGTTTTGATCGATGCAACTTCATTCTTATATACTATAGTATGGCTGACCTGAATCATTGTCCTGTACCAATTATGAATTTATGACACAGCCACTTAAATAATCCATGGCACTTTCTATTCACCTGTTTTTCTAAATATAGCTGAAATGTGGAATATATAGTGTACAACTTCATGGCTCTTGGTCTGCAAAATTGTATTATCAAATCACAAACTGAAGCAGTCTTTCCCTAACTTGTTTTCTAGCTCTCAATGAAATCTCCATCAGTTTTTAAAAATATTTTATTCATTTATCTTTTTAGAGGGGAAGGGAAGGAGAGAGGAAAGAAACATCAATGTATGGTTGCTTCTCATGCATCCCCTGCAGGGAACTGGCCCCTGCCAGAAACTGGCCTGCAACCCAAGCATGTGCCCTGACTGGGAATCGAACCGCGATCGTCTGGTTCGCAGGCCCGCGCTCAATCCACTGAGCTACACCAGCCAGGGCTCCATCAGTTTTTTTAAAACCCCCTTTTTTTTTGCCTTGTTCTTATATCTATGTCTGCCAGTTTTTTTGGTCAGAAAACAAAAATTCTTTGGGATAGTTCATTGGAGAAAAGATAATATTTGAAACTCATTACCTAATTGCAAAGGACCTAAAAATTCCACACAGAGGGTGGGAATGGACTCCAGGGATTGGTGGCAACAGATGTCAGCTACCACCACTGCTGGTGGTGAGAGAGAAGGAAGAAGTAGTGTTGCCAAAAGCACAGGGACTGGGGACAACCAATAGGAACTGGAATGAGAAGAAGTACATTCACTGTCAAAGACTTTGCCGGAAGCAGGAAGAGAAGAACTATTCTGGCTTCCTTTCTCATCTTATCCTATAATTTCTTCTCAGTGCCTTCCATGGGTTGCCCCTAATTATAAGACAGAGGCAGGGGGTCCTGAGTAATGTACTGTGCATATAGATATGAGAAGGGAAAGAGCAAGGCTTGGTCTGAGCAAAGAAGCAAATGACTAGAGGAGGTAAGCTACAGTGGTTTTAAAACGTTCCCAATTCTGCTACCAAAAAGTAGTGTCTAATTCCTCTCCTCTTAAATATGACTGGTCTTAGTGATTTGCTTCTAAGGAACAGAATATAGCAGAAAGTGACTGTATGAATATATAAAAGAAGATATAGCTTCCACATTGCTCTCTTTCTCTCCCTGCCTCTCTCCATCCTTGAAATCCAAGTTTTCTGAGATGTAAACCAACAAAGAGAATTTAATACATGGAAATAATTGCTAACAGTAGTTTGTAAAATACCCCCAAAATTCAACAGAGGGCAGTGAGGCAGCCTAGGGATTAGCAGTAGCCAAGCAGTGATGAGGAAACAGGTGTACTGCTCACACCTACAGCTAAGTTCCAGCTGACAACTGGCATCAATGGCTAGGTAAGTGGGGGAATGAACCTTTAAATGATTCTAACCTCAGTCTTCAAGCCATCCTCATTGATGCCACATGGAGCAAAGACAAGCTGTCCCCACTGAGTCCTGCTCAAATTGCAGATCCATGGTCAAAACAAATATTGCCATTGTTTAAGCCACTAAGTGTTCTGTTTGGTTGTTACACAGCAATAGATAAATCAGACAGGATCCAAGAGCAAACAAGCCAATGACTTGCACAACATCATTTTCATTTTCTCATTTCTACTTCAGCTAACATTTGAAAGTCTCAGTCAGAGCCAACTATGTTGAAAAATTATGGCCATTTTAGATATTTATTGGCCAGTGTTACTGGCAGTAAAAATACTTTTTCAATTCAATAATTCTGATTATACTTCCAAAGGATGAATGATCGTTCATGGAAGCTGTGTTTACTCCCGCACTTAGAAGCTTTTCCATGTGAAGGTGCTGACAGAGCTTGGTCTCCTCATATGAAATATAAGACTTTGAAAATGTAATGACACATGTGAAATTTAATTTAATTTACTATTAATCTGAAATAAAGGCTAACTCATTGACTAAAGAAATACTTAACTTAAATATTTGAAGAGTGTTGTTGTATGAGACTAATTTGATAATTGTTATGTCACTTGTTTTGTATGTTACCCTTTTATAGACATGAAAATATAGAGAGAAAAAGATAGAGATGGATGAGAGGGAGAGTAAATAGGGAATAGAGTGGAGGAACAAGGAAGAAGGGAAGAGGGAGGAAAAAGTAGAAGGAGAGGGTGAAGCAGAAAGAGCAGTATAGTGTTAAAAAAGAATAATTCTGAGATAGATCTACTTTCACAAGCAATCTGATTTCATGACCCTTTCACACAATAGAAATATTTTGTAGGTGGAAGAGAAAAATTAAACTATAATGGCTACACTCCACAACATGTTTTTGAAGACAATACACTCAGGTTGGTTTGGTGGCAAATATACGAGATGGAGGCAGGGGACTAGACTGTGTCATGAACAAGCCATATGACATTCGGTCATTTACTCTCTTTGTGGTTTAATTTCATCATGAATAAAAAGCATGTGTTATACCAGATGGTTTCTAAGGTTCTTAAGTTCCAGCAAGGAATACGATTGTAAGATTCTATCATTTATGGGAACTTTCATCTTGACCGAATGACTATATTTTGATGCTATGATTAACTCTAGGGCAAGTGATATGTTAGACTGATAAAACAGATACAGAATGTCTTTATTTATATTTACATATATATATTTATATACTTACATCTTACCAACTGGCCTTCCAGGACAATAGAGGTTCTGTACCAGTTTTTACTCCAAATGATGATGCTAGAGGGTGTCTGTGTCCCCAAGCACAGGATTATAACAGCATTTCTGAAAGTACATTTGCCAATCTCAAAAACAAAAAAAAAATAAACAAAACCTCTCCTTTTTAAAATTTCTCATTTCCTCGGGTGTTAATGGGATTAAACCCTTTTATATATTACTGACCATCCTTTTTCAAGGTTATACTTTTGTTTTTATTTATTTTATTGTATTTTTCCAATACTATTTAGTCTCCATATTTGCTCCCACTCCCCGCAATCACCACACTGCTGTCAATGTCCATGAGTCCTTTTTCCTTTTTGCTCAGTCCCTCCACCCCTTACCCTCTCTGCCTTAATGGGCATCCTGCTATCTATCTATGAATCTGTCTCTATTTTGCTTGTTAGTTCAGTTTGTTCATTAGATTCCATATATGAATGAGATCATATGGTATTTGTCTTTCTCTGACTGGCTTATTTCATTTTGCATAATGTTCTCCAGGATACATATTGTCTTGTCCCAGCCTGATAACTTACAACACAATTCCCTGTGAACTGTAGATTAGTAACTATGACACCAGTTCCCAGATATTGTATTTGCTTTGTTTTTATTCATGTAAGAAGTGAAGGAAGCTATCTTACATATTTTTGTCCTGGATATTTAAAAATAATAAGCTAGTCCTGACTGATATGGCTGAGTTGGTTGGAGCATCATCCCTTAACCAAAGAGTTGCAGGTTTGATTCCTTATCAGGGCACATACCTAGGTTACAAGTTCAATCCCTGGTCCATGGCACATATGATCCCCAGTCCAGGTGCATATGGGAGGCAACCAATTGATGCTTCTCTCTCGCATCATGTCTTTCTCTCTCTCCATTTCTCTCTTCCTCCCTCTCTCTCTAAAAAGCAATGAAAAAAAATGTCCTCAGGTGAGGATTTAAAAAGATAAAAACAATAAGCTAAATGGAGAATATTGACTTCCATCTTATAATATTTTCAGATAAAAATTAGTAAAATTATCTCATACAGTTTGGATTTCTCTAGGAGGATTTCCTTGTTGGCATACAAGAACACTATTCAAACTCTCTCTGTTTTCCAGACTTAACTCCACTGCAAAGTCTACTGCCTTCTCTACTGAATATTCAGCAAAAAGCTTAGGGCAAGAAATGTAAATTCTTAGAGGATATGACCAAGTGATTTATTTTTCCATTTGGGCTCTTTCAAATTTCAATCCATTTTGCCAACCAATCATGTCACTAAAAGCACAATTGGGCCTGCTCCCCTGACCACCCACACTTCTCATTGGTTCTTTTTTTTTTTAAAGATTTCATTTATTTATTCTTAGAGAGAGGGGATGGGAAGGAGAAGCAGAAGGAGAGGAACCTCAATGTGTGGTTGCCTCTCATGTGTCCCCTACTGGGGACCTGGCCCACAACCCAGGCATGTGCCCCGACTGGGAATCGAACTGGAAATGCTTTGGTTTACAGGCCAGTGCTCAATCCACTGAGCTACACCAACCAGTGCTCTTTATAGGTTCTTGCTTCCAACTATGGAAATCTCCGTGGCTCTTTTTTCACCATTGAAAAGTCTCATCCTTCTGGAATTTAGTTCATTAAGACTTCTCAGAATTCACTATTATTCAAGAGCTTTATACTCAGTGGATTGAGCACAGGCCTGCGAACCAAAGCGTTTCCAGTTCGATTCCCTGTCAGGACACACGCCTGGGTTGCAGGCCAGTTCCCTGCAGGCCAACTCCAAGCAGGGGACACACAAAAGGCAACCATACATTGGTGTTTCTCTCCCTCTCTCCTTCCCCTCTAAAGATAAATAAATAAATAAAATCTTTAAAAAAAAGAGCTTTGTAGATGGGTGAACTATGAATATCTTATTGTATCTAGTTTGTAATTGTTAGCATATGGTGTTCACATCATTCTAAATTCTGGTCAGTGTTAGCATATTAAAAATGTTTAAACTTCTTAAGAGGTTGTAGGTTGAGAAAAAAAAGCAGTTCAAGAGTTGCAAAAATCTGAAAATAATGTACTTTTAAGTACCAAAGTCAAAATATATCCTATCACGGTTAAATTGAAGAAGAATGCATGATGATGATTAAAGAACCTCTTTCCTTAGATTTTATAAAGACACCAAAAGCTAATGAGAAATAGGAAAGGCAGAGGGAAGTAAAAAGTTTTGAGTTTAAGAACATCCTTGAAAGAGGTCTAACTCTGCTCCAACATAATCCCCTCAACAGAATTCCAAATGGAATGTTAAACTCCTTAGTCTATGTGGAAACCTGAATATCAAGGAGATTAATGTATAGTTGTCATGTGAAATTTCACAGATATTTGCCAAGGTCAAACTAGTGTAGCACCAATAGTGGCAGTAAACCATATCTCAGCAGTCAGGACCTGACACAGGCAATGTCAGTGTTCAACAGACCCCATAAATTGCATTTTAAATGCCCAAGAAAACATTTGAAATTGTGCATACTCTAAGAGGGGCATGGAAATGGTTAAAGAAGATCACAAAATATATCAAGTTATATGTAGAAGAGAGTATTTGAGTTCACCAGTACTCATCTGCTCCTTTACACTTCCCAGACTCTCTTGCAGTTAGTTTGGCCATGTGACTAGTTCTGATGAGAGGTTATGAGCAGCGCTGACAGTGTGGCTCAGTTTGGTGTCATCCTGCAAAATGAAAAGTTACTGGTTTGGTTTCTGGTCAGGGCACTGGTTCAATGCCTGGGCTGCGGTTTCAGTACCCATGGAGGCATGCATGAGAGGCAACAGACAGACGTTTCTCTCACACGTCAATGTTTCTCTCCCTCTCTTTCTAAAAAAAAATAAATACAAAGAAAAGGAAGTTATGAGCAGAAATGGTGTGAATCACTTCAGGACCCAGTGCTTCAATATAAGGTGTGCCTACCTGTGTTGTCCTTCTGGTGGGATATTAGAGACTACATACTATAGCATAAGAGGGAAGGGAAATGGATTCGTCTATCATTATTTGAAAGAGAGCTGCCCAGGAGAGTCCAGACCAAAGTCCTTGCACCTTAGACTTGACCTGAGCAAGGTCTTTATTCCTGTAAGGCACTGTTATTGCAGGTTTTATTTATTAATGAAGCAGAGCTTAGCTCAGTGTTAATTAAGATGTTGTCCACACTACTAAGTTCTGGTCTGCAGCCTGGTTGATATCAATCTATGATGAAATTTAAATGCACAAATCAAAGTTTTTAAGGACTTTTTATGGCATTTTGAAAGACAAATTTTACATCTGCTTAATAGAAAACAAATCCGGTTTTGTATTTTGTTGTCATGGGTTTTATTATTTTTTAAATTTCTCACTTCTGGTAATGTATATTTTACAAGAGTGTTGTCTGTGACAGATTGAAAGTAATAAAAACCAGTTCTTCACCACTGAGAATTCGATGAACACTGGCCATTCTACCCTGACTAATATACCAGAGTAAAACTAAAACTATGTTAGTATACCAAAATAGATTGAGAAAGACTGGATATCAACTATTTTTAACTGAAGAAAAGACACCACATAGGTGCCTAGCAAGTTAGCTGCTTTCTGTGGAGAGAGAGAGAAGATGGAAGCTGCATGAATTAACTATTTTTAATCCAGAAATAAGTGTGTACCCAGAATTTTCTAAACTTCCATTTTTGACCTTTAAACAAAATAATACTGTAAGATAGAAAATAATTTAAGTCATAGAGAAAGCAAATAAAATGTCCACATCTCACCTCACCACATCTCACCTTTGGCTTTAAGGCAGCCAGAGGGGTAGACACTGTCAGATATGAGTTTCCTGAGAGGGCGTTTTTTGATTAATGAAACTTATTCAAGCTTCTCCTTCTCTCCCTTTTCCCAAAAGGCACCTCTCATCATTTGAAGCAAGAAAGATAACAATGATCTTCTCCTGTTTATTTTCATTGTTGATGACTTCTTATGAGGGGGCAATTATAACACTGAAAACTCATGAGATTTTAAGCTGTCCATCCTTCCCTCCCATTTTGATTACGTAGTATAATACCAAGGCTGTAGCTGCCCATCTTCACTTGTTCTAATGAAAATGCAGTCCATAACACTGTGATATCTTGTAAAACTTTAACTGCCCATCTTCACCTAATCTCAATGATTAGTGCAAGCAATTCATCACAGGAGAGATTTTCATTGTGCTGGATTGGTGGTGGTCCACTTGGCATCACTGCTTTCATTCCCTCCTAAGGGGGAAATACGGTGGGAACTATGTTTGCTCATACTGCCTTCAGTTCATACACCCAGGTTAGAACTTAGTAATGAAAGGAAACCTTGGGCAAATTGGAAATAGAAGTGAATCTGAAGCTATTATTGCTCAATGCATCACGACAATGAGAGAGGCGAGTGTCTAGTTCTGGACCACTCTACGATTTCGTGGGGGTGGACCTTTCCTGAATTTCCCCAGAACTGGCATCTAGTTCACCCACTCCAAGGCTCCAGACTGATGTCATAGTGACTGTTTCTTTGATCTGTTAGCTGAATCCTTCCAGTTCAGCAATCCCAGAATTACCATATTAATCACGAATTGTCATATTAAACTTCTTATTTCCTTAATTCCTTTATTGACTTTCTTTTATTCCAAAACCAGACTGATAATTCTCAAAATTTCTGAGTAATATCAACACTGTTATCTCTATGTAAAGTTCTCAAAAAGTTTATGCCAACCTAAAGGGTTTTGGTAAAAGTTTTTGCAAAGATGGATGTTGAATAGTATGTCACTGATTAAGATACGACAAAAGTATTCATATTCTACCCATAGTTATTATAATAGGTGGAAACACAAGTGAAGCATCGTGAGGGGGCATCCTGACATCTCTCTCCCAATGTGAATTTCTTTCAGATCATGATCTTTCAACAACAGATAACATAGCACAGAGTGATTGAATTATATGATATTGCTGGGATGTGACAATTTTGATGCATGGAAACGTTAATGTCTGATTGTTTAAATGAATGCTATGATAATCTCTACATTCCAATGGCATTTTAGTGGAAAGCACACCGTTTTTCCCCATCTAGGAATGGAGACTTCTCTTCACAGAATCCATATTGTATGAGCAGGGAGTATTTGCTGAGACCATGCATGAAGTTATAACTCCCTGAGTTCAGATGAAAAGTGTATGTATTTGAACTTAGAGCAGCAGTGCCCTCAACCATAGTTAATTTCATTTTTCAAATGTGTATTAATGTGCAAAGACTGATGATGTAAGGTAAAGGTGTCCCTAAAATATCCTAGGATTGCATGAGATGTCCTTGCCCTAGGTCAGCATTTCTCTGCCTTGACACCATTGACATTTTGGCCCAGGTAATTCTTCTTTTCTTTACTGCAAAGAAAGTTTTATTTTATATATTACTAGCCATGAATTTTTGTCATTAATTATTACATAAATGCTGCTTAGTCCCATTATCCAAATGGCATGACCATTTTACATCCACGATTCACTTCTGTGTTTACAGAATTTTCATGATTGACATAAGTATAACTATCAGTGCAGGTTTAACATTAAGATGCAATCTAGTATCCATAATATCTGATGTTTTGCAAATAGCAGTGCTCACATAATTGTTGTGAATGGGGGAATGGGGAGAGGAAGGGGTGGGGGCTATCCTATGCATTGTAGAATGTTTAGCCATATCCAGACCTCTACCCACTAGATGGCAGTAGCACCTCCCTGTCGCCACAGCCAAAATAGTCTCAGACACTGCCAAATGTCCCCTGGGGACAAAATGGTCCCTGATTGAGAACCACTCTCAGATAAAACAGAAATATGATGTTGGCAAGAGTTTAAGGCCTCTTTATTATCATCTTGTATTTCAGCCTTTTGCCTTACATTTGGTTTTCTTTCAAGATAAAGTTAAATCCTCTCAACATCTTAGTAAAGAGATTGAATGGTATGAAACTGTGCAGGATGTGCCAAAAGAAACTATTTAAAGTGTACCGGCTGTAAAGAATCCAAAGGGAAGCCATGTGTAATTGCTAATGAGTAGGAATTTAGAGTGAGTTCCCACTATTTGCTGCTGCTGATGTTTATTTTTTTTAATTAGATACCGCCTTGATCACCAGGAGATATTAGATTCTCAATAAAATAGACTACGTGACAGATGAGCATGTAATCAACGAAACATCCCTTTATTTTCAAATTCGGCTATAAACTATTTCCACTTTGACTCACTGAAGCATAATTTACAAGAATTCCAATCAAACAAAATGCTTAATATTGAATCCCTGTGTTCCTAAAACATCATAAGCTTCAACGTTTTGTTCCATCTCCTCTCTTCCTAACTAGATACTCCTCTTATATATGATGAACTCCAGGCTCATCGCACAAAACACGTAGCACAGACTAACAGGGAAAGCAATCACTGACCTACCAAGTAGATTGCAACACACTCTTAGATGAACCCTCCTACAAAGGATAGTCCCCTACTCTGGAAAAAGCAGGCCTATGGCAACCCAGCTGATCCTTTCAGTTTATCTGTGTCAACAAGTAATACTGTAACTACAGCAAAACAGGCTTTCAGTGATTCATCTGGAAATACATCAGTCTTTAAATTCCATGAGGATCATATATATTGTCCTTAAATTGATTAAGTCTGTTTTTAAAATAATTTATTTATCAGAAACACCTTTCTTAAACACCATGAAAATATAGCATGAAATAAAATCTAGCAAATCTATGAGTTCAGACTATTTTATTTTATTTTATTCAGACTATTTTACTGAGAGAATATAATCCCTCTCATTGTTTTGTTGGTCTGGTATGATCAATCTTGAGATGCTTGCTGTCATGAAATGCCCTTTTTGTCAGAAATTTGGTTCACCAAGCTGGTTGATAAGGTTGAATGTCATTAGACCGATAAGGAAAGAAATTTCCTTTATATTCATGTCAATGTATGAAAGGAGGTCTCCATGGATTTGGCAATTTTCCCTGCTCAGGAATTCAGCCACAGGCATTTTTCTGATGCTGTTCTGTAACCTCAGTGCCATGATGTTGACTTGCCTCTACATTCAATGAAGAAGAGCTTTCCTATAGGAATGAATGTCTAGGTTGACAGGAGCTTTAGGGAGATTATATTGCACTACGGAGCCTTTGCCATTCGATGTATTATCCTAGTCTAAGGAGACCTCTGAATCAACAATGAGAGGATAATATTTCTATTTTATAAATGCAAGCAATCAAGACATTATTTAAGCTCAAAGAGTTAGCAGTAACAGCAAATGCTCGCAATGGGATAAGAGATATTATTTTTTATATCTCTTTTGATAAGAGATATCTCCTTACATGATGGGATAAGAGATATCATTATTTTTATTTTAAGAATGAGTAAAATGAACCCTGGCTGCTATAGCTCAGTGGATTGAGCGTGAGCCTGTGAACCAAAGACTCACTGGTTTGATTCCCAGTCAGGGCACATGCCTGGGTTGCAGGCCAGGTCCCCAGTTTGGGGCATGTGAGAGGCAACCACACATTGATATTTCTCTCCCTCTCTTTCTCCTTCCCTTCCTCTCTCTAAAAATAAATAAATAAATAAATAAATAAATAAATAAATCTTTTAAAAAAAGAATGAGTAAAATGAGATTGTAAATGTTGTAAGTATAAACATAAGCACATAGCTAATGGGTAGCTGATGGAACC
Organism: Sturnira hondurensis; assembly: GCF_014824575.4. NCBI lineage: Eukaryota > Metazoa > Chordata > Mammalia > Chiroptera > Phyllostomidae > Sturnira > Sturnira hondurensis. Next base: position 1,912,717 of record NW_028077253.1, on the reverse strand, counting down.
GGGGGCATATACTCAGAAATTCTGGAAATGAATCTAGTGTTATTTCCTCCATATCATATTTCAATAAAAATGAATGAAGAAGTACGGTGCCATTGTAAATAAAGATTGCATTGTAAATAAAAATAAATGTTCATACTACTCATTCACAACAACAGAGAGAGAAATATATCTTCTCTGGATTTCCAAGGGACAATATCTATGAAAGAAAACATCAATTTGCCCTTCCTTTTGTAGAAGAGAAATAGTTCTATTCATCTAAGTTTAATTTCTGAAAGTCACAAACACTGGAGTGTGATCATTGAATCAGTGCCCCCCAACACACATTATCATTTTTCTATTCTATCTGAGAAAGGAAAAATATCAGATAATATTTTACTTTGGAAAAAATAGGGGAATAAAAAATGGCTAAACAAGTTGCTGCTGCCTACTTTTGGAATGTTCCAAAAATCTAAACAACTCCAGTAAACCTTTTAACTCATAATAGTAGCCCCTCCCCCAACATCAAAAGAAGTTGAAGCCTATAGTAAATATGGACATGGGTAAGTATACTGCCCTCTGTGAAAATACAAAGTACTTGATATCTGAGTGGGATCTCTCTTTCCAAAACACTAAGATTTTTTACAAGATCCTAACACAGTGTGGTTTGTTGCTTTGCTTGAGGTTTGAATCCACTCATCAATAATCTTCGAAAGCACTAGAAAGTTAACAGAAGGCTTTATGCTATTACTCAATTGCATGGTCTGTTATCTGTGATCCTTGCCCCATTTGGGAAGCTGGAATATGGAATATCTGAAAAACTGGATGCTATAACAGGAGCTGAGAACACTTTCGATAAGGGGATTGATGGCAGAAAGATTACATAGTGGTTAAGAGCAAGGGTATCTGTGGTACAACTAGATACCCCAGATTAATGGGATTGCAGGAAATCTTTCTGGGAAGCACTGAATAAACAGTCCATGTGGAACCCTCAGAAAGGTAAGACTTAAGCCTTATTACTTCTGTCATGATCAGCCTCATATTGAAGGGGGATAGTACAGGGAAACCCTGTGAGATTGGCTGGAGATCCAAGAACACAGGAACCTGAACTCTGTTTTTCAGGACAGTCAAGAGAGGCAGCAAGCCTCTGCTTTGTGTGTCTAGGCAAACTGGACTGAGAAAGCCTCACAGAGCAACTGTGCCAGTGGGTAGAAAGATCAAGAAGATAAATTCTGTGCATTCACAAGTGGCATAGAAAGAGCCAAACTAAAGGTGGCTTGTAGTTGGAAGTGGAATTTGGCTAGGACTCATGGGGGCCGGTGAACAGATGGAAACGAAGACAACTTGAAAGATGCCAACATGCATAAATTACTAAGGCCAAAGACCCTTTCTTGTGTCTTGGCAGTATATAATCTCCCTTGTAATTGGACTGACCCCTGAAAGAAAAGCAGGGATTGGGGGAAGAAAGTGAGGGGATTAAGATAAATTGGCACTACCCAGTAGAAGTAAATAAAACAAGTGCTTTTCCAGCATACGAAATATGTAGAGTCATGTTTTTACCTGCTACACCAGCTCCATTGCAAAACAAATTAGCTTTGTACAAGCAGACTACAAAGTTGCAAAGTAATAATCATCAGTTGCACAGACAACCACGTCCTTATTTCTGTCCCAGTAAACAGGGTCTTCAACTGGCATCAAACTAGGAAAACTTTAGGAAAAAGTCTTTAACATTAATTTTGAAAGTTAAGAACTTTCTAGGGACATTTTTGTGCTTAGGTGAAATCCCTACATGACATACTAAAATTTGCTTTCTTCCTGTTTAAAAAAAGAAGTTTTGAGTTGCTTTTGTGCATTATAGTGCCAAAGAAACATAATTAATTTATAAAGTCCACATCTCCAAAACTATACTATAGCGTATCTTAAAGAAGTGCATTATACCTTCTTTGCTTCCAATTCGCAGATCCAACTTTTTACAAAGAGTAAGATTTTTGCTGTAGTTTATGTGAAAAGAGCTGTGCTGTTATGATGCCAGAGCATGGGGTAATTATAAAAAATTTTGGCAGGTAGGTTTAACTGAAAGACTGATGTAGGCACTTCATTCCTGTTTGGAGTAAGGTTTAGTATAGCCATATTCCAAGCACACAATTATTTTGCTGATGCTCATTGTAAGTCTGCTTTCTTCATAATACAGATCCATAGAACTGTCCTCCTTTACATCAGAGTAAGTTTTCAGTGAAGGTGTGCACCCCACACCACACTGTAATTCTATTGGAGTGGGGACCTTGTCTGATTTTGCTCACCAGAGTAACTCCAACTCTAACCTGGTTCACATTTTTTAAAATATATTTTATTGATTATACCATTACAGATGTTCTATTCCCCCCCTTCAATCCCCTCCACCCACACCCTCCCTCCCCCACCATTCTCCCCCCTCCTTAGTTTATAACCACGTGTCTCAAGTTCTTTGGATTCTATATTTCCCCCACTATTCTTGCCCTCCCCCCTATCTATTTTCTGCCTACCATCTATGCTATTTTCTGTGCCTTCTCCCCTCTTCTCCCCCTCCCACCCCCCTGTTTCTAACCCTCCATGTGTTCTTCAGTTCTATGGTTCCACTCCTGATCTAGCTGTCTTCTTGGTTTGCTTTTGTTTTAGGTGTGGTTGTTAATAACTGTGTGTTTGCTGTCCTTTCACTGTTCATCTTTTTCATCTTCTTTTTCTTATATAAGTCCCTTTAGCATTTCATATAATAAGGGCTTGGTGATGATGAACTCCTTGATCTTGACCTTATCTGAGAAGCACTTTATCTGTCCTTCCATTCTAAATGAAAGTTTTGCTGGATAAAGCAATCTTGGCTGTAGGTCTTTGGATTTCATGACTTGGTATACTTCTTTCCAGCCCCTTCTTGACTGTAAGGTCTCTTTTGAGAAATCCGCTGACAGTCTGATGGGTACTCCTTTGTAGGTGACTGTCCCCTTATCCCTTGCTGCTTCTAGGATTCTCTCCTTCATTTTGGTCTTGGCTAATGTAATTATGATGTGCCTTGGTGTGTTCCTCCTTGGGTCCAACTTCTTTGGGACTCTCTGAGCTTCCTGGATTTCCTGGAAGTCTATTTCCTTTGCCAGACTGGGGAAGTTCTCCTTTATTATTTGTTGAAATACGTTTTCCAGTCTGGTTCACATTTTTTAAATGAGTTTACACATTCATTAACTGTTCATCTTACCAGTTTTCTTTTGAAATATTATACTTGGCAAGAAATTATTCTATCTCTATTTTTCCACCCATTCTGTGTTCTTTTGCTCCCCTAGGGGAATAGATGTAATGATACCAAACTAATTCCACAAACCTTTTTTTTCTGCTTTGTTCTTTTCCCTCTGAGCTAAGAAGCCCAAATAATCAGAATAAGATGAATGTCTTGTATCCCTGTCAATATTAGTTATACGGTTCTGGAAGTGTTTTCATCTCTGATTGGCCTCTCCAGTGTCTTATTAATATGGCCATTGGGTGATGGCATCCGTGATTGAGTTCTGAACTTTAATGGTCATCAAGGTTGTGCAGCAGGGTACACACTCTACAGCTTGTCTCAGGAAAGGAGAGGGGTTACTCTGGGGTCTAGATGTGATATTGAAAAGAACTCCTGTCTGTCTGGCTAATGAGGTAAGAACAGATCCATCCAGAGTGATATACCATAATCTGTTTGTGGTGGTGTGTCTACCAAAATTACTCCCAGCACGAGGTCCTAATTCTAATGCAGTGGAAGAGGCTGTGACAACATGTACTTAATGCTGAAAACGACCATTTGAAAAATGAAAAAACACATAGCAATATCCTGAAGCCAGACATTTATCTGGCTCCCTAAGTGCATAAGTAACATTGAATTTCCAGGACCTGGGCTGAGTTGGTCAGTTCAAGAATAAAACAAAAAGAAAAAGATAATTTTGCCATTTTGTTTTAACTAGTAAATTCTCACATGAGAAGGTCTATTTTAAAGGTTTGCATTTGTATTCTAAACCCCATGCTTCTGATGTCATTTTATTTCTTTTAAAGGAGTTCCTTAGCTGTTTAGTGAAATGACCAAAATGGCTAACTAGGTGTGGTATAAATGAATATACATGTATGTACCTGACTATGTCAATTTCCTTCTCATGTACTTATTTATGAATGTCTCTCTATATGTGTATCTACATATAATTTCCCCAGAATAGAACTGTGATTTAATTATTAGCCCCGTGCCTTCCTTGCAATTACCTCCAGGCTGCTAAAGACTCCGTCAGGGATTTTTATGATCCCTGTGTGGACCATTTAGGGAACACAACTGTGGCCTTTTAAACAGCTCACTTCACTGCTCTCTAGCAACTTTAGCCTGAACAAGGCGAAGCTTTGAAAGGCAGCTAGGCAACACCATCTTCATTCCAAGTGTTAATTTGATATCTGCAAAACTTAATCTTCTCGTTCTAAATACCAAACTCTGTTTCCAGAAGTTAATTGGTTTTCTTTCCTTTTTGTTTTTATTTTTTTTAATTTAGATATATTAACAGATTTTGTTTCCATTTTAATTTTCTCAGTTTTGGCAAGGTCCACATTTCAATTAAAACTATTAGGGCTCACCACGGGATTTATATATTTTAAAGATTACATTAATTAGCTCTCAGGCAAAAAAATAAATTTTATTTCTCATCAAGAGTATTATCAGCAAATGACTTTCAGACAGTTTCAGGGCATTAGTAATTCAGAGAATGGCTTAGACCATTGTGCTTCTTATTAAGGACTCACTGCATTACTGTTAATTTAGTCAGTTTGTAAGGCCAAAGATGATTTAGGCCTAAATACAAAAAAAAATATGAAGTTCCTCTCTCTCTGTCACTCTCACGCACACACACAGCTCATTCAGCTGCATTGGCTTTGTGACTCTTGCCCCTGTCCTCCTGCTGCCAACACTGACAGCCATGATTTATTGCCCAGGTTCTGGGCTGCCTGGCCCTGTGTGGAGCAGCTTAGCCCTGGAGAAACACTAGTGACTATGGATACTAGGCAGTGTTGAGGTGTAACCCCACTGCTGGTGCCACAGTTCCCTCTCAGCCTCTAAATTTGTGTCATGCTTCATCACCAAGCAGCATTCCTTGCCCTCCTGATGTCTCTTGAATTTTTTTTTTTGTGAGAAAATTGCTATTGCAAATTTTATCCATGGAAACATCTCTCTGCTAGGGTTCAGATGTCCATTCATGGGAAGCAGTAGATACTGTGCTCTGACCAATACCACTTCTCTATCTGATGGTGGAAATACCCATACCAAAGCAAGCTGGTTTTCCCAATTCTGTCTTTCCTCAGGATCTGCTGTTTCCCATGAGGCATCTCAGTGCCTTATAGAGATACACCTCTAAGGACCTGGGCCCTGAATATTCTGATATTATTCCAGAATGGCAAAACCAGCAGACCTAGGCTGGAGATATAATCTGATTTACAATAGAGCAATTGTGAAACATGCAAACGACGTGTATGTGTATGCATTTATGTGACATTTAACCACTTGAGGTAGCTATAGCTTAGCAGTTTAAAGCCCCAGAACATGGATGCCAATCTTAGATTTGTCCCTTGCTTGGCTCTGTCGGTCTGGACAAGTTGCTTAGCCTATGATTCATGATTCTCATCTTTTAAAGTGTGAATAATATGGACACAGACAACAGTGCATTGATTGCAGGGGGAAAAGGGGGCGGGGGAGGTACAGGAGGGAGGGTATAGGGGAAATAAATGGTGATGAAAGGAAGATTTGACTTGGGGTTATGACCACACAATACAGGGTACAAATGATGTGTTGTGGAATTGTGAACCTGAAATCTATATAATTTTGTTAACAGGTGTCACCCCAATAAATTCAATAAAAAGGAAAAAATAGAGTGTGGATAATAATAGTGTTCTCTTCCCAGGGTTGTAATGTGATTAGACAAGCTAAGCTAATCCATGTAAAGTGCTTAGGACAGTACCTTGCACATTATAGGTGCTATGTGTCACCTGTTATAATAGTCATAGCTCTGTATGCATGATGCAATTATTCGCTCTAGCTGTCTGGTGATGAGATACAGCTATGACTAAAATAAATGATGACTTTGACCTCAGAGGGAAAGCTTGACAATAAATACACAAATATATATCATTTCAGGAATTAGTAAAGGCAGTGAAACAAAACCTAGAAAAAACAGAAGAAATAAAAAGACTACTAAGAGTTAAAGGGATAATTTTAAAGTATAGTCAATCAGAGTGTCATATTTTATTTGTTTTAAAAGAAACAATGATTTTACTTTTTGTTTTGTGTTGCCATTTGAAAAATTAGATCAGTTTGAATATATAGATAAAACTCAACTAAAAACTAGTTTTGGTTTCATTAGTTCATTGTGGAAAATTACTGGTCCGGCAGTCAGATCACTGTTTTGGTGTGATTCAGTTCACACAGAAAATTCACCTCCATAAGGTTGTTCCTGATGTCCTTAGGAAAGTCTAGCACTTTCATATGACATTCCATATTTATTTTCTCTTTTCTTGAAAATGTTTTTGCTGAGGCCAGAAACCATCTACTTATACATTAACACACTGAGAACTGAGACCACCTATCCCCACACAGCTTGCTGTCTCACTTAGGGTTCATCAAACTGCAGCCTGTGGGTCAAATCGTGCTCCCTGCTTGTTTTTGTAAATAAAATGTGGAACATGGCCATGCTGTGTGTTTCCATATTATCTTTGACTCTTTTTGTGCTGCAGTAGAAATTGTATGTCTCAAAGCCTAAAAATTTTTACTGTCTGGCCCTATGTGGACCTCACATCTATACCAGGTTTTCCCATTCTGGGCAATATTGACATATTAGGCTGGATAATTTTTTTTGTGCCACTTGTCCTCTGCATTGTAGCATGGTAAGCAGCATCCCTGGCTGGTATCTATTGACTAGATCCTGGTAGCACCATGGTCCCCACTCCCTTGTGCCAAATTGAAATGTGTCTAGACTTTGCCTAAGTCACTGCCATCCTGGGAAGCAAAACAGCAATAGTTGAAAACCACTGACATGATTTTACTATTCAGTTGTCTACATTAGTATAATTTTATCATTCTAGAAGACTCTGCCAAGGCAAATAATTGCATTACTCATTGCAGGACTTCCCCAATAGCCCATCAACTTTTCAGTGGAAAACATTAATAATTTGTGCTCTCACCTTGCTGTCCTCCCAATTAGGATTTTCCCCCAATCCTAATCAAGGCTCCACAATGAAAAACCACTTTAAATCAAGCATCAAATTCTTAACAAAAATCTTCGTGTGTTCTTTTCCCTCAGAGACAAGACCAAACTGTCAAGGTAGGGATCGCCCTAGTAAGGGCAGTGCATAGTAAGCAGTACATTGAGACTTGTCTTACTGATAGGTTGTATTAGTGACATTTGGGTGCCAACAGTCAGTGGTACATAACAAACACTAAAATGTCAATGTCTTACATATATAAAGAGGTTTTTTTAAAAAAACACTTGATTTTTAGTCAGGCAATTATACTGAAGGTATCCTTTTACTTATTAAACACTGAGTCTGAACTGTGTCTTTAACATTTTAGATTTAGAATTACCTAAATGGTTTCACTGCTTTTTGAAGATTTAGAATGAATCTAGAGAAAATGCAGGTGCCACATTTAACAATGAAATATGTTAATGTTATTAGGATTTCTGCAGCTAATTAAATATATTTCAGAGTAAGTTGTCTGTATTGTATATGGAATTGGCATCATTCACCCTAACAAAGAGGAAATTGCTGAGTTTTACTTAGGAAAATTGTCTTCCCCTTGAGTAAATAAGAAGGTAAGAAATCCATTCAGTGATTGGGAAAACTCACGATATGCCTGGATGAAAAAATAATGTCTTGAACTAGCCAAATTGGGTAATAATAATCAGATATTTCATCTGCTTGAAACCAAATAATCAGCATGTTTATGTTCCTCAGTTTTCTATTGGTTGTTGTAGTTGTAGCTTCATGAAATTCATTCTGTGTTTTATTCACTGCTCAGTCCTGCAAGTCAAAGTTTTTTACACATGGTAGGAGCTCAGTAAGTGTTGTTAAATAAAACAATAAAGTCACTAGTTTACTCTATATGTTAATGGGAATATATGGAATCATCTCAGAGAATTTACTTACAAGTTACAACCCTTATCTTCATTTCAACTGCATTAGCATCTAAAATCTTCAGGCTCCCCAGCAAGAATGCTGGGGTGATTGATATATTCCTGATTTCTTTCTTTTCAGAGTTTTTCTTCGGCAGAAGGTACTATGCACCTATGCACAGTCATCTATTTCAGTCAATAACTTTCATCCCTTTGTCTTTAGTATTCAGTCTCCAACTAGAGCTCTTGGTTAGAGAGATGCACAAAGTACATTGATAATGAAGAAACATTAAGATTCCTGCTTTTTCTTAGAATGTGGAAAGCCATGAAAGAACACTGATCTTACCCTAACAGTGAGAAAAAGATGGCTTCTCTGAAAAGTCATACATTTTTGAGCACCGTGGAGGGCTGAGATTGTAACATTGCTGGTTGGAATGCAAAATGATTCAGTCACTTTGATCATGTCTTATAAAGTTAAAAAATATATTTACCCTATGACTCAGCAATCCCACTCCTATGTATTTATTCAAGAGAAGTGAAAAAAACCCCACCTATATGCAAATGTTCCTAGCAGCTTTATGTATAATAGAAAAACCTACAAATTTTTCCTACAAAAACCTACACACACACACACACAAAAAAAAAAAACCCTGCAAATTTTGTAGGTTTTTCTATTATGCATAAAACCTATTATCAAAAAACCTACAAACTTTTTCTACAGATAGAAAAAAATAATACAAATTTGTCAACTGGTGAATGGATAAGCACACTTTTCAAAATACAAAAAAAATGTTATGCCACTCAGCAATAAAGAGGAACAAACTACTGGTTTAAAACATGGGCAGATTTCACATGATTATGTGAAGTGAACAAAGCCAGTTACATACGACTACATGCTGCCTGATTCCATTTAAATGACCTTTTAATAAAGGAAAAAAATAACCCTGGCTGGTGTGGCTCAGTGGATTGAGCACCGGGCTGAAAACCAAAAAGTCACTGGTTCTATTCCCAGTCAGAGCACATGCCTGGGTTGCAGGCCAGGTATCCAGTAGGGGGCGTGTGAGAAGCAAGCACACATTGATGTTCTTCTCTTTCTACTTCCTTTCTCCTCTAAAAATAAATAAATAAAATCTTTTAAAAATAAAGAAAAAAACAGCTTTGCACAGTGGCAGTATCGTAGCCAATGAGATTTATCCGAGGCACGATTATCACTAATTGAAAAATAAAGAAAAAAATAAAGGGACAGAATCACATTAATGATTTCTAGAGAACTGGAGGTAGGTGGAGGCATGAGGAAACTTGGGAATTATGAAAATGTTCTACATTTTTCTTGTGGTCATGGTTATACAAGTATATACTTTAATAGTGTATCATATAAAAATTTTACCTAAATAAAAGTTGAAAAAATGTGACATTATTCACTGTAGGGTTCAGACAAGTAGTTTAATGCTACTTGATGTTATATGTACAGGCACTGAAATTAAGAATTCCATAATAGTTACTTTAAGATTTTTTTCTGCCAAAATGAAAAGAATTCTTAGATAATTCAACAATATCATAACATTTTCTACTGGAAGTGAACTTAGGTATTATCCAGGCTAAATACCTCATTTTACAGTTAAGGAAACTAAGACCTAAAAATGTGGGATGACTCAGCCAAAAAATTCCAAATACAAAAGCTGGGGTAGATTTCCCCCAAAATAATCTCACTATATTTACCTGAAACTGTAGACAAGCAACTCTAAAAGCTTATGGTACGAGGTAAATCTCGTTAAGAAACAAAAACACTACATAAGACTTTTGAAAAAATGCATGAATATGTGATTGATTCTACAGATTGGAGAGAGGAACAGTTGTATTTCAAGAAAAGGGGTCTTTACTATATCAAAGAAATAAAAAACTCCCACTTTTCTCATTGATATGCATTTAAATGGTTGATTCAATTTGTCAAAGCATTTTGCTTAATACACATTATATTTATATTAGAACAAAATAGAAAAGGGGGATGGCAATAAATATTGCATTGTCTGCCTGGATGGGTCTGGAGATTCCAAACTTTTATATTCAGAACAGTTGAAGTCTGAAAGGTGAACATTAGCAGATGTTAACAGAAACTAAGGTCAAACAGATATAAGATCATTTATTAATTTATGTTCTGCCCTCCCCATCTCTACTCCTGCTTATTCTCCATTCCTACCATCTAGAACTATTCATGCTTACAGGTATAATCTCTTTTTTGCCATTAATAATTAACATATTTTGTACTTGTGCTTTGCAACAGAAAACCAAGTGACCAGTGAATCAAACAATTTACAATATGTGATGATTAATTTATGTGTCGACTGTCTAGGTGATGATACCTAGTTGTCTGGTCAAGCAATAGTATAGATATTTTATAGGTATTTTATTTATTTATTTATTTACTTACTTACTTATTACAGAGAGAGAGGGGGGAAAGAAGGGAGAGAGGGAGGGAGATATCAATGTGTGGTTATCTCTCATGTGGTACCTACTGGACACCTGGCCAACAACCCAGGCACGGCATATGCCTGGGAATCAAACCAGCAACCCTATGGTTCACAGGTCGGTGCTCAATCCACTGAGCTGTAGTGTTACCGAAGAAGAGGTCCAAGGCGGGGGGGGGGGGGCAATACTTGGCCCACCGAGGGATGCCAAAAAACTGCTACAGAAAACAGGGGCCCCTCCCAAGGGTGGTATACTAATATCTATTGGGCTCTTCTGTCCGCCGCCAATTGGAAAGACATCTCTCAATGCCAGAGATTTGTGAAAAGGAAACAAAATGTTTATTTAATGCTATTCAGGCCTAATGCCTTCCTTAAAATATCAAAGTCTTTAAGGGTATACACCTACACACACACCCACACACAGCACTCTCTTCTCCCACTGTCCCAACTCCGGGTACCGTAAATCAGGAAAAGAGCACACGTCCGTTTTTCAGGTCACTGGCACATGAGCTGTGTCGCCTGCCTGTCCAGGCAGGATCTCCAATTAATCCAAAGTCATGCAGCACCTTCCACTGGCAAGAGTTCTTTGTACCAAGTTCCAGTCAAAGTCTCTCCTGCTTTCCAGGCCACTCGGCCAAAGGGGGCGCCCCAAAGCCACGTGGGCCTCTTCTACCAAAACTGCAGAAGTCCGCACTCCACCAAAAGCATATGTCTTTCTTCTTCACCTGGCCGAGGGGATCTCCATTCTGGCAAAGCTGCGTGGTTTTCCCTTTCACCTGGCCAAGAGGGGATCTTAACTCTGTTGAAATCGTGTGACTCTCCCTCCTAATGGCTACAGGGGTCTACATCTTTCCAAAACAGCATGGCTCTCCCCCTCACCTGGCCAAGAGGGGGTCCTCACTCTACTAAAGCCACAGATCTCTCAAGCAGGCACTATCTCAGAGCATCAGCCCCCAGTTACATCCTGGGTAGATGCCACTCACTTCTCCCTGGCTCAAAACTTGGCCACAGCTATTTAACATATCTATGAAACCAGTTAAAAGTTATAGATATGTTAAATGACCATTCACGGGTTAGCTGCAAAACTGTTGCTATGCAAAACAGCTCTCAATGGCCCTGCTCCGTTTGTCCCTTCCCCCAACTGACACCTGGGGCGGGGGTGAGGACATCTTAATATTTCCTCCAATATTCCTATACACTGAGTTCTGGACACCACTCCAAATCTTTTTGCCCCCTCCCCCCCCACTGGCTGCACCCTGTATCAGTAGGAGAACATTCTGCATGGCGTGGGACGAGCTCCCGCTGGGAGATGCACAGGACCCACGCCCACAGATAGGTTCTTTCATGGGGGATCAGGCCACTTTGAGTCTTGCTTTTTGCTAAAAACTCCCTCACCCAGATTTGTGGCAAACATTTACTTCAAAGTAACTTCCTAAAAACCATGCTAAACTTTCCAGTGTGACTGGTTCAACCACTTTTGCCCTTTTCCTTTGCAAATATCCCTCTTCTGTGATGTGATTAGCATTGGCTCCTTTGTTTTCTGTAAAAGATAACCACCTAAAGCAACCTGTGCATAGTAAATGAGGATCATCATGTAATGTGCCTAGAAACTCAATAAAGGCCAGTCAGGGCAAGGGCCAAAGCTTTTGCTCCCCTTGAGAGAGAAGTCATGCTCACCCTTTTCCTCTACAGGACTCAGTAGTCCGTGTGAATGTCTCATTTCATCCATTTCATGATGTGGACATTGCGGGCCGGTGTCTGCATCACTGAGCCACACCTGCCAGGGCTGTGAAGGTATTTTTTTATGTGACAAGCATTTACAATGACTAGACTTTAAATAAATAAAGTAGATTACTCTCTGTAATGCAGCTGTGGCCTTATTCAATCTGCATAAGGCCTTAAGAGCAAAGACATGTTTCCTGAAGAAGGAATTCTGCTTCAAGACTACAAAATAGAAACCTTGCCAAGTTTTTACCTGTTGGCATGCTCTGTGAATTTCAAACTTGTCTGCTCCCACAATCACATGAAAGCTAATTGTTGAGCAGTGTTCCATTGTTTGGATTTTAAAAACTGCACTTATCCTTTCACCAGTTCATGAAATCTGAATTATTTCTGTTTTTTTTTTCTATTGTGTGTGTGGAGGGGGAGCAGAGTGGGTGGTGGAGGTAGTATATGTTCTGTTTTTCTGAAAAACCCTGACCAGTGTACAGTGTTCTTAATTTTTGTAAAACGAGAAGTCTAGAGTTCATCAGCCTGGGATCAGTTCAATGGATGTCATCGGGGACTCAAGCTTCTTCTAGCTTTCTACTCTAATTTTAGTTGGCAGCTTTTGTCTTTGTGATTATGATTTCAAGTTAGTTATTCCACCATGAACATTGTAACTGTGTTCCAGAAAAAAAAAGTTAAAGACAGATGATATAGGTCAGTTGAGGCTATGCTTTTAAAGAAGTTTCCCAGGGATACCATGTTACAACTTTCACTTTATATCTTGTTAGCCTTAGCTATGTCACAGGGCCATCCTTAGCTGAATGGGAAGCTGGGAAATGTAGTTTTTTTAGCTGGCACATTGCCCAAACATAGTTGGAATTCTATTCTAATAGAAAAGAAGGGAATAGGTGTTGGATATGCTACCAGCTGTGTCCGCTACATTCCTTTACTTCTGTGTATTGGTCATTAAACATATTCTGGTTCTTGGATCCATTGATCTTAATATTACTACTGGAATATTATTTCCTCTTAGATACTGTTTTGGTCTTCCTCTGTTCAAGGCTTATTTGTTTTTTCCAAATAGTCGTATTACCATCATTTTATCTTCCTCCTTCCTTCTACATCCTCTCTACTCCATGCATATGCATCTCATAGAACTGACGTTTTATTCAAAGCAACATGGCAAGTAACTAGTATTTGATGGTTAATGAGTCTACTAGGAAAGATACTTTTAATATTGAAGATTCAGGGTTGCAGCTAGTAATAATAATGAACTTGGTTGGAGAATATTTTTCAAACAAAGAGGATATTTAAGTTTAGAGGACATATGAGTAGCTAGGAAACTCATTTCCCAAAAGATTAGTATGATGTGTTAGCTCAAGTCTATTAACTGCTTGAGATCACAAGAAATTAATACATAAGGCATACTTGCTTATCTCTGGGATATGGTACTACTGGGACTGATTTCTGTCTGTCAGAAAGAATCAGTAATTACGAAGACAATACAAAATCAAAAAAGAATCTTTTAAAATTGCCCTAAAGGAGCATGTGTAAGAGAGGTAATTAACTTTTGTTTTCTTTGCTGTAAATGAAAGCCTGTGTGGCAGAAGATTGCTGTTAAATCTATTATGAAAATTGTGTATCCTCAGTATTTCCAAATCCATCTTCTTCTTGCAAACTCACAGTCATTTCTTTAGACTAGAACTTCCCCATATAGCCTATCTATATTTCTTATTTTGATCTTATTCTACCTCCAACTCCACCACTGTTGTGATCTTCTTAAGTATGAATCTGATCATGTTGTCCCACTGCCTAAATCTTTCTTCTATAGGTCCCTTTAGCATTCCAAATAAAGTCAAATGCTTCTGCTTACTACATAATGATGCTCATGATCTATCTCCTACCAGCCTCCCTAGGCTCATTTCCCACTGACCCTATCTTTCTAACACTCTAAGCATATAAAGATGGTTTTGAGTATGGACTGACACTATATGTAATTCTTATTCAGAATTTTTCACCCAAGAAGCCTAGCTTCTGTATCAAAACTACATGTACTTACTCTAAAATTTGAGGTCATTATATTTGAAATTTATAGCTGAAAATGGGCATGTACTGGTGTTATGCATTTTATAGCCAAAAAGAGGGAAAAAAGCAAACTTTATTAGACCTTTATTTTATATCTGGCAGTTTATGTACATTCGCATTAAAGAAATAAGTAGGTACTACCTCTATTTTGCAGATGAGGAAACTGAGACACAGAGCACGCAAATAATTGTCCTAAGACACAGTAGACACTCAATTAATTATTATTGCTATACCATTTGTAAATGATGGAACCAGGATTCAAACTCATATCTGTCTCAGTGCAAATTCATACTATCTCCCATATTAATCTCTGTGTAAGTGTCCATAGCTCTTAATATCTAGTCTCAAATGAGGTTAGATTTCTATGATGCTGAATATCTACCTGTTCATAGATATCCTTACAGAACTTTTAAATTTTTTCAAGAAAATAATTGCCATAGAGGTACATAAAAGTCTGTCTCTTCTGGTTTTGTTCCTCTTGTATTTTTAGGTACTAGAATTAAAGAAAAATGCCTAAGTGCAGATACTGAGAAAGAGTTTCTGTATTACAGCTGAAGGACTGTGACAATACAATTAGATGTCCAATTCTGGTATTCATCTTAAGTATTACCAGAGGCATTCTGGTTTAGCCTCATTGTCTTTCAACCATTTCTAATAAATCATACTTTTCAACCTGAAGTGTAGTAGTATCATAGAAAGATCAGGCACTATAATCTTGGTTTTAACTGATTCGTTTATGGTAACACTACTAGGATAATTAAAGAACACTTGTACACAGAAAATGATACAGAATTCATCTGTAGGATGCACCTACTTTCCTGTATGTGAAATTCAGTCACTTATCCTCTCTCCAATTTTTACTCTTACTAAATTCTGCAAGATAAGACTATAAGACAATGTAAGAGTCAAATGATTTAAGACATTTCACAATGTTTACAATCAAAACATCAAATCAACAATCTAAGCTAATATTTTAAATTCTTAATATTGCTTATTACCAATTTCTATATTTAGAAAAAATACAGAAAAGGAAATATCTTTATAGTTTAATACCTTTATTGGCTAATGTGTAAAAAAAAATTTTAAAGATTTTATTTATTTATCTTAGAGGGGAAGGGAAGAAGAGAGAGAGAGAGAGAGAGAGAGAGAGAGAGAAAGAAATATCAATGTATGGTTGCCTCTCATTCGTCCCGCGCCGGGAACTGGGAACTGGCCTGCAACCCAGGCATGTGCCCTGACTGGGAATTGAACCGCGATCGTGTGGTTCGCAGGCCCACGCTCAATCCACTGAGCTACACCAGCCAGGGGGAATGTGTAAAAATTTTTGAAATTTTAAAAAAGTCAAAATCTACAAACCACGTGTATTGATTCAAAAGACCTTATGAATCATTCTGAAGTTGAAAAATATGTTTTTATTCTTAACTAGCTAGAGTTATCTTTGTACCTACTTTCATGAGTTAACAAAGGTAATGGAAATCAAGTATAGTAAACCTCTTTCATTTTGCCATACTATCTTTTCTGGTTGGGGAGACAATACTTAGTTGTCATATCCCCATGGGAAAAATTATTTTAAGACCAAGAGATCTCAGAACCCCTTAGCATATTCAGTGTACTCCTTTAGGCACATACAACAAACCTACTCAGCATTTGTTAAGAGGATATAAGGCTTGACTTTTATAAATTAGAATCATACTTAATAGTTATGGAGATAAATTTAGTGATTATCCATTCATAACATAAAAGGTCTTTTAAAATGTGATTAACCACTTCCCATTTTAACAAAATTTTAAAGTATTGATTTTGCTGCTCCAAATTTAATCAGGAACTAGCCATTCTTTTTAAAAGCATACTAGTGTCTTTTGTTTTTGAACATTATGAAGCATTCAACCTGTCTCATGAATAAAGCAATTGCCTAAATTTCTTTCCTATTGTGAGTTTCTATTTATTTATTTTTCTTAAAGACAACCACAAAATCAATGCACTAATTACCTTTTCAATACCTTTGCCTCTGAATTGTGTTCCACAAATGTAGCTACATGAAATGACTAGAAAAAGCAGCCGATGAACTGATTATCATCGAATGCCGTGTTTCCTAGCTATTTGATGACAATTTAATGTCTGATAAAATGAAATGTTTGCATGGTTGAAACCATGGTTCTTGACCCCATAATTTCAATTCTATGGCTAGATTTGCACATTAGGCTATCTTCAGGTAGCTTTGCAATTATTTAAAAATAAACATCCCTGGCTGGTATGGCTCAGTTGTTGAGTGCCGGCCTGTGAATCAAAGGGTGGCCAGTTTGATTCCCGGTCTAGGACACACACCTGAGTTGCGGGCCAGGTCCCCAGTAGGTGACATGTGAGAGGCAACCACACATTGATGTTTGTCTCCCTCTCCCTTCCCCTTTCTAAAAAATAAAGTAAATAAAAATCTTAAAAAAATAAAATAAAATCAACAAACAAAATTATTGAGAAACACCACTTAAACTGAGTGTCTAGTAAAAACTTATTTGGATGTAGTCCCACGTACTGTCCTTGGCTCATGGGAATTAGAAAAATGAAGCAATCTGATTTCCAGTGAATATGATTTGGCCCTGACAAGTGCCTTAAAGACAGTACAGTGAGAAGCTAGGTAAATTCCTTGGCAATTTGAGTAGGGAAACTGAGACGGATAGTTGAACACAATGGCCAGGCAATTTATAGCCAGATACAAAAGGTTACCTCCCTAGGGGTAACATCTAGGCCTCAGTTGTGTTTCAGCTCCATGTCCAGAAAAGTAACAAATCCAAGTAGGTGATGCCAGAACCAAATGCAATGATTAAAGAGCCCCAGGCCTGCCACTGACCAATCAAGTGGAGACCATGACCTTGAAAGGGCACACATGGAGAATTGATGAATATTCTGATGAACCCTCCCCTGAGACCTCTCCTGAGATTCCTACCTGCAAGAGAGAGAGAGAAAAAAACCCTCAAGACAAAGCAACTAGCTCGTGTGCTCTCCCTCTGGGGAACAGCCCTCACAATTCCCTTTCCGCTCTTCTCCCTACTTCTTTCTCCACAGGCACAGGTCTCCTAAACTCTAAGGCAATGGGCAGCTGACAGCTTGTCCCAGGTTAATCCTCTGAACCTGTCCCTAGGACCCCTCTTCTATGATTTCCCAGTGAGCTAAGGCAGCCTAGCCTAGGCCCTCCTGTTGCTTCTTCTATGCTAAGCCTTTCTTTGTTTCACTGTCCCCAGCTTTAATAAACAGGAGGGGTTTATTAAAGTCATAGTCACCTGACTCATGCTGTGAAATGTTTCTTACACAAATTTAAGAACCCACACACTACGGCTGACCCTAGGCAGACCCCCTCAGGGCCAGGCCCCTGTCCAGTAATACCCTCAGCCAAAAATACTCCCTGAATATAAGGTAATCCAAAGTTAATGCCAGTGTTAAAGATGCATATATTGGTATATACATGTTTCTAACTGTGTGTATACATAGAAAACTAAATTTCAGGTAAGGTATAGAAACTCTTTTTTAATCACAAATATGTAATTATCTATAGAAAAGAATTACTCTTAAAAACCAACAGTAATACAATTATGAACCTACATAATTTTATCAGTTTTTTAATATAATCAAAGATTCATTTAGTATTCAAATCAGAAAAAGTAATTGTCTTTGGGGGAAATGACATTCTTTTCATTTAAACAATTTTTGACTCCTGGAATTTTTATACAATACACACCTATTTTCAACAAAATTTTAAGCCTAATTTGAAAGCAATATTTTAAAAATTCAACAGAATTTTAAAACATGATTTTAAGATAAAATTCTTTATACAATAACTATTCTTTAAAAAATGAAAATCTCATGGGTTCTGGGATAAAGTGATTAGATCTAAGGCCATCTCTATGTGGTGTCAAATTGGGGTGGATCTACCAAAGTGCTTCAATGAGTGCATCAATGGCCAGTTTATTCAGAGAGGAAATTATGTACATACCCATTTCAGTTTTTAGGGTTTTCTGTAACCCAAAGAGTCAAGCTGAGGTGGTGTGGAATTTGTGAAGAATCAACAAGAACGCTTTCTCAAAATATCTCTTCCAGTGCCTAGTTACGGTCAAACTATTTTATTTTGCAAATTAATTTTGGCCCTGGCTGGCGTAGTTCAGTGGATTGAGCGCGGGCCTGCGAACTGAAGGATCGCAGTTTGATTCCCAGTCAGGGCACATGCTTGGGTTGCAGACCAGTTCCCAGCAGGGGACGCACGAAAGGCAACCGTACATTAATATTTCTCTCCCTCTCTCCTTCCCTTCCCCTCTAAAGATAAATAAATAAAATATTAAAAAAATGTTAATTTTGATTGAACTGCCATTGGTTATTAAAACTATGTAGGTTTCAGTATACAATTCTATAATACATCATCTGTATATTGTATTGTGTGTTCACCACCCAAAGTTAAGTCAATCTATTTTTAAGTGCCTTTTAGGTTCGGAGTGTTCTAATATGATACAAACATGAAGGAGAATTTTGCCACTCAGATGGAATAGTGCCTATGATAGATGACCTAGGGAGCACCAATAAGAATAAAGAGCAGCTGCAAGAGTAAGAGGAAGATGACTAAGACATTAGATTAAATCTTAATGAGACAAGTCTGTTGTGAACTGCCTGATTTCTCTTTATAGCAACATTTCCTCTTTGTACCCTTTATTTCATCCCTCCTTTTAGTTTTAGAAGAACACTTATCCCTCTCTGACTCCTGAAATTTCTTGGTCTTGTGCATTCTTCTTTCCTTTCTGAAGTTTATCTTGCTTCATCAACAATTTTCCTTCTCCATTAAATATGCTCAGTTCTGGGATCTACCCTATGCAGGTTTTTAACCTGTATGTTAGTGGCTGCAATGATTACCTTGGTTGTTATCCAAGACCTGGGTTGTTTCTACCTACACTGACTCTCGGCTATAGTTCTTGCTGTGTTCAATGGCGTAGTATCAAATATCATGCAAATAGTGACTTGCACAGGGCTTTGAAATTAGGGTTTGCTCTCTCTTGCTGCTCTTAGGAAACTCCATGACCACCCAAGAATAATCCCAATGTGCACAAGTCCACTCAGGCCTGCTAGATAATGAGAGACACATGACCCAGATATCCCTTTTGCCCGTCAGACCGATAGATAGCCAACCATCAGACATGTGAGTAAGACCATCACAAGAAACATCAGCTGACCACGAAATCATGAGTGAGCTTAGACAACACTACGTGATGCAGAGATACCCATTCGGCGGAATCCACAGCATAGTGAACAAATTCATGGTAGTTTGTTAGATAACAGAAAACTTTCCTTAACCATATAACCATTCTTGCTATAATTATTTCCTCCCATTTATTGTAGAGTATTATATTTTATACAGAATATTCACTTATCATACAATATTCACATAATGAAATAAGCTTGCTATGTGATTAGAAGTGTTGAACAATAGTGTGTAGAATAGTAACAATGACAGACCTGAGGCTACTTTTATGGGACAGGGAAAATAATGATATATAAAATGTGTTGAGTGCTATCTATGTGCCGTTTATCACATTAATCTTTCAACATACATTAGCTCATCATGACCTTATTATTGACCAAAGTTTACAGATAAGGAATGGAGTCCTGGAGAATTTTTAAAGATTTGCTTAAAGTCAGAGCAAGTGATGGAACTTGGCTCTTTCTCTAGAGCCTATGCTCTGAACCTTTATACTTTATCTTAAGAGCAAATACCAAGAAACCTGAGGATTTAGTATTAATTGTGCCAGTAACTTCTGCATCAATGACAGGGCAAGTCACCTGTCTTTATCTTTAGAAATCTGTATAGCTAGCTACGCTTTGCCATGATCTATAATTGTCTTTAACCTGACTCTAGTCTCTTGCCATATACACTTCAGTGCCTTGGCTACCAGAATTTTTCCTCCTCTGTGTGGAAACTGAACTCTTGAAGGTCACCATTCTGTTCTTTGCCAAATCAAATAGCATATCAAGCTCATTCACTCTGAATATTCTTTGACTCATGTGACATAATTGACCATGTCTCTATTTTCAGTTATCTTTTCCACTTCCTCCCTTTAAAAAAGATTTTATTTATTTATCTTGAGAGAGAGGGGAAGGGAAGGAGAAAGAGAGGGAGGTAAACTCAGTGTGTTGTGGACTCTTGCACACCCCACACTGGGGACCTGGCTCACAACCCAGGCAATGTGCCCTGAATGGGAATCGAACCAGCGACCCTTTGGTTTGCAGGCCTGCACTCAATCCGCTGAACTGCACCAGCCAGGGATCCACTCCCCACTTTTAAAATTACTGTCCTCACTTTACTACTTCTCGATATCTTTAGTTTCTACATCAGGTCAAATTGTTTTTTAGATTGGTTATTCCAGTGGGATGTAAAGCTTTTTAGGGTGCATATAGGGGTTTCCATATCTTTAATCAGTTCTCAAAAGGTCTGTAACTTAAAACATGTTCACTCATTCATTTACTCACATTTATTGAGAACATTCAATGTTCCAGGCACTTTCTAGGTACTAGGGAGAGAGCGATGATTAAAACCGATAATATCTTTGACCTCATGGATGTCATAATTCTACATAATTTCTGCCTCCCCAGATAGTTTAACTCTATCTGGGGAGACAGAAAATAAAACATAAACAATTATGTGCCATATCATCTGATAGACAAAAGTGCTCTGGAAAAAAAGTCAAGCACATGACAGAGACAGAGAATAGAAGGGATTAGTGTTTTACATTGGTTAGTCAGGTAGTCTCCTATGGGTCACTGATCGTTGAACAGAAGAAGCCTGAACAAAATGAGAAAGTAAGCCGTGTGGATATTGTGGGAGTGAGCATTTCTGGAACGGATGCTGAGATAGAAACATGCTCTGTGCCTCCAGAAACAGCTAGGTGTCATCAGGGCTGACCAGAGTGAATGAGAGGTGAGCCCTGGGAGAGATTAGAGAAAGGCCCAGGGGCCAGGTTAGGCAGGCATAGTTAGGCCTCAAGAGCACCAAGACCGTTTCACTTCCTTCTTTGAAATTCAGTACGGGAATCCTGCCAGTCTTTTTTCCTTAGATGAGATTGGGCTGTGGAGCCTCACATATCTGGGTAACCATTGTGCGCTCTTAAGTAAATTATTGGTTCCAAATGTAGAAACTTGAGCACATCACTTCACCTTCCTGAGTTACAACTTTCTGATTTTTACAATTGGAATTCCATTACCTACCCGATAGGATTGTTGCAGTGTTTTAAATTAAGATACCATATGAATATATCCACTTTAGTACTGGCACAAAGCAGGTGATCAAGAATTGTAAATTTTCACATCTCTTTACATAACTTCACTAAGGGAGTATATACATTTTCTTTACTATCTCTGTGAATTGATTTTCAAATGATTCTCAGATTTGTGTTTCCAGTTTTACAATTTGCTTTTTAATAATGTGATTTCTTTCATCATTTGTCTACCTAGATCTTCCTATAGTGCTTGAAAGTACAAATTATCACCTTGCCCCTAAAGCTGTGATCAAACCCACAAATTCTGTAACATGAGCATACACAAAAACTTGATCTGCTGTAAATTGCTCAGAATCAGCTTCCTGATCGATCCTTGCTCAGTGTTGCGCATTTCATTCTACACAAGTGCACAGTACTCTGCCACAGGCTCCAAGGAAAGCCTAGGAAGTTTTCTTGAGCTCTTTCTTTGTGTAGGTCCCTGCTTTCTGATAGTTTGCTCTGAAAGTCCAGCTGCCTCAGCCTCCCCAAACACCTCCATGCAAAGAAGCCACCATTCTCTGCATGCGTTTGCTCTTCCAGTATCACTTCCCTAGCAGAAAGGCGAGGCAATCCTGGAACTTATTTCATTTGTTTCCCTTCTCTTGGGGGTGTCTGTAGTGCACTAGCCATTGTCCAAAGTCTCAAAGCTGCTGCTTCATCTATTCTCTGCAGTTTTCTACTTGTTTATAGCAGAAGGGCGAGTTTGCTCCCACTCACTTCACAAAGACAGAAGTTTGGTACTACTAAGTTAGTGGGAACCCACTGTGATATATACAACATTCAAATATCTTACACCCGGATTTCCTACAGGGTTTTCAAAAGAAAAACATGTGTTTGGAGATAGGATCTCAGGAGGAGCTATTTGTTCCAGGCTCAGGTACCTCTGACAGAGACTATACATTCTATTCTCACAAATCAGTTTGTCTGATCCTCATGCCCATGTCTTGCTCAGTTAGCACTGGGGTGCTCGGAAGATGTATAGATGGTATTCAAACAATAGGTCTCCACTTCTTTGTTCTGTCTCCTTTTAATTTCTTCCTTTGGGCCTATGAATAAGCACCTGATACTTTACACATGCCCCCTACCTTTAGGAGTCCATGTTATTTGTTCTCATTTCATTGTATTTCTTATGGTATAATTATTAAAAATAGCTATTGTTTTCTGTTAAAGTGGATAAAGTTTATGCAAGCCTTACCTATAATTTTGACGGGATAGTTTGAATTTTTAAAAAAGCTATAAAACTTTATCACCCAACCCTATTTACCTATATGACCAAGAATGAAACACCAATAAAGGAACATATTTTCAGGTTTAGGAAAGGAAGCATGAGTGTTAGAGCCTATGTTTTATATTCACAGTATCAACTTGCCTGCATGTTTATAACTGGTTCATTCCATTCACATATAATCTTGTGCTTAATGAACATGTTTCCAAAGCTTTCTCATTATTTTTCAGGTGTTAAATCAGGGTCTTATGAAAAAGGAAAACATATGCCTGCAATAGATTTAGTTGCTGATTTTCATGTGTTCACGAACTGCTGATAATAGTCTTTTACGATTCCAGATTGAGACATAGTCATCACAAACAGTAGCTCAGAAAAAGCCTCTTTATACTGCTAATGCAATTGTTAAGTAGATTGTTTTTGAGAATGAAAAGTTATAATTCGTGCCAAGTTCTCCCTCTGTCATTGTGCCACTTTAGAATTGCAAAAAAAAAAATAACAAAAATGATAGCATGAGTGTTTCATATGTGGAGTCGTTATTTTCTTTTTCCAAATGCAATATGTATCTTTTTGGGGAGCATAATAAATTTTAATGAATTGAATCATTTTACCATGTTTTTATTAAAAAGTTGCATCCCTGTGTCAATCTTGCCAGTCTCTCACACTGTGATCCCTTTTGAACCTTCTCTTTTCTCTTTTTTTAGGGTGCTTGGTCTCTGTAGCCTCTGAAAGGCCTGTCCTAGAGCAGAGGACTGGCCTTTCTTTTCCCCTCTTTTAATTTACTGCCTCTCCTACAAGATGTTTCTATTACTAGTGTCTCTCCCTTTAACATGAATCCTCATTGCCACTTGTCTGGCTGTTCTACAAAGTACAATAGAAAAGCCATCAGCAAACTAAGTGGCCCAGGGTCACGTGGTGTGCCTGAAGCCAGGTGTTGAAGGACAAATACCATATGATCTCACCTTTAACAGGAAGCTAAACAACAAAACAAACAAGCAAGCAAAATATAACCAAAGACACTGAAATGGAGAACAGGCTGACAGTGACCAGAAGGGAGGGAATTTCAGGGGAAATAGGGGAGGGATTTAGAGGAACATATATACAAAGGATACATGGACAACAACTGAGAAGGGTGGAAATGGGAGGGGGGAGCACGGGGGGGTGGGATGGCGGGCAGGGTTGGGAATATAAGACAGAAACCTGTACTTGAACAAGAATTAAATAAAAATTATATTAAAAAAATAAAAAATAATAAAAAATAATTAAATAAATTTAAAAAACAATACGTATTTTTTTATTTACACTGAAGTGCCTCATTCCAAAACACAGAAGCGATTGTACAATTATTCTCACTCAGGATGAGGTTTTGTACAATTGAGTAATATCCCTACTTCTCAGCATGAAGTTAATTTATATAATTTGTTACACTTCAAGATAAAATAATGTATGCCTATATCTACCATATTCACACTTTTTCTAAAAAACAAAAAATGTAATCTTTGTTGCAACAAAGTGTGATCGCTTTCATTTCACAGGGATACACATGCTTTCATTGAGGTCTCATTGGTGCAGACGGGGGCTTCCGGCCGGGCAGTACAAAAACAAGAGCAGTTGTGGCCTTTTTATCTGCAAAATTTTTCAGGGGCTCTAAGATTTCTTCAGTTACTCTTTATAGGCCTGTAAGTGAGAGAAATGAAATAAATGCAAACTTAACTAAAGGTAGATAGGATACCCAATGCTTTTACTTTTTAATTTTTATAATTTATATAGGTGCTTTGGATCAAGGGAAATGATTTCTTTTGGGTTTTGTTTGAATAATGCTACATTGCTTCAGAAATTGAGCTATCCAATATTATGGTATTTCACTAGATCAAATAATATAACACATTGTTTTTAAAGTTAGGCATAAACCCCTATTAAACAACCACCAAGCGTGATTTTTCATTACACACAAGTTTTTGAAGGAACTTGATCTATCTGAAACCGTCTTATAAATATTTAAATAGTATTTACTTTTCCATAAATTAATTAAGCACCATTCAAATATTAACAATGAATAGTTTTTTTTAAAGGGAACAATTTATCACACTTATTAGTTGTCTCGTGCATATGCACACCTTTAATATTTTGTTTTCTATCCTATTTGTTTTTTGTAATGTTCTGGGAAGGTCCAACTGAAACTAATATAAAATTATATATCAACTATACTGAAAAGAGAAACTGAGACATAACTCTTCTCTACTTTTGAAGACTCAAGAGAGTCAAACAACAAGAACTTAATATTAATTGTTTCAAATGACTGCTCTTTAAAATAATCTCTTTGCTGAGTGAAGAGTAGAGTGAAGAGTAGAGTATGAGTGAATTTTTCAAAACTGAATTTTTCACTGAATTTGAAAAACTTGATAGTTTTTCAAAACTATCAGTGGCGTTTGGTCTCATGTCATTCATTTATAATTTTACTCAGCCTGTCAGAACTCTTGAATGTTATTTCCACACAGATTTCTCCAGGCACCCTTGAGATGACTCTATTATAATGCTTATCATATAGTCTATTTTAGGTAACTGTTTGACTGACTACTGATTTTCTTTTAAATTATGGACTTCCTGAATTTAGGGACAATGTCTTACTAGTCATTGTAAATGGGTCCTGAAACACATGACTTTTCACATGGTAGAACATCCCCAAACATTGGTTTAAATAAATGAATATTGCTGAATAAAATTCATAAATGATTATTTTTGCCTTTTTTGATGCATTCAGCTGTCTGTCTTCACACATGAAGGCAGCCAGCCCCATTCCTTCCTGCTAGTCTTAGAAATTCTGTAAGTGATTCTTTTGAAATTTCCTTTGAAAAGTCCTTGCTGATATTTTTTTTCTTTAAAAAAGAAAAGATTGAGATTGCCTTTCTGGAGCACTGAAAATAATGATGGAAGGATTTAATGATAGTTTTTCACTTTTTGGTTTCATCCTCTAGCCTTCTCTAAGCTGAGGAGATAAGAAGGTATGCAAGACAGAAACTATGCTTCAGACTTGATTTTTAAAAATTGTTTTTTCTAAGGGAGATGCATTATCATTACCATAGTAAAGGAGTAATAATCATATTACTTTGAGGAGCCATGAAGTCTACGTAATTATCTTGAAAGCCACTGGCAGCCATGGGGAAATACATTATTGAGGGAGTTGTATTCAATTGAAAATTGGGAAACTTAAGGTAGTAATACTCACTCGTCCTATCCTCCCTCCCACATAACATCCTGTTCTCTTCACTCCATCTTTTGACTCCACATTGAGCATCAGAAATAGTACAAGCAGAAGGTAGGTTTTTCCCCATGTTCTCAATCCTGTCTACCAAACACATGACTCAGCATTTCCCATTCACTTTTAACCATGTGTATTGGTCAGAATTCTCCAGAGAAACAGAGCCAATATGCTGTAGAAAAAGAAATGGGAAGCTAGATAGTTAGGTAGAATAGATAGATAGATAGATGACAAAGATTTTTGAAAGAAATTGGCTCACAACCCTGGCTGGTGTGGCTCAGTGTACTGAGCGCTGGCCTGCAAACTGAAAGGTCACCAGTTCGATTCCCAATCAAGGCACATGCCTGGGTTGCGGGTCAGGTCCCTGGTGGGGAGCATGAGAGAGGCAACCGATCAATGTATTGATGTTTCTCTCCCTCTCTTTCTCCCTCCTTTCCCCTCTCTCCATAAATAAATAAAATCTTTGAAAAAAGAAATTGGCTCACAAGACTATGGAGGCTGGCAAGTCTAAAATCTGCAGGGTGAGCCATGAAGTTAGAGACTAAGGGAAGAGCTTATGTTGCAGTTTGAGTCAGAAGGCCATCTGCTAGTAGAATTGTTTCTTGCATAGGCTGGGTGAGCCTTTTGTTCTCTTCATGCCTTCAACTGATTAGATGAGACCCATCCACTTTAGAGAGGGCACTTTGTTTTTCTCAAAGTCCCCCAATTTAAAGGATAATCTCATCTTTTAAAAAACCTTCACAGAAACATTCAGAATAATATCTGACCAAATATTTGGGTGCCCTGGCCCACCCATGTTGACACATAAAGTTAATCATCACACCACATAATGTTTAATAGGCCTTTGCCCCCTAACCCTTTCCCACTGCAAGTATGCATGGATCTGGGCATGTTGAAATCACAGGCCAATGTGAAGCTGGTCCAAGCAGGCCCAGAAGATATCTGATTTGCAAGACTAAGCTGGTCTGATGTCTCCAACTTCCTCCACAGCTTAGAATTCTGTTCATGTTTGGTACTTATAAAGTAAAATATCATGTTGGTTCAGTCTCATCATTCCATCCACCTGCAGCCCCCCCAAATAGAAGGATAAACAGTGCAAAATATATCAAAGGATAAAAATTATTGGATTGAATAATAGCTAAGATTTCTCAAAGCTCTAAAATTCTATGAGGGAGAAAGAAAATACAAAACCAGGCCTGTCTGTCTCTAAAGCCTGTGTTTGGACATATTAGTTCTTGTGATGGTGCCCAGAGAGTGAATGTGTTTATGGAGGGAGGTGGGTTTAAGGGGAAGGTAAAGAGGGAGCCAAAAGATCATTGGTTGCCATTAGGTTTAGGGAGAGGGAGGTAAGGATAAATAGCTGAAGTACAGGGTATTTACAAGCAGTGAAATTGTTCTGTGTGATACTGTCATTGTGCATACATGATGTTATGCACTTGTCAAAACCAATATAACAGTAAAGCTTAATGTAAACTGTAGGCTTTAGTTCATAACAATGTATCAATCTTAGTGTAACTGTAATAAGTGTACCACACTAATACAAGATGTTAATGGCAGGGGAGACTGTGCAAGAAGAAAGCAGAGAGAGGGTCTGTGAACTTTGATTTTTTGCTCAGTTTTTCTGTCAACCTAAAACTGCTCTAAAAGTAAAGTTTATTAATTTTTTGCATTCAACAGGAGTAGGAAAAACTTCATTGCCTATACTAGGAAAATGGTTAAATTAATGTAAAAGTATAAGATGGAGTATAATGCACTAATAAAAAATGATGTTTATGAAAAAATCATCCCTAATCTAATCCTAGAGAAACATATTCAGGAATGAGAGGGAGACAACATCCAGAACTATTTTTTTTTTGGTAAGGAAGCCACTCAGGAAAGAAGTATTTGAAGCAAAGAGCTAATAAATTTGGCCTTACAACAGTCTAATGAGAGATGGACTTGTGTCACATCAGTGGCAATGAATTCAAAATAAATATTTCCAAGTATTGTGGAAATATTATTAGGAATTGATGTAGGAATTTAAAGTATACTTATAAAATGTCACAAATGTGTCTTGGAATGCAGATGTAAGCTCCTCAGTCTAATGCATATAGATGACAAAGAGAAACCATAATAGTGGATGAGAATGCCTACAAAGAGGATGGAATGGTGACAAGATATACAATAAAGTCATTGTTTTACTAGGGGAGGAGGAACTAGTAAAGAAAAGTAGGAATAAAGGATGGAATAGTAAGGGGACATGCTTGAAATTGTGGTATCATAGAAACTAAGATTACTTCCAAGAGAGAGGTCAGCCATGCCAAATGCTGCTGGAAGTCTGGTAAGAGAGTTGTGTAGTAGAATTTTTTTGAGTTTTGGCTCTAGAATTTGGCTTCTTGGAGACATACATTAATTGTACTAGACTAGTCATGTGACCTTGAGAAAATAATTTATCCTCACTGTGCCTCAGATTCCACATTGTAAGATCAGATAAGAATGTTACCTACTAGCTCTGACTGGTGTAGCTCAGTGGATTGAGCACGGGCCTGTGAACCAAAGGATCTCGGTTTGATTCCCAGTCAGGGCACATGCCTGGGTTGCAGGCCAGTTCCCGGCAGGAGACACACAAGAGGCAACCATACATTGATATTTCTCTCCCTATCTCCTTCCCTTCCCCTCTAAAGATAAATCAATAAAATCTTTAAAAAAAGAATGTTACCTACTTTACACGATTTCACAAAAATGAAACACAACACCTAGACTGCACAGAACAATACTTTGTAAACAGTAAGCCCCCGATGAACATTAAGGGGTATTTTTTGATTTGGCAAAGTAGAGGGTGTTAGTGACATAGTAATGTCAGTGGAAGTATAAAGTGGGCCGTAGCAGGTTAAAGGGCAAACACTCTGCTGCTAAAATTGTTCTCATAGATCTTGCACAAATCCAGTGGCAACAAGATACTCATTGCCACCAGAAATCATTATTCCACTGGATATTTCCATATATATAATAACAGACTCATCTCCATACTTACCACCTCACTGATCATTGTGCTTGGTTTTTACTAGAGTTTTCTCCTTTAAATTTAGAGGATTTCTCCCTCTGTTGAACCAGAATCTGCCTTCTAAGACATTCAATTCAGGAACCTCCTGTCATTTGGAACCAAAGTACTAGGTAATACTAAAGTATAATGAACATTTTGTCTCTTAAACATCTATTTTCAGTCCTTTATATAAACTGTAGGCTTCCTTTAAGTTATCAATGTTCGAGGTTCTCAAAAATGCCCATCAGAATCACTTGGAATTAAAAAAAATACATTCTGAATCTCAAGCCTATCAATCCCAAAACTCCAAGAGGTAGGGCCCAGGATTCTGTAACTTAAATGTTTCTTTGGCAAATCTGACTTACAGTCAAGTAATGTAACCAAACCACCACTGATCTATTGTTTACATGGTGAGAGCTGGGAGGGCACCTTCAAAGATTCATTTTCTTCTTCTTTTTTTTTGAACTCAGTGATTCCAAGATTACCGAATGCCACGTTCACTAGTCCCATTACTTTAACATTGGATATTTCCAAATTGCAAACATATTACATTTTGCAGAGATACCAATTAGTTCCAATCTATGATCATTTAAGAGCTAATTGCAATATACAAGGCTTTGGCATCCAGGTGTCATGCAGCTGGGTGTGCCGACTTGGCTACATTTCTCTGCCGGATAGATGCTGTATCTGGTTGGCACGCAGGAGTGCACCAGTAATGCTCATGGGGCTTTCAGAATTTATGCAGTGTTCATAGTGAAATTAATTTTACTTCACTACCATCACCAACTCAGTTCTTGCAGGGTTCTTTGAATCAGCTGTCCGCAGCTCTTTCTCACCAATCACAAGGGGTGGCGGCAGCTAGGCAGTTAGCTGAAAACCAAAGTCCAAGTTGATTTCACACTTTGAAATTGGCTTCATGCTTTTCTTTAGATAAGAAGGCAATAGCTGTGGGCTGCGTCGTTCTATTCTTGCTTTCTCCATGGGTGTTCTGACATCTTGAGCATGATCCTCAGCATCACAAAATAAGACTGGAAACATAGGGGCACCAAGCCACTTCTCCTCATATTGTGATTGGATTTTATGTCTATTTATTACTCATAATTACATTGTGCCATCACTGTCACTTGTATCCTCACTACTCTGTGCCAAGACCAACTTTAAGAGCTATCTTTTTTCTGTCTTTGCACACTCTCCTGTTTCCAAGAAATGGTCTTCCTCTTAGCTACTATTGCTTTGGCTTCACTACTTGCTTCTAAGTTGCACCTACATGTGGTTTTTTTTTTTTTTTGATAGAGATCAGCATCTGGAAGTCAGCCTTTGCAGTGTCCTCTCACTGAAACCTTACTCACACCTGCAGCATTGTACACAGCTCTAGAAAATGCCTCAAGATGATCCAGGACCTGTCAAGCATCATCTGTAAGAAAGTAGCTTCTCCACTGGAACAATTAAAATTAGGGTATCACACCACGGAAAGCACTTCTGGATACTGTGAAAATTAGCCATCTGCCTACAGCTCTCAGCCTCTGGGAAAAGTGAACCCAGAAACTGGTACTCTTGAAATGATTTGTTTTCATCTTTGTTTTGACGGTTTTAATTTTCTGAGTGCTTGTCTTCACTGAAACACTAACTCCAGCTGCCTCAGTTTTAATTTGTACCTTCTCTGGGGTTTGTAGAAATTCTTAATGTCTCCTTTATGTTGTTTCAGATTGAGTTTGATTTTAAAATGCCTTCTTGCTCCAAAATCTTCATTCTCAGGTTCAAGTTTCTGTACTGTCCTAGTTAACTCTCTTACAGCTGAAACTATTTAGGTCCCCAGAGCAATTGGAACCATCCTTTACACATGGTAGGGGCTCAATAAATTTTCATTTGTTTCTTTATTCATTCATTTAACAAATATTTATTGAGTTCCATCCATGGCTAGGCATTGTTTTAGGTTTTGGTATTTCAACAGTGAATAAAGCAATTCCCCATTCTTATAGAACTTATACTGTAATGGTAAAAACAGCCAATAAACAAAGATATATATAGTTTGTAAGAGTTATTGAGAAAAATTAAACAGGATAAGAGGGATACAGAATGCTAGGGCCCAAGACTGGCTGCTCCTTTGGACAGGTTGGTCTATGGACTCCCTTACTGATGAGGTGAACTTTGAGCAGAAACCTGAAGAAAGATAGAGGGGTGAGTGTGCAAATTTCTGGGGAAGTGTTCCAGGCAGAGGGAAAAGTAAATGCCAAGGCTCTGAGGGAGCATACTTAGAGAATAAATGATGTGGGGGGGGGGGAGCGGATGGATGGATATTGAATACTGAACAAATTAAGGAGGATACACTGTTGGGGACAGATCCTACAGAGATGCTAAAGTTTGTATGCTGAGTAATCTCTTCCCCTTGAGTGTGGGCAGATGCTGTAACTTGCTTTTAACAAACAGAATATGGCAAAGGTAAGGAGCCGTCACTCCCATGATTATGTTATTGCATCTAAATCTATATCTGACCCTGGCTGATGTAGCTCAGTAGATTGAGTTCAGGCTGCGAACCAAAGAGTCTCTGATTTGATTCCCAGTCTGAGCATATGCCTGGGTGGCAGGTCAGGTCCCCAGTAGGGGGTGTGTGAGAGGCAACCACACATTGATGTTTCTCTCCCTCTCTTTCTCCTTCCCTTCCCTTCTCTCTAAAAATAAATAAATAAAATCTTTAAAAACTGATTAATAAATCTATATCTGTATTATATTTATACCTGTATCTATTCTGATGTATCTATCTTGCTAGCATACACTAGAAAGACTCTCTTACTGGTCTTGAAGAAGCAACCTTCTGGGATGTGAACTGCCCATGGAAAGAACCACACGGTAAAGAACTGCAGGTGGCCTCTAGGAGCTTAGGGACGTAGTCCTACAGCCACAAGAGACTAAATTCTACCAACACCCATGTGAGACAGGAAGAGGAGACTAAGGTCCCAATGAGAATACATTCTGGCCTACACCATGATTATAGCCTTGCAAGATCCTGAACAGAAGATCCAGCTAAGTGGTACCTAGATTCCTGAACAATTGAAACTGTGAGATAATAAATGTATGTTGTTTTAAGTTACTAATCATAGTAATTTTTATGCAGCAATGTAAAATCAACACTACAATACTACTGAGCTAAGTAGCAGGTACAAAATTTTGTGTTGCTCAATCATCTTACTTACCCCCTACCCCAAACTTAAGAGTAACTAATATGTCATGTGGTTAGTTTTCCATCTCCCCTCCCCCACCCCAGACCTACCCAACCCTCATGTCAAGGCTCAGTGCCAGCTCAGTAGCTAGGACCACATTTTACTTTGTGCAGTATTCTAATTTTTTGCTGCATAACAGACTGCATAACAAATCCCCAAATCTTAGTGGTTTGAAAGAATAATACAGGGGTATCTCGATACTCATCATTAATTTGCTTTGACAAGTGGTGAGCAAGCAACAATTAATGAAGCATTTCCTCTTGCAGTGTGGCATCATGACTCATACAAGTTCTAGCAAGTGCAAGTGGTGAGCAAACGCCAAGTGCAGAAACATTTTTCTCATTAAAATGTGACAAGTACCATGTTGGACAAGTTCTGAAGCCGATGAATACCAAGGTACCACTGTGTATCATCAGTTCTTGTGGTTCTGGGGTCACATGAATACTCACATAATACTCATGTGTTTGCAGTCATATAAATGATGGTCAAGGCTGAGTCATCTAAAGGCTCAAGTGGGTTGGTTGTTTAAGGCAACCCACTCTTAAGTGCTGGCAGTTGATTCTGGCTGTCAGCAGGGAGCTAGCTGGAGTGGTCAGTTGGAGCACCTACATGTGACTTTTCCCACGTGGCTTAGGTTTCTCATAGCATGGTGGATGCATTCTGAGTTGCAGCATCCCAAGAGCACACATTCCGGGACACTGTAAGTGGAAACTTCCAGACCAGTTAAGAGATGAAGCCATAACTGGGACAGCATCTCTTCTGCCATATTCTGTATCAGATTCAAGGGAGTAGAGAAATAGACTCTTCTGTATGGTATTGTGGCAAAGTCACATTGCAGCACATTCCGTGTGGAATAGCAGATAATGTTGCAGACATCTTTGGAAAATACGCTTGGCCACTGTAATGATTGAGGAACATCAAACTCAATTCCATGTTTATCACTGGATTATAATGGAAATCAGAGAGCCTGGAATTCAGTTCATGCTCTGTGCCTTACTAGCTATATGATTGTGATAATTTAACTCCCTGGGGCTCAGTTTCTTCATCAATTAAATCATATAATAACATCTACCGCATTAGTAGTAACAATGAAAGAAAAAAGATATTAAGAGGATATATCAGAGATTGTGGAATCTGGTAACACATCTATAAATGATAGTTATTATTATTATCATCACTTCTGTTATTTCAATCCTGACTTTATTCTTCATGTTCATAACTGGAATTCTCTAGTTTCAGGAAATCTTGCACCTCTAGTAGTAAATAAATTATGATATGACTCTCTGAACCAAGAACCTTGCCTACAGCATAACTGTATAGGCATGACTTTTGGCCTTGGGTATGCCTGTTTTATCTTCTCAGACAGTATAATCCCAGTCTGAACCCCAGCCAAGGGATTGGAGTCCCTTTACCTGCTAGTGGACTTTCTGGATGGGCATCACCACCTACTTTTGTAGATTTCTGCATGTGGCTTGGTCTGTGATTCCTTACTACAGTGTTTACTTTATCCATCAGGATACCTCCACAGATTTGCATTAGATCCTCTGAGATCCGCTGCCTGGCTTCAAGTCTGGGCTTGGTTGCAGAGTTTTACCTACCCACTCTAGTAAATCAATGTAGGTTTCAATCCTGAGTTCCTTTCCCTTGTCTCATTCTGCTGGAGATAGTATACCAGTTTTGGAGGTCAAGTGCTGATTTGTGAGTTTTGAGGTTCTAATTCTCTTTAACCTCTTACAGGGTTCCCCTAAACGTATTGTTTTTCATGCCCATCAACCCCTCCCTGCTTGCTCACTTGCTCACTCACTCTCTCCCTCTGTCCATTTCTCACTGGCCCCCGCCATGACCCATAACCATACGTCTTCTGCAGGAGCTCTAAGAATCCCTTTGTTCTTTCCCATTTCCAAACTTAGACCAGTCAGTTAGGTGGCCCAGAATGTCTAACCTCCACCTGCACTTAAAAGTATTACCATATCTCCTCTCACAGTCATAAATGGGGATACCTGGGTTTTGATTCCTTCTTGATGAGATGAGTATAGAGCAAGAATCCACCCTCATTTAATAGCAGTTGTGTTCTGGGGAGATAGACATGGCTCTCGGTCCACAGTGATTTACCAGAGAGGAGTGCTTTTCACCTCAGAGTCTACAGGAAAAGACGATCCTTTAGGAAGGGTGGCAGGTTGATTTATTGCAAATGCAATGTGACGGTGACCTACAAAGAAATAGCATTGTGCTTTTGCTGCTGGAAATTCATTGGGAAAGAATGAGAAGTGCTTTTTACCCCACCAGGAGGCCAGTAAGTCTTTTCTCTCCCTAGGATCTCGGGTTACATTTCCTGTAGTGGAGACTAATCAGTGTTTGGGTTTCAGGGCTGGAAGGAGATGTTTTCATGTGGGTGGAAACAGAAAGCTCCCTTAAAACAGACCTTTGAAAAAGAAAAAAAACAGACCTTTGTTTTGACAAGGCATAGAAGAAATCCATGGATGCAATTAAGTATTACCGTTTAAAAAGCAGTGAGAACAAATCTTTGTGTTTAAAGCTTTTAAAACTGTATTGGATATAACTCCATGACTGGAACCTAGGGAGAACAATGGAGTGTTTGGGGTCCTGGAGGGTAGGGATGGATGTGGTCGGATTGCCCCCTCATGCAGCAGGTGACATGAGGACTATGTTAGCAAGGGTTGAGTATAACTCCACAGCCTAGGGAGCCTGCAAGATGGGGCCAGTGTGCCAGCCTAGCCAAGACAGAATTCAGAAAGAGATGTCTTCGTTGTAAAGATCTTGGTCAGCTGGTAAGGGGGGTTGGGCCAGGGTCTTCAAGTCTGGAGAAAAATGGGCATGAGAACCCTGGCTGGCGTAGCTCAGTGGATTGAGCGCGGGCTGCGAACCAAAGTGTCACTGGTTTGATTCCCAGTCAGGGCACATGCCTAGGTTGCAGGCCAGGTCCCCAGTAGGGGGCACACAAGAGGCAACCATACATTGATATTTCTCTCCTTCCCTTCCTCTCTCTAAATATAAATAAAAATAAAATCTTTTAAAAAGAGGAAAAATGGGCATGGGTGTAGAAACCGATAAGACCAGTGAAAACAGTCATGGCTGAGAACTGTTGGCCTATCATGACGAGGATTAGAAACAGTCTTGTTGGAGCTGTTTGTGCCCCTCAGGGTTGTGAGACTATGCCAGATGTTGTCAATCCCGACTCTGTATCATTTTTACCCTTCTATGTTGGTTCAGAAACAGAAAATCCTAGAAATACATTTCCAGGGTCCCCTTACCAGCAAGGTGTCCACCTTAGACAATGCCACGGAAAGGGGCTTATGTGAGATTTGGAAAAATATAATAAAAAGAAAAGTCACTATTTTTCACCCTGAGGTTGCAGGCAAGTGCTGGGCTAGAACAGGCAGGGCTTTGACAAATTCTGAGCATCCTGCAGGAAGCTCCCTCTTGGCTCCTGCAGCCATCTGAGATGATCACTGGAATCCTCCTGGTCCCGGCACTTTCTGCTTCCCTGATGTCAGCAACACTGCAAAAGTGGAAGCCTTTGTTTCCCTGTATTAAATTCCTACGAGGAAGAAATATCTACAATGATTTCTACTTTCCTGAATGAACTATGACTTTATAGAAAAGGTGAATAGCTGTTCCTCCTCCCCCCGATAATGAGTGATATTGGTCCTTTCAGGTGGGGATTGGAGCTGATTTCAGTCAACTTGGGAAAGTAGTTCAATGTAACATTATTGGCACCTCATATGCTGTGGAGCAATTCATACTTGTTGCATAATCAAAGTAAAACTTGTAGAAAATATCTTAAGCATATTGTTTGAAAAGTATAAGCGATAATCAACCATGGCACCTTCTAATATTAAAAATATTTTAAAATGTTTTTATTACACAATAACCACCAAAAACTGAGTTTTGTGCCCTAAATGGAAATTCAGAGATCTCTAAAGCCACTGAATGGCATAAACAACAACGACATAGAATTAATTGCATATGCAAACCATTTTAGTTGCAACCACCTCGTGATTTCAAGAGAAAACTTAAATATAAGGAGCTACTTAGAGATGCAATCAGTCATTGTAGTAGCCAATCTTCAGGCTGTTCATCTTAGGGTATGTATCCTTTTTCATCCTTTTTCAACTGAAATACAATCTAGCCTAGCTTTCAAGAACACAAAGTGGATACTGACTTCAGAAACAATTGTTCTGTTGTGTTTGAAACAAGCGTTCCCTGTGGTAGCCCATTTTAACCATGCTTATTAGATTTTACCATGGCAAGGCCAAGTTAGGAAGTATGGAGAGGCGGAGTCATGTGGGTTTTTTTCCAACTATGAGAAACATGCAAAATCCCAAGGGTGTCTCAACCTGTTTAAAAAAAGCAAATATATAGTTAAGCTACTTAAATTCAATGAAGATTATGAATAAAATGAAAAATCTTTAATGACTTATCACATAGCAGAATATATACTTGTGATGTTACTTTTGTTGTGCACAAATGTGATAACTGAACGTGTATAAATGAAAAAAACTGGCAGAACCAACTAAAATCTTTCCAATTCTGCTATGAAGACAGACAAATATTTCTTTCTGGTATACTCCAGGCACCTGTAAGTTTTCAATCTGTCGAATATAATCTAGCTGGAGTCAACAACCTGCACTGTGGCTGCAGCTGCCTGCAGTGATTTTCCCAAGGGAAGAATGTCATCCCCACTGGAGGAAATATCTGTCATGGTACACTAGCCATTCCAAATGCTCTTTGTGAGCTGGGGAATCAGGGAAGAATAGGTGTTTCAAATTAGTCTTTTAGCCAACAACAACATGATTTAAAATGTTACCTGAGTATTTATGATCTTTTATCAAAGTCCTGAGTATATAATGCTTACTGAATGAAACTCAATAAATATTTCCAGAAAAAAAATGGAATACATGAATGGAATGAGAACACTATCACACTGATGCATATGTGGAGGTATTTTGGAAATATATGGGAGCATTTTAAACTTTATTTTTTTAATATAATTTTTATTTAATTCTTGTTCAAGTACAGGTTTCTGTCTTATATTCCCAACCCTGCCTGCCCCCCCGCCCCATGCTCCCCGCCTCCCTCCCATTTCCACCCCCCACCCTTAGTTATTGTCCATGTGTCCTTTATACTTGTTCATGTGAGTCCATTCCCTTTTCCCCTATGATTCTCTCCCCTCTCCCCTCTGGACCCTGTCAGCCTGTTCCATATTTGAGTGTCATTGGTCGTATTTTGCTTGCTTGTTTGGTGTGTTTAGATTCCTGTTAACGGTGAGATCATATGATATTTGTCTTTCACCGCTTGGCTTATTTCGCTCAGCATAATGCTTTCCAGTTCCATCTGTGATGTTGCAAAGGGTAGTAGTTCCTTCTTCCTTTCTGCGGCATAGAATTCTATTGTGTAAATGTACCATAGTTTTTTGATCCAGTCATTGACCGATGGGCATCTAGGTTGCTTCCAACTCTTGGCTATCGTGAATTGTGCTGCTATGAACATTGGGGTGCATAGGTTCTTTTGGATTGGTGTTTCAGGATTCTTAGGATATACTCCTAAGAGTAGAATTGCTGGGTCAAAGGGCACGTCCATTTTTAGTTTTCTTAGAAAATTCCATACTGTTTTCCATAGTGGTTGTACCAGTCTGCAATCCCACCAACAGTGAACTAGGGTCCCCTTTTCCTCACAACCTCTCCAGCACTTGTTGTTTGTTTCTTTGTTTATGATAGCCATTCTGACTGGTGTAAAGTGGTA
The DNA here is from genome assembly GCF_014824575.4 of Sturnira hondurensis. Classification (NCBI taxonomy): domain Eukaryota; kingdom Metazoa; phylum Chordata; class Mammalia; order Chiroptera; family Phyllostomidae; genus Sturnira; species Sturnira hondurensis. Next base: position 1,874,585 of record NW_028077253.1, on the reverse strand, counting down.
TCTCATTGTGGTTTTAATTTGCATCTCTTTGATAGCTAGCGATATCGAGCATCTTTTCATGTGTCTCTGGATCCTCTTTATGTCCTCCTTGGAGAAATGTCTGTTCAAGTCCTTTAAACTTTAGATATGGAAGAAATTGTAGATGTTATTCAGTATCACTAAGGAGACCATGTAATTTATGGTCTCCAAAACAATTTTTTAAAAATATATTGTATTGATTATGCTATTACATTTGTCCCATTTCCCCCACTTTATTCCCCTCTTACACAAATTTTAAGGTAGCAAATGTTAGGTCAGAAGGGACATCTGGACAACAAGTGTCTACTGGTACTGTTCCAGGCAAACTGGGATGTATGGTCCTCCTAAGCATCCCACTTAGCCTCTCCTGTGTCTATTGCTAAAATGCCAAACATAAGGATAGAGAAAGAAGCATCACTTTCAACATTATATTGCTTATTAAAAGATGATTGACCAGAAAGAGACCTTATGAAATGAATTGTTTGGGCCAATCGTGAAATGGACTTTGAAATGGAGCTAAGAGTGCAAAGGGTTTATTGGAGGTAGAAGGAAGATGATGCTAGTGAATGATGAAGGAGAGAGAAAGGGAGAGTGAGCAAGGAAAGCTTTCACACTGCATTTCAGATAGGACACCCGCAGAAACAAAAAAGAGAAAATAGCATTGGGCGGGGAGCAATCACGGTGTAGCTCTGACAAAGCCTCAGTGAATCCAACAGGGAACTGTGGTGCAAAGTTCGCCCATTAAAGGAGAAATGGCACGCTCCGCCCCTGTGGGCTCCGTTGCCAGCTGGGGCTGCTTGGGAATTGCTGGCCTCAGATCAAAAGCTAGGCAAATAGAAGTGCACTCTTTGCAGCTAAATGGTGAGTTTTCTCCTGATGGAAAATCTGATTGGCACACCACCAATGGCTGCCTCACAGCACAGCAAATCCAATCTTCTTGAAAAAATTGAAGACGCTGAAGTTCGCAGGGATCTCTAAGGCACATGGCGGTACTAGAACCTCAGTCTCTTGACTGTAGGGTTCCTGAGTCACCATGCTGATGTATCTTCTTCAAATAAACGTTGTAATAATAGGGGTTTCTGAGAACCCAAAATAGTAAACCAATACTTGATCATATGGCAAACAAGAGGCAGAGCTGAGAGGTGGACCTTGATCTAATTAACACCAAAAGCCAATAATTTTACTGCTAAGCATGTAGGGTAAAGGGAAATGGATTTGAGAAAATAGGCCTTTTAAGCATAACATCCAGACTTTATATCCACTAAAATGCCACTTACCTCTTCATATCGGACTCGTTTAGGGAAGGATGTAAAAAGGACTTTTATTGGTGGAAAGTGGAATAGTGAGCTATTTAAATATACATGTCATTTCTCATAAAAATGGTATATACTATAAAAGCAGACATACAGGAATGTCCCCTCAGTCTGTCTCTGCGTATTGTAAACTAATAAAGACTTCTCCAGGTCTGTTGTTTTGGTGACTCCTCCAACACTCACACATCCACCAGTGTTCGTTTTCTCGAGGTTGCTGGACTATGTGGGCAGGCTGTTTTCTCAAGATGAATTCTGCCTGGGTGAGGGAAGAAGTCGAGGTTTTAAGAGCTGACTGTAATTCCCTAGTTCAACCTCTGTAGAGCTCATACCTTGTTCACCTGATTGCGTAGCCAGGTAACATCAGTTTTACATATAAGACAAGTAATAAATATGTGTGTGATTAAGGAAGATGTACACGTGTGTGTGTGAATAAAAAGCCTCTCATAGAGACATTTACACTGATAAATAGTGATTTTCTAGAGGTTTTTTTTTTTTAATTTTATTTATTTATTTATTTATCTTCAGAGGGGGAGGAGAGAGGGAGAGAGACCTCAATGTATGCTTGCCTTTCGCGCGTCCCCTGCTGGGAGTTGGCCTGCAGGGAACTGGCCTGCAACCCAGGCATGTGCCCTGACTGGGAATTGAACTGCGATCCTCTGGTTCGCAGGCCTGTGCTCAATCCACTGAGCTACGCCAGCCAGGGCTAGAGTTTTATATTGAAAGGAATTCTGACGCCAAATTCAGCTTTAGTAGGAAGTGGTGCTGTACTTGATTAGTCATGTCATACATTAGCACCTCTTAGTGCTACAGGGCGAAAAAAAGAATAGGATCTTCAGAACTGGCAGGGTTTACCTAGGACATATTTATCTTATCTTTTCCAGAATGTTTCCATTAGTTTTAGCTTGGTCCAAGCTGAGCCAGTGGATGGGGCTGTGGATAATCAACTCTTAAGTAGGAAAACCGGCTTTTACCTAGTCCAGGCCATGGATCATACCAAAAATTTCATGTGGAAATTTAATGAAGAAATTCCATTGCTTTACAATGAAAACAATACAAATACTTTAAAAACTGTCTGGACTAGAAGATTCCATGTCTCTTCCAGTTCTAAAATATCAATACATACGGCATTCTATCCGTCAACCTGGGGAGAAATGCCCTGCTTTTTCCACCTGACCCATTCAATATGAGAAACTAATTTTGGAATTTGAGGCAGTTGCAAGCATATTACAGCAGGTAAAGAGCTGCTGACTCTCCTTATGAGCAGGGTCAGGTCTGGCAGGAAAGAGAAAAGAATTGAAGGCGCATTTGGTGTATGAGACCATGAAGAATGTGGCAGCTGCTGCAGGAGCTGTGGGAGATAATTGAGCAGAACTGCTGAACTGCACTATAACTGGTTTCTCCCTTTCTTTTTCAGGTGCTGATATCTGAATAGTGAATTTGGGGAATGTAAATAGAATAAATTTTGTACTTTCATGATTTAACACAAAGGTTCGATATATAATTATAAAAGAGCTGATGTGACTGCTTTGTTCACTTATAAACAATAAGCTTCTCAGCAGAGTGCCTAGCATGCAATAGGCAATAAATATAGGGCGGGGCAAAAGGAGGTTTACAGTTGTGGGTACATGAAACACAAAGTTTATGCTTGTATAATTATTTATTAATTATTGTATTGTTTTCCACATGAACATCTGTCAACCTACTATATGTTCACTCTGTATTTTTAAGTGAATGAGAGAATAAAGGAGGATCATATTAACTGTCATCCTGTACATATAAATAGAAATCTCATTCATTCTTTAAGGATGAGCAATTTCTCTTGAAATTGTGCTTCAGTTTGGGAGCTGTTTGCACATTAGAAAAGTGAAAAGAGAGTGATTGAGATTAGAAGCAGAAACCATAGGTTCACGTCCCAAGTGGTAAATATTAGTGGACCAATGTTTTTACTCCTAACTTCATTCTTTATTCTAATTTCTGAGTTTAAACATGTGACATGCTTTGGCCAGTGGGATACTATAAGAGGCTTGGAAAAAAGCACCTGTGTGTCTCTTCTCCTTGCCTTGTTCTTCTGCCACTGCTCAGAGAACATGCCCGGGCTCATCCACCAGAGATAAAAGATAGTGGGGTAGATGCAAGTCTCTTCAGTCATTCTACTCAAGGCCATGTCAGGTCAGCCAGCAGTCAGCCACACCCTACCCACATGAGACCAGCCAAGGTCCATAGAGTTGCCTTGGGGTCAGCCCAGGTGTGTGAGTAATAAATGCTTGCTTTGCATGCTACTAAGGTTTTGTGGTTGTTTGTTACACAGTAGTACTGTCACAGTAGACTACTAATACATTCCAGCTTTAAGAGTACTACTTCTGGTATCTTAGGCAAGCCTTTACCTTTGTGAGCCTCAGTTTATCCAGCTGTAAAATAGAAATAACATCTTTCTTTCTTGTTTTATGAAGTTATTGTTGTTTAGATCAAATTAGAGAACATGGTAATGTATACGGAAGTTCTTTTTGGAAAGGTAAAATGTGCTCCAAATGTAATTTATTGTCACTTATTTTATTATATAGCAGCAACCATGTAATCCTATCTTCCTTTTTATCCAGTGATGATCTGAAGCTTCTCTTAATTTCTGGTGCACATGTGAGACATTTCCCTCGCTCTTTTCTGACAGGTGGCAAATTGCGTATACAATGTACTATTCAACAGAAGCAAACCACAGCTATGGAGTTTTCCTGTCTTCTGAGAGTCACTGATGTTTTACCATATGTTGGAACTGTTGCCAGTGCCAGACTTTCAATAATGACCTGTTCACTAGGCATCAATATTGTTGCAGTAATTTCATTTGGATCTGTCTTGACCACAAATTTCCAGACTTTTAAAATAAAGAGCCCTTTTAATATTTTGGGATGTTAAAGAGTCACCAATGCCAATCAGAGCTTCTGATCCACACGAGAATATTCCATCTCTGAACTAGTAAGATTTTAGCAGCAAAGAATATTAATGTTTCAAGTACTCTCCTGGATAGAGGTGCCATTTTAATTAGCTTTTGAAATAGTTAGATATGTTAAACTGCTTTTTAAGAACCTCAAAATCTCCATGACCACCTCCACTTAACTGCTCGGGGATTCAGAGTTTGGCATCCAGAGGTGCAGGTGCAATTTTTCACTGTCCCCTTTGGGGATTACACAGGCCTGTTCTTATGTACAAGAATAAAATAGAATCACTGAATTTCAGGCCCACAAGGAATTTTAGAGATAGCTCACTAAGCACATACAGAGACTAAGGTCCTAAGGTGTGGAATTGACATTGGAAAGTTTACACAATTAGGGAGAGAACAAGACAGAATTATAATCCTAGTGTTTTCCCCCCACTATTTAATGCCGCTTTGAGAAGCACTAAGAGGTGGGTCTTGAGGCTCTTTGGTTAGCTGTTATCTAATATTTTTCCACCGTGGAAGCTCTTTTGCAATTGAATAAATTAGAATCTCTTATTCTCCCCAAAGTAAAAATAAACAAAAGCAAAATCAGCAAGTGTATGTCCATGAACTAGATCTCTCTCAACTCTTCGTTATCCTTTCTCTTCACGATGAATGAAGTATCTGACTTCTGATTATAAACAGATCTCATTTTCCAGATTTTATATTTGTTGAATAGGCCTTTCCCCTTTAGTATCCTATCTATTAAGTTACGTTCTACTCCCGCTTCTCCCACCACCACCATCACACACACCAGCTTCTGTCTTTAGTTTGTTTTTTTGTCCATGCAGTGTTCAATTTTCCTTTGAACACTTCTTCCAATTCCTGTGCCTCCTCACTCTGCCTTCCCTGAGAAAAATTTCTCACACGCTACCACCTTCGGGCAAGTACTGTCTCCCAAAATTCATCTGAGCATTCCTGACAATCTGATTAATTTCTTACAACGGGAATTCTGTGGACAGCTTAAGCTCGGCTGATTTACAACCAAGGTATCCATCACGCCCCTTTTCTGATGAAGAAATCTTCATTCCTCAGTGTTTGTGGCTTGAATTTTATGTGTAAGCATTGAATACTTGCTCTCTCCTGCTCAATGCAATTTTTGTATTGAGAAATTCTTCTTTAGCCATTTTCGGGACCACATGATTCTCTCTTCATAATTAATGAAAAATTCTTACCTGTTTTTGCTATTTTTGATCTTTCCCTCCTGCACCCGGTGTAAAACACGGTTCATATTAATCTTATGAAAGCATCACAATGGCATTTAGCAATCCCCCACTATGCTCAAATTGAGAACTGAACCTGTCTCTCTCTGTGTCTGAGAAGTGGAATTAATTAAGATCATGCATTTCCTGGCCCCAACCTCTCTGCTATCTTATTTGCCTCTGATACCTAATAGCAACTTATTGCTTCAGATAGTCTATCAGAGTCAGTAAACTGTGACCTGCAAATCAAATGCGATCTGCCACCTGTTTTTGTGCAGCCTAAAGAATGGTTTTACAGTACTAAATGATTGAATAAAATACCAAAGAACAGGAATGTTTTGTGGACTGTAAAAAGGATATAAACAAATTTCAGGGTACCTAATTGTATGCTAACACAGTCCTGCTCATTTGTTTGCCTATTGCCTAAGGCCATTTTACACTTCCATAGCCAAGACAGTGGCTACAACAGAGATCATGGGGCTCCCAAAGTCTAAAATATTTACTCTCTGCCTTCCACACACACACAAAAATGTCTTCCCCTTCCACATGTGCTATTCTCTGAAAATGTACCTCTGTGGCCATGTTCATGCCACTTGTCTTTGCTGAGGGAAAGTATTCAAAACTTATAAATAAGACAAAGGAATGACTACCTGTCACTTTGGTGTCACAGTGAATGACTGCTGGCCAGGCCCACCCAAAGGTTTATTTATTTATTTATTTATTTACTTACTTACTTACTTATTTTTATTTAATTGTTGTTCAAGTACAGTTTTCTGTCTTTTACTCCCATCCCAGCCCACCTCCCCAGTGCTTCCCTCCTCCCTCCCATTTCCAACCCCCTTAGTTATTGTCCATATGTCCTTTATACTAGTTCCTGTAAATCCTTCCCCTTTTTGGTTATTTCATTTCTGAAAGGATTTACCTTTGTTTGATTTCCTGTTTACTACTGATCAGGGTGCAGGCTCCAAAGTCACATGCTAATTTATACACTTCTATTTGGGAGGGAATACTATTGTCCTTCAAAGAATACAGTTTCATTACCCTGTAGGACATTAATTTTTCATCTATTAGCAAATTTGTTTCAGGATTCTTTTGACTTGCTGAGATACAAATCTCTTTTTTTAAAGATTTTTTATTTATCTTTAGAGGGGAAGGGAAGGAGAGGAATATCAATGTATGGTTGCCTTTTGTGTGCCCCCTGCCGGGAACTGGCCTGCAACCCAGGCATGTGCCCGGACTGGGAATTGAACCGTGATCCTTTGCTTCACAGGCCAAATCTCTTTTTTTAAAAGTCTCCTTTGAACCAGTTTTACCTTCTTACTGGTTTTCCGTTAATGGGTTAAATTTTTGACACATGCTGATTCTATATTTGTATGAGTGTCATGTTTTTAGCATTTAGAAAATACTTTGACCCACTGTTTGTAATTCCCTGTGCACATCTCAAAGCTTGGCCTCCATATCAGGTGTCAAATGGCACTTAATGTTGCCTTTGTTGATCACACTAGTTTAAACTGATCACTTTCCCAGCATTTATATTGTTAATACACATATAATTTCTCTCTCATAGATCTTAAGATCCTTAAAGTCAGTGAGTCCATTTTTTAATAAGACTGAATTCCCAAAAAGACATTGTAGAAAATGCATAAATGTTTGTGGAATGAATGAGCTTTAAATGCATTTAAAAAGAGATCGATGTAAAAAAAATAGACCCCAAATTATCATTCTTTATAATGGAAGAGAAAGAATGGAGAAAATAGTGCAGGACAACAATACGGCACATTTTAAGTATTTGTTTGGCATGAGTTAAGTAGAAAATTAGATAAAGAAGAGTCCCTTGGTTGTGGTGAATCAAGACAATGATAAATTGCCTGCATTAAGAGTATTTGGATTTCTCCTCTTTAACTTCAGCAATAATCTTGTACATGATAAGGCAGGTCTCATGATAAATACAATTACCAGCCTCTTGTATACTGAACATTGATGGAGCAGATTCCAAATCTGCATACAGCACTGAGGAATGAAATTGTTCTGTCCTTTATTTGGAAGTCAATCACTACAAAATAATCATTTTACAGGGATTGACTTCCAAATAAAGGACAATTAAGGCCCCATGAAATCTATCACTTAAATATACTCTCTACTTAGTAGTTCTGGTACAGATCTAAGATTTTCTAATGTTTACTTGAGTATCTAATATATCCTAATAGGTATTTAAATCTTTTAACTGCACATATAACTTTAGAATAATATTATAGCATCAATAAACATTCAGAGAAAATAAACACTACACATATTATTATCTCTAATTAATAGAATACAGCAAAGGCAATGGAATGTTATATCCATGATTAGGTTACAAGACTACGACTTACTACTCTCTTGCAATTTCTGTCTCTCTTGCCATTGCAGCTATTTCCCACCGATGAAGCCAGCTGCTGTGTTGAAAAGGGCCATGTGGAAAGGAACTGAGGGAAACCTCTGTTCAATAGCCAGTGAGGAACAGAGGCACTCAAAATTGGGCAAGGGACTGAATGTTGCTAGCAACCATGTGATTGTGCTTGGAAGCAGAGTCTTCTTCAACTGAGCTTTCAGATGAGACCACTGACCCAGCAAACCCCTTCACTTTAATTTTATGATAGGCCCTGAAACACTGGATCCTGGTAAGCTCTTCCCAAACTGTGCAGGAAATGAGAGAGAATAAATAAACATTGTTGGAAGCCTGTAAGTCTTGGGGTAATATTTATGCTACCATAGAAAGCTAATACATCCTCCCCATGCACAAACTTGATTATATTTCTATTCGTTTAATCAGTAGGCGGCATTCAGGTTCATCTCATTCTTCTAGTAGGCCACTCAATAAAAGCAAGCAAAATGTAACCAAAGACACTGAAATACAGAACGTGCTGACAGGGTCCAGAGGGGTGAGAATCACAGGGGAAAAGGGGAATGTATTTTTTGTCATAAACTATTACAATATTTTATGATTGTTTTCTTTTTTTTAAAGATTTTATTTATTTATTTATCTTTAGAGGGGAAGGAGAGGGAGAGAAACATCAATGTATGGTTGCCTTTCGTGCATCCCCTGCTGGGAGTTGGCCTGCAGGGAACCAGTCTGCAACCCAGGCATGTGCCCTGACTGGGAATCGAACCGTGATCCTCTGGTTCGCAGGCCCATGCTCAATCCACTGAGCTACACCAGCCAGGGTGTTTTCAAAGAATGTTGCCACTTAAGAGAAGACTGGAAATTTCACATGGCTGCTCCAGAGGCAACCTGCATCCAATGAGTGGTCTACCCAGGGGTACAGCTGACTAGTACCTTTGTCATGACATGCCACAATTCTAAAGCACCATTTTCAACTTTATAGTTCCCTGTGGGTGTCAGCTGAGGTCTTTCATGGAACAGAATCACAGACCAACTTTTTCTTCCGCCTAATCCTACTTTCTTCCAATCCCTCATACAGATGATTCCAAAAACACTCCCTAAAGAAATTAATTTATGCTAATCTCCTTCTCAGAGTCTGCATCCTGTAGAACCCCAATCACCGCATGCATCCTTGAATAGAATTGAGCAGAAGGGATGAATGTCACCTTTAGATCAGTGCCTTTCAAAAGCAGGAGTCAGAGAAAGACAAATACCATGTGATTTGACTTATAGGTGGAATCTAAAAAAAAACAAACTAAACAGAAACAGACTCACAGATACAGAGAACTGGCAGATGGTTGAAAGATGGAAGGGGGATTGGGGGACTGGGTGAAAAGGTGAAGGGATTAAGAAGTACAGATTGGTAGTTACAGAAGAGTCATGGGGATATAAAATACAGCATAGAGAATATAGTCAATAATACTGTAATAACTCTGTATGATGCCAGGTGGGTACTGGAAATACTGTGGGGAACACTTTGTAATGCATATGATTTTTAACCACTATACTGTACACGTAAAACTCACACAAAATAATACTAAATGTAAAGTGTAACTGAAAAAAAATTCAAAATAAAAACAAAGTTTGAAAAAGCAAGAAGGGCTTCTACACTCTTCATTTGTCAGCTAGATGGAGAGGACTCTGAGGCTTCAGGAGGTGCTATAATCATAACTGAATGGAGCTCTTGCCCTGTGGAAGGCTGTGGGATGACCAGTGACCTTAGTATTTGATTGTCAAAAGCGAGATTTTATTGGATTGTTGTGTTTTTTTGTTACATCATCTAGCATGGTCTACACTACTCTACAAATACAGAAACGTTTCCTTGAAGTTGGATGTTATTATCAAGCTAAACGTGTTGTTGGCTTAGCAGGCAGTTGGATGGCGGTGCAAAAATGTATCAGAGACTGGAAAGATGGAACCCCACATAGGGAAAAATGTTTAGTAAAACTTGCCTGTGATACTCTAGAAGGAACATTAGGTTCCTACTGAGTCACTGGGTCTAAGGGAAGGGGTGAGAAAACATAATGTTAGCATGTGCTTGGTTATAACATGATGTGTTTAATAAGTATCATACAGACACACAAGAACTGGCTTGTCTGGGAACAAAAATAAAAGGGAATAGAGAGCCAGAGATTCCACTTCTGGGACTATATCCTAAGAAACCCAAAACACTAGTTAATTCAATAGAATATACACGCCCCCCCATGTTCATTGTAGTGTTATTCATAACAGTCAAGATTTGGAAGCAGCCCAGTGTCCATCAGTAGATGAGTGGATAAAAAGTGTGTGGTGCATTTACACATGGAATACTACTTGGCTGTAAAAAAGAAGGTAATCTTACTTTTGCAATAGCATGGATGGAACTGGAAAGAATTGTGCTAAGTGAAATAAGCTAGTTGGAAAAAGAAAAGTACCATATGATTTCCCTTATATGTGGAATCTAATGAACAGAATGAACTAAGAAATAAAATAGAAACAGACTCCTAGATACAGAAAACAGATTGATAGCTGTCAGAGAGGAGGGGGATGGGAGACTAGGTGAAGGGGTTAAGCAAAAAAAAAAAAAAAAAAACCCTCTCATAGACACAAACAATAATATGGTGATTTCCAGAGGGAAAGGAGGTCAGGGGAGGTAGAAAAGGGTAAAGAAGGGATAAATGATTATGGAAGGAGACTTGACTTGGGGTGGTGAACACACAATACAGTATACAGATGATGTATTATACAATTGTACACCTGAACCTATGTCATTCCAATACATTCAATAAAAATTAAAAATAAAATGGAGTCCAAAATCCCTGTAGAAGGACCTCTCACACTTTATTGCTCATCATATCTTGTCTAACTACAACAGGGAGAGATATCTTTTATATTTATTCCCCAGCAAGAGAAAGGAAGATCTTTTTTTTCCCCTTACTTAGCAACAACCAAGTTGTTGCCACTCTGGACTCTAATTCTTTTGCAATGGACTTTCTGTCAAAATCATCCCTCCCAAATCCCCTTTTTCCCTCCATAAAGGCAAGCCTCTCTCCTTTATTCTCTGGACTTGTCTATGGTCACCATAACTTGCTTGTCCTGAATTGCAATTCTCTGCTATTAGAAGTTTTGTTAATAGACTAAACTTTGCTTAGAAAAAGAAATAAAAATATTTGAGAAATGTAGACCCCTGTGGGGCTGGAAAAGGAGGTTTCTTGCAGAGCTAAGAAGTTAAAGGCAAAACTGAAGAAAGTTTGAGCAAAAGTCTATTTGGACTTCTCATTAGAATGAAGGGACTCAACCCTGCAGCAAAGATCATATGAATGTTTCTTTCTCACCCAAGCCCTTTCTTTTAGATGGTTTCAAGACAATGATTATTAAATTGAGAGAGTGCCAAAGGGATAAGGAAATAAGCAGATAGATCAGGAGTGAGAATTCAGTCTGAAAAAGAAATTTGAGTATGATTGCAAACAAATAAAATTGACTACAAGCTAATCGATGAAAAGCCAATTAATTGGCTGAAGGGATTGTATTGTCAAAGAAATCTTCAACACATGTAGGAGTCAAAATTTTTGGCTAATCAAAACTTAAAATTACCTTCAGGCCCCTATATGGCACAAACATGAAGACAGCAGCAAAATTTGTGCAGCCCCCAAGGAGGACATCTTTTCTTCGTACTACCTATATTACAGGAGTCCATCAGGGAAATGGATGCAAAAGATTCCCACAATGAATGGCAACATGAGACATAAAGAACAATAGATAAGTGGTTCTACAGAAGTAGAGAATCAAAGTCTCATCAAGGACTTTATTCATTTCTACAGTGGAGCAGTGGAGTCTTTAGAATGCTTGCCTGCCATAAACCAGTAACCTTTCTGTTTCCCATTCTTCTCTTTTCCAAATGTATTTTTAATTATAATTTTCTATACTTGCTCCAACTATTGTATCCTGGAGGTGAGGACAGAACATAGAATTTGTATTTTGTTCTATAAGTCTCTGAACCATGAGAAGCCACATTCATTCCACATGAAGAGAATGATTCCTTAGCCTGTGATTTAAGACTGAGCCTAATGCAGAGATGGGATGGGAATTTAGATTCCCTCTATAGAGGCAGGCAGGCACTTTCTAAATGTGGGTAGAAGGTATGCAGGAATATGTGGAGAACAGAGAGGCTGATTGTTTAGATAAATAAATGGCCATTCATCATTGGTTGAGACTTCCATCATGTTGAATTGTTGCTGAGAGGGGCTGTCTAGCCATGGTCTATACTTTTTAGCCCACATGCTTCAGATGTTGACAAATGCCTAATATTGACTCTATGAGTGCAAGTGATATATCACTTCCTTATAGGTAATGAGGTAGAGGTGAGCTCCTGCATACTTATAGCCTGTGTAAGACAAAGGGAATGGTACAGCTAAAAAATGGAAAAATCCCAATACCTAGCATTATATCTTGGCTGACTAGCAATACCTCCAAAAATAACATTGTAATAAGTTAAGCCATTGGATATTTTTAAGTTGTTGCAGAACTTAGCATTACATAATACACTAAGATACCTTCTATTTGGTCCTATCTATCTACCTGTAAGTTTAAAATTCACAAAACACGACATGGTAAGTATTGTCTCTGTTTTAAAGATAAAAAAACTGAGGCTCAAACAGATTATAACTAACTTGAAAAAGGTTCATAAAAAAGTTGAGAACCCAGGATTGAAAGACAAGCTTATAAAACTTATATCACTTTCCTCACAGTGTGCTAGTTTTCATTTTTAATGTGGGGAAAAAAAGAAAGAGGAGACAGAGGGGGAGAAATATAATTACGTGAGGGCTGACCTTTGCCTGCACCACCTGGGAAACCCCAGGGTAAGTGCACCCAGTGGACAGCTATAGACCATATTGGAGCACCACCACCCTGCCCCTGAACAGCTGATCCTCCACAGAGGGCAGAGGTTGGTGGTAACTGGTTATAACCAGTCCTTACAGCTGACTGGCCTGGGAAAATCTTTTCCATTGACCTGCCAACGGCAATCAAGGGTTAACTACAAGAGGAGGATGTACTCAGCTGACAAGAAGGGCATACCTCAAGTACCCAGTCTGAGTCATACGGGAGGCTGTGTTACTGGATCTAACAGGACACCTACTACATCAGGCCGTGCTACCTAGACAGGGAGTCAAAGCAACTCTACCTAATACATAGAAACAAACACAGGGAGGCTGTCAAAATGAGGAGACAAAGAAACATGGTCCAAATTAAAGAAGAGATCAAAACTCCAGGAAAAAAGAACTAAACACACGGGAGATAAGCAATATATTAGATGCAGAGTTCAAAACACTGGTGATATGAATGCTCAAGGAACTTAGTGACAACCTCAGCAGCATAAAAATGACCCATTCAGAAATGGATACACTGATTCAAATAAAGAGCAGTTTACAGGGAAACAACAGCAGGGTGGATGATACAAATCGATGATTTGTAACTTAAAGAAGAATAAAACAACCAATCAAAACAACAAGAAGAGAAATGAATGAAAAAAAAAACCCAAGCATACTGTAAGCAGCCACTGGGACAACTTCAAGGGGTCCAACATTCACATCATAGGGATGCCAGAGGAGAAGAGAAAGAGCAAGTGATTAGAAATCTATTTGAAAAAATAATGAAAGAAAACTTCCCTAATTTGGTGAAGTAAGTAGACATGCAAGTCCAGGAAGCACAGAGAGTCCCAAATAAGATAGATGCAAAGAGGCCCACTCCAAGACACATCATAATTAAAAGGCCAAAGGTTAAAGATAAAGAGAGAATCTTAAAAGCTGCAAGAGAAAAGAAGTTAGTTGCCTACAGGGGAGTTCCCATAAGACTGTCAGCTGGTGTCTCAAAAGAAATTTTTTTATGTAGTTATAGAATAGCTGTGGGGATGTAAAATATAGTACAGGAAATGGAGTAGCCAAAGAACTTATACACGTGACCCATGGACATAAACAATGGTGGGGGGATTGCCTGAGGGAGTGGGGGGTGTGGTTGGAGGGAGGCAAAGGGGAAAATTGAGACAACTGTAACAACATAATAAAAAATATAACTAAAGGGAAAAAACAAACCAATGGGGGAAGAAAGGTATTTCCACCAGTGTGTAATTCTAGAAACCCTGGATAAGGTTCAGTGCAATGTTTAGTGGATGATAGACTATTAAACAGACCTTAAAGTGAAGAGAAAGAAAGGTTCCAGGTAGATGAGACAGATACCATTTTTTCACTCTAAAGGAACCATTGTGCCAATTCACCCTTTAACCCATAGTAAACAAGCGTACCCCTTTCATCATCTTCTCATGGCTGCACCAATGCTTGGTGCATCATTTAGTTAGTATCTGTAGCTTCATTTTTATTTGTTCATATTTTTGGAAAAATTACTTCAAAATTTTAGTAAATGCCACTCTTTCTTAAATTAGGTGATTTCCTTTTAATAAAATACTATGGAGTGGATTATTTCCACAAGCCTCTTGTTTTTCATCCTTCATGTTTATTTACTTCTAAAAATCATCCACACTATAAAATGACTGAACAAGTATTAAATTAAATAAAAAAATAAAACTAAAAAAAATAAAATAAAATGGCGGAGCCCATTTTCAAACAAAACTTTGTATTTGGCCTGTGTGAACGCAGATTTGGGCCACTCTTCTTAATGGTGTCTCAATTTAACTGCAATTGTATTCCATTTGGAATCTCTGGGGCACAAGTGGCATTTTGCTAAGACTTCTGGCAGTACAGCTGCTTATAGTTCAGTTGATAATACACACTATTTGATGGAAGAGTTTAGAGAGACTCTATTTAATTTTATTTTCCACTGCTTGCTGCACTTTACAAAAGAGCCAAGTAGGGAAGTTCATCTTTTCCTCTCTAAGGTGGTGATTTGCATATTTAAACATTCCGTGAATGCCCCTCCCCCAGTAGCAGCTCAGTGGCTAATGTTTAAACATATATTTGCATTTGAAAAAAACTGTGAAAAAGAGGAAAAATACACATTTGATAAAAAAATGCTAATGAGAATTTAACATAGCTTCAACTTTCCCATTCTTTTTTTCTAAATCCAATTTATTGTGGTGACATGGTTCACAAAACCATGTGGATTTCATGTGTACATCTCAACAAAACATCATCTGCACACTGCATTGTGTGCCCATTGCCCCAAGCAAAGTCTCTTTCCTTTTCTATATTCCCCCAAAAAACTTACCTCCGTGTACCACTATCCCCCTTTCCCTCTGGCTATCACTACACTGTTCTGTGTTTATGGAATATGTATATATGTTTTTTTGGATAATCCCTTCATATTCTTTCATCCAGTTTCCCCTCTGACATCTGTCAGTATGTTCCATGTATCCAGGCCTCTGTTGCTATTTTATTCATCAGTATATTTTGTTCATTAGATTCCACATATAAGTGAGACATATGTTATTTGCCTTCCTATAACTGGCTTATTTTATTTAGTGTAGTAATCTCCATGTCAATCCATGCTGTCACAGAAGATAATATTTTTCTTGTTCATGGCGGCATAGTATTCCACTGTGTAAATGTACTATGGCTTTTTTATCCACCCACATACTGATGGGCACTTAAACTGTTTGCAGATCTTGGCTATTGTAAATAACACTGCAATGAACATAGGGGTGCATATATTCTTTCAGATTAGTGTTTCAAGATTCTTAGGATGTATTCTCAGAAGAGGGATTGCTGGGTCAAAAGGTACTTCCTTTTTTATATAAAATATATTTTATTCATTATGCAATTACAGTTTGGTAATAGTAAATGGGTGCAGCCAGAAGTCCCCTCCATAGGACCTGAGTACAGTAGAGTGGCCTCATTATCAATTGGAGACCAGGCAGTACACTCTCCAGACTGAAGCAATAGGAGTGCTTGTCCCTGGGAAGGTGGCATCTGGATCTTCTAGGTGGACTGAATCCCCACTGATTTTCACCACCAGATGTTATGTATGCTCCTCTTCTTGTCTCCATTGCTCTGGGTTGGGGATTCCTGGGGGTAGGGAGTTCTTCAGCCATGCCTTCCCTCAGGCTTTTCAGCCATGGCCACACCTTGGTGTGGTGACTAGTCCTTTCCACATCTTTACCCTTCTTACTAGTCTCTATTTAGCTTCTTCTGTAAATCTGTGGTTATAATGTTTCAGTTCAGCTAGTCTTCAGTTGGTTATTTGGGTTGATTTCTCTAATATTTTAGCTGTAAATTGGTTTGAGGCCAGGAGAACCTGAGTGTAGCTTTCACTTACTCTGCAGTCATCTTACAATCAACTTTCCTATTCTTGTTAAAAGTGTTAGTATGACCTTTTGGCTAGAGGATCTTCATATATATATAAACAAACCATATATATATATGGTTTGTTTTCAGTTCTGATGACTTTTTAAGAAAATAACTGATTTTTATGTATTTCAGAATTTTTATTCATCTAGGGAATGATTCTTTGGAACTTCCTGATGGAGGTTTGGCATTACTAGTTCATCACTAGTAATACTAAACCTCAATACAAACCCTCCCCTAGCTAGTTCTCTGTTCTCCAGTAAGCAGAGTGAGTATTGACTGAGATAAGAAAAAACCCTTATGACATGAAGAGGGGAGAAAGAAGTGAGGATTTTCCTGCTTATATGTATTGTGTTTAAATTTGGTGGTACTAATGAGAATTCAAGATTAGACAGTTTTGCTTAGATAATGAAGGCAGCTGTGAACTTCCTGCCTTTCAAAGGTGATTTCATGAGGTGGGGCCATGTGCTGGGCTCTACACAGAAACTTTGGCCCTACATATTCTGTCTTTTTCATTGACTCTGTAGTATTCTCTGAAGATGGCCCACAAGAACCACGCCTTCTACAAGTCATGCTTTTGTGTGGCTCCCTCCCACAATCAATCACAATGAATCTGGCTTGACTCACTTTCACCAACAGAATGTGGTGGAAGTCATGCTGATCTTTAAGGCCGTGCTGCCTTCACTTTTACACTTTTGGAAAGCTGATGTTGCTATATAAGAAGTCTAGCATGGAGAAACCACAAGGAGAGACCTTGTAGAAGGGCCAGGTGGAGCGCGGAGTCGCTAAACTACACAAAGAGGGAGAGAGGCACAGCCATCCTAGAATTCCAGTTTATACTCGCTATGACTTCATTCCCTTCTGTAATATGAACACAACCATATGACAAATTTTAAACAAGACCAGCAGAACTGCCCAGCTGATCCAAGTCAATTCATATGAGAGGTAATAAAATGGTTATTGTTTGAAATCACTGGCTTTTGGGATGGCTTGTCACACGGCAAGAACTAAATCAATGCACTTCTCTCAGGACTCTTTGCCTGTGTCTCTCCTTCCCAAGTGTTTCTTTGCACATCTTGCTGAAGTGATAAGTGAGAGACTATTGTATTGATTCTTGCCCCAGTTTGTGGGCATTGCATGTCTATCTTTAATCTTCTGCTGCCTTTCCCTCAAGAACCATATAGACTCTAATTAGCCCATGGCTCTAATGTAACATATCAAGTCTTGAGTATATGTTTTAGGGGTTTGGTTTTTCTTATGTCTGATTTGGTGAGCATAAATACTCTTCAATTCAACCTATTAAAGTCTTTTCAGGACTGAACCAAAAAAAAAATGGAAGGAAAAGTCACTCTACATATTTTCATGTAGAATTAAGGCAACCAGAATTTAAAAATTTAATCCCCAGCCTGCTTTCAGTAATACTAACTGCCCTTTCTTTATTTCCTCCACTATGCCTTCTATATACTACTTCTAAGCTATATTCACAACGGACTTCCTTTTATTTCTCAAACACGCCAAGCTCATTCTTGCCTTGTCTTTGTTTTAGGTTGTCCTTCAGACTGAATGACTGTGAATGGCACATTTTCCCCTAGGTGGCCCCTTCTCTTGAATCTATGTCCAGGCATAATTTCATCTTTTCCAAGTAGCCTTTCATAGCCACTCCAAGTAAATTAACCTTCTGAGGTAGCCACTCCCTGTTACACACCCCTAATTTATAGTATCCTTGCATATACAACTATCTGAAATGTTCTCACTGATTCTGGGACTTGCCTTCAGTGTCACCCCCAAGCAAAGAATAGGACACATGAGTCAAGACTATTGTCTCTCTGATCCTTCAGGATGACCTAGCTAGAACAATGCCTGGCATTAATAAATGAATGAAGCAAGAAAGGAAGGAACTCTATAACTTACAATTTAATAACTCTTATTGTCTACTTTTTTTCCAATGTGGAATTCGGGGTTAAAATTAGTCATATAACATGCTCAAGGGCTCTTGGGTTAAAGCAAATTACTTTCTCTGTTCTTGACACTATTCTGCTGTCCTCTCCAGGGTTTCTATGTAGTTAAGTTAGGAGATAAACAATCTGTTAAGCACAGTCTTAAAGGGGGTGTAGAAAAGACCAAAACAGATGAGTTGAGTAGAGTAAATAGCTGCTGTCCTCTGCCAGAATGTCAAAACAAGCCCTAGGAACATTTCTCTAGTGCCTGTCCCCCATACATTTTAAGAGGTAAATGAGGTATTTAATGGTAAATTCAATTATTGAAGATCAGCAACACAAATCAGTAGGTCTTAATGATGTAAGAGCTTATTTAACAAGAAGGAACATGTGACTTAAAAGTTGAAAATTAAGGTTATCTTCTGAGACTAAAACCAAAGAAAGTGGTTAAGGAGAGATTTATAAATGGATGTCTGAGTGGTCTTGTTAGCACTGATATTCCAGGTAGGGAGAACAAGTATGACTATATTGTATTTAACAGTAGGGCGAGGGACATCTGAGAGTCCTGAAAAAAGAAATAACAGTAACCAGAATTTGTTTCTATCTTTCTAGTTCTGTGTAAGGAAGAAAATGCCCAGGGCAGAGACTGGTTGGCAGCTGTATCTCAGTGGTAGAGGCAGAGGCATCGTGACAGTTGACATTAAGTTCTTTCTACTAACTTTTCTCTTTATGATTCAACATTCTGCAAAGAAACTACTGTTCAATGTTTTTTTTTTACAAGGTGACAAGAACATTCTGGTCTTCTTGTCCACTATGAATAGTTGTCATTTGCTTTGAAAACAGTGTCTTAAATACCTGATGAGCATGATTCTATACAAATTGTTCCTTAGTCTTTTAATAGATCTAGAGGTAGACAGTTTAAGATTATAGTTCAGATTCTTAACCATGGAGGCCCACCCAAGAGCTATCCCAGTGGTCCTACCCTGAGCTGACTCCCTACATGTGTTAACAGTATCACAGAAAGGTTAAATTCTGCACCCATAATACAAACTTGGGGCTGTATCTTTGTGACCACCCACTGGCTCTGGAGCAGGGATGCTCAGAACATCAGAGAAAGAAAAACACCCCTTCAGACCTGTGTGAGTGTGTGTGTTTGTGCGTGTATCAAGGTCAATATTGTCTCCCAGTGTTTCTTTTTATATTAAAGATAAAGATTAGAGAGATAGAACAAAAAAGAACTCTATTGTTAATGTAACCAAATTCCTAAATGAATCACAAGAAAATAATTAGGGTGTGTCAATATATTAGATTCAGTGACGCTATATATGACAATTGGGTGGGGGAGTAAGACATTAAGGTCAATTTCTACAGGTTAGTTTTTTATTTTTTATTCATCTAAATGCTCATTTTCTTTTCCAAATAAATTCCTATAATGTTTTTTGGAGCAATTTCATTCACCCACTCTTGATTTTGGCATTTCCCTTGGGTACAACCTAATACAGTAATATCTGCAAACTTTTACACAGATGTTC
Organism: Sturnira hondurensis; assembly: GCF_014824575.4. Classification (NCBI taxonomy): domain Eukaryota; kingdom Metazoa; phylum Chordata; class Mammalia; order Chiroptera; family Phyllostomidae; genus Sturnira; species Sturnira hondurensis. Next base: position 1,854,920 of record NW_028077253.1, on the reverse strand, counting down.
AAAATATAAAATTAACTGTACATCATTAGGAGATAATAATACTTACCATGGGTATAGGGACATCTGTGATCAAGCAGAAATTAGATTTTCATCTTAATGCCCTTGGTCTCTTGGAAGAAATGTTTCACAAACTTAAAAGAAAATTTGATGTTAGTCCACTATTTTTTCCACACCTCATAGTGCTGCAGGTATGATACCACATGTTTTTTAAAAAATGTAATTGTTTTTCTGATTTTCTTGTCACAAGTCTTATCCCCAGTAAAGAAGGCTTATTTTCAGTTTCTATAGTGTTTCGTAATTAGGAAGAGTTAATAGAACCTCCTTAAAACCACATATTGGAAAATACTTATAAATGCATGTATAAAAATCCCCACATCTTATCTGTGACCATTGTCTTCTTAAAAACTTTAGCTTCTCACTTAAATGTTTAAGAGACATTTTTAGTATTATGGATACTCCTCAGTGCCCAAACCAATTCACAATCACATGTGAATTAATTCACATGTGAATCATTTATAGATTTCAAAGCAGAGTATTTAAATATAGATACATTATAGGGAGATTGTATATACATATATACATATATTATATCTACACACATATAATCTCTATGTATATAATATATATAAATGTTAACCAGTACACCATTTTTGTAGATATGGTGTTTCTCAAAAATCTAACAATTTTAGGTAAAGACATACATTCACTAATAGGTACACATAGAACCTCATAAATTCTGAACTTTCTTCATATATTAGTTTTGATGTCATAAATTTTTAGTAAAAAGTATGAGAAACTATTAACTTGTCTTTTTAATTTTAGAAAAGAAATGGAATTTTAGACTGAGGCATGAAGAACAAAAATTCTCCTAAAAACAAGACACTTTCTATATTTTTCTTATAATGAATATAAGCTCATGCATTGACTGGCAGGCCACACTGGTACTTATTTCTACCACTATGCTCCCAAAATGCTACTGTTTTCAGAATATACTATCAATGATTGAAAGAAGTTTGCATACACAACTTATTCACATTACTTTATTTTTCTTGGTGGTGGTGGTGGTATTGTTCAGTTCACACACACAAAAAATGCATTTCAAGCCATCGCATCCTTGCATTTAGCCAGCAGAAGAGTAATCTCGAAAGAAAACATTGTACAAACTGGACACATGGTTTGTTTTCTCTAAAAATCGCACTCCAGAAAGCAAGCCCATGTTTTAAACCCTTCCCAGTATCATACAAAAATATTCTTATGCAAGTAATAAATTTATCTTTAAGCATCCAACTTTGTTGAAATTTAAAGCAGTCACACCAGGAGTTATCAATGTGAATTTTTAAGCTAAACGTAGAACACCTTGTGCTTATACAAACTGCTGTCATCATGTGCTCATATACTCCTTACATGGATCTGGTAAATATGCCCTGTCATTGTGCATTAAGTTATGTTAAAAAATGTATAATCACTGCAGAACTTGCCTGTTTTAAAAACAATGTTCTTTAACCATCCTCATCTATATTTATTTATATATACAATTTCTTTCTGGAAAAAATTTTAAGGCAAGCGCAATCAAAATTACAAAACCACTTTCTCTATTGCTAACATATGCAGCATTCATATTTTGTTGAGTGATCCCCTTCCCTCTTCAAAACGAAAGCACAAAATGTTAAGTGAGTTATAATTGCTACAGTAGGTTACATAGTCTTACCTATATGCCATACTTAACATCTTTAGAGATAGAAACACAAAGGTCTACTTCTTTAATGCTACACCTGCAGGAATCTCTGTGATCCTCTTCCCATAACTTCTCATTCCAGGTTCAGTTTCCTCACGATAATACACAGCAAGTTATTCAGACTCCTGTTTGAAGATGGCTATGAATACAAGGTCACCTCATACTGCAGAATAATTAAGGAGCTGTACTCAATTGTAAATTCATTTAATTCTATTGCATTTTTCTTTCACTTCGGTGATGGCACAGATTCTGTGAAGTCAGAGAAAACTAAAAAGAAATCTTATCAGTAACTGTTTCTAAAGTTAGGCTTTGCTGAGGACATGTTATTTGCTAAGGATATAATTTAAATGGAGTCTGAAAAAATAAGCTATTTCACAGTCCTGAAAACATAAAATCGATCAAAAGATAGGAAACCCAAGGTAATAACGTTGGTGCTTTCACAAGCTTTTCTTATGATAGTTGCTGAGTGCAATACCTCCTCCATTTTTATAAATAAATAATTCAAGCCTACCACATAATGGAAAGAGCAAGCAATGGAAACAGTCATAGAATTTTTATGGGAAAAGCAAGAATGAGCTGGCTCTCTCCTTTAAGATAAAATACATGTCCTTAAAGAAAAGTTAGTCGAACAGAAATCTGGGAATGTATTTTTAGTCTGTGCAAAAATGATTCACTGGGCAATTTCCTGAAGGAGTTCATTATCTTGGGAACTCACAAAACTATTTATTGACTAGAGAGCATGTATTGATTAGCTTATTTACATATATTGCTAGTACCTGCTTTTAGAGCGCACACATGACATGTGCATGCACAGGTGTAACTCAGCATCCTAAATGCTCAACGTTGTCAAAGTTGACTGTTTTGAATTGTTGTCACCCAGAATATGTTCTGAAGATAAATCAAGCTCAATTGGTACATTGTCTCCTTCAGTTGAATGTAGAAATAAAAAAGGCTATATTGCATTCAATAAAATTCTATTGTTTAATATTATTTTTTTCTGGTGTTATAAAACCCTAGATGGGAAGAGGGTTTACAGTGGCTATGGAAGTGACTAAAAGATAGGTGGAAAAACAAACTAGTTCTCTAGAAACTCTTTGATGTGAGTACTCCACAAAGAATGTATAAAAATATTTTCTCTCAACTAACAGAAGCTATGTCCTTGAAATTTGCCTTTTAGCATCAGAGACATGACTAGTTATAAGAATCAGACATCAAAAAAGGACATTTGTCTTAAGAACAGAAGCTAACAACCTCATCACTGGTAGTCATTCCTGACATGACGAGGGACACGAAGATCAACATTAGCCCAATGAGTTAAATGTATGTGGCTGGAAATATATTGTCAGAATAAGTGATTGGTGTATGATAAAAGAACCAAGTGGTTTGTCATTGTGTAGGTTGTCATTTTGCTGAAGTAATGCAGGATGATGCATTCGACTTACAGTTTACATAAAATTAACTACATTTATGGGCATTGCATGAATACAGTCTTGGACTTTGTAGGACTTCCTATATTATGTGACCATAAAAATTTCCTGTGGTTCAGTTGTTTTGGAGTGTGAACCAGGAACCTGTGCTGTTAACAAGTGCTACAAGTGATTCTTATGTTAAAGGACATTTGGAAATATCTTCATTGGGGTTCATCTGTTAATGAATTTGTTGTTAACATGAGGGAAAATAATTGTTAATTAAGTACAACTAATTAAATTTTTTGGATAACGATATATTTCATTTCACAATGAATATCTCTGATACCCCTGTCTATTTTTGTTGTTTTTCTTCCTTAACAGAAGCAGAAGTCACAATAGACCCATATTTTCTTGGAAGATGTGTTTTTAATTAACACTTACCTATTCATTAGCTTATTTTTCTTCTATGATGTTGCAGTTACTTTTCTGAAGTCATATATTTCATGACAAAATTGGATTCAGTTTTCTTGACTACACCAGTTTTCTTGACTACAAAATTGGATTCAGTTTTCTCAGGGATATTCTCAAATAAAGTGTAATCGTCTACATCAGGGGTGCCAAACTCATTTTCACCAGGGGCCACATCAGCCTCATGGTCGCCCTCAAAGGGCCAAATGTAACTTTAGGACTGTGTAAAATGTAACTACCCCTTAACTGTTAAGTGAGAGCTCGGCAGTGCCGCTGGTAGAAACGAGGTGGAGGGCTGGATCTGACCCGCGGGCCTTGTGTTTGTCTAGGACTTTATTGTGAGTTTTGATGAACAAATTTGGAAGAATTGTTTGAAAAGGAAGACAGAGCTTATGGTGGCATTAATCCTCTGCAAACTCGAATGTTGTATTTCAAAGAGCGATAGCAGTTGCAATGATGGAAACAATGAATCCTACACCCAGTTTGTCAGAGTGGTCTGCGGGTCCCCACATGGAAATCACCTAGGAAGCCTGTTGAGTTAAGAGATTCTGGGCCCCACTCCAGCACTATTGGGGTTCAATTTCAATTTCCATTTTTAACGAGCTTTCCAGGCAATTCTTCTGAAGCCTAAAATTTGAGACCCACCTGTTTGGTTCCTGTAGTTTTCAACTCTGGTTCTCATAGAATCATCTGGAGGCATTTTTTTAAAAAAGAAAATAACAATAGAGACAGACCCCCAACTATTTTCTTTTGAATTTCTGAGACTTTGACACTTTTTAAAACTTCCAGATGATTCCACGTACGTGTAGGTTTTAGAGCTATTGCTAGTAGGCCTATTAGAAGGATGGTATAAAAGAACTCTTTCACCCCTGTCAAACCTTTTTGTCACAGTATTAAGCATACCCAAACCCATAATTTCTCTTTATATATTATAATGCTTAGCTATCAATTGTTTTCATTTTATTGTAGAAAAGCATGCTGAGAGATGATTCTTTCTTTGTTCAGCCTAAATCCACCTAAGAAGGAATTTTCATTCAAAGTCTAGTTTTCCTTTCAAGTTCATAGTTGTGTAAACAGTTCTTTATTGCCAAGGACAATAAGAGAAATGAGATATTTCATTGCTTCATTTAAACTAGACATTGATTTTCATAATCTTACAGTTAGTTATGTTTGTCATTTATATACGCTTTTGGCATGTTCTGCTATCTGTTTCTTGGGATAGTTTGCCTTTTATGAATTTTTTCCAGAAGTTAGAAATTTGACTGTCTTAGCAGTATTTCCACAATCCACTCATTCATGAAGCATCTTGATGACTTTTAGCCTATATCACCTCTCCTAAACTATTATTTACCTATGTTGTAATTTTAAAAAAAATATTTATTTATTTTTGGAGAGAGGGGAGGAGAGGGAGAAAGAGAGGGAGAGAAACATCAATGTGTGGTTGGCTCTTGTGCAACCCCTACTTGGGACATGGCCTGCAACCTAGGCATGTGCCCTGCCTGGGAACCAAACTGATGATCCCTTGGCTCATGGGCCAGCACTCAACCCACTGAGCCACACCAGCCACGGCCCTATGTTGTAATTTAAAGCAGGTAAGTATATATCATTCTATCACAGAAGCAGAACTAGAGTCTCTGTAAATTGAAGTTTGATGTACTACTTAAGTATTTTTAAAACCTAAGATATTTCAAATCAAATATATATTAAATATATAACTATTCAAATAAAAACCTGCTTCTGCATACCATGTAAAACAATTAATATACCATTGGGATAAAATCCCCTAATTGGCTAAACTATCGGTTAAATAGTTTAGCCAATTAGGGCAGACAATTGGCTAAACTATTGGTTAAATTTTGCTGTTTTCTATTTTTCAGAACTTTACCTCATCCTCCCCTCCACACACATCAACATCACTGGGCATTAAATGTCAATTGAAAATTCAAGATTAATCAAGAAGCTTGTTGGAGTTACTCTCACAGGCCATACACCAATGCTAAGAATACTATAGCAGTAAGTGATTGGGTCACCCCTACTTTAATTTTGTGAGTATTTGCCTCATTTTCTGTTTTTGTTTTTTCCTGTAAGTTTAGATCTGATATCAATCAGGAATCTTCTGGAAATAAATAATATGTTTTATTAGTATCAGTTTCTTAAACACCTGTTGATAATATGAGTGTAACTGAAAGTTCCTGAGAGTTTGTGTGTGCGTCAGGGGCACAAATAGTTGCAAATATTCATCTAATAGAGAGTTCTCTCCTGATGTTTTTAATAATAGGCTGAATCCTATGATTCACAATTCAAATACAATGTGGATATGATACACGGGGTCATAATCCATATAACATTTTACTTTTTCAGTAGAAGGTATTTTTCACCTTGAGAAACCCTACTGAGGTAGAAATAACTATGAAAATTTCAAATGTGGTAATTACTTTAAAATTCAACCTGCAATAATAACCTTACAGTTTTTTAAAATATTACTTTACAGTTTTATAATGATTTCACTCTGATTCATCTTTGATAAGTGTTTCTCAAAAGGCTCTGCTAAGGCATGAATTCTGCCTAAACAGCCCATTCATTCAAAGGGGCTTCTGGTTGTTCACTCATTATGTTTGTGATGAAAAGATTTACCACCTTTCCCCTCCCTGCAAATAAACAAATAGTAAGTTTATTTACCTTTAACGCAAAATGAAAAGTAAGGCCAATAACAAGTCCCTTTAGGAATGACTGTGCACTACAAGTGGGTGCAAATAGAGTAGAAAAATAAGATGGTTAAAGATCTTGGTCATTTAAAAATACTCCCTGAGGGGGACTTTATATTAAGAACATTTTGTGAGTAGTACCTTAAGAAGAAAGGAAGAAAATATCTGGGGAGCAAGAAATGAGAAAGAGAAACAGCGAAGAGGACGCACACATTATAATGTCTTTCATTTCTGTTTCTCAAAGAATTTTATGAAATAGGTGAGGGAAAAGCACAGAATTTAACCTTGAAAAGCTCATTAATGTGATAACTTTTCAGTGATCAAGTGTGTGATTGAAACTTCTCCATAAGCCAGTGCTGAAGATAAAAGGGTTTGAATGTGGACTTGATCTTTTAACAAAGTTTTTCTTTTTGTTCAGCTAATTGCACATTTCTTAAGTCCTTTTCTTCACACTTAGAAGAGGAATTAAGTCTAAGAGTTATAAGCTTATACAGACATAAATAAAGAGAGAAAGAAGAGTATAACAAGAGTTATCAAATTAATGAAGGTACTTACATATGTTCCAACAACACATTATTAATTTATTTTTATCTATGATCAGGTAGAAACCAGAAGAAACATTTGTAGCTTAATAAATAATTTAATTTCTTCAATTTCTATGTAACATATAAATTTATTTTTACAGGATATATAGAGAGCATACTCATAGAGAGCAACAGACTTATGAAACGACTATAAAACACAAATTATAATTCAAGTTTAAAATTTCTCATTTTTACACTTGTATTTGTCTATTTTCCTATTGCTAGTCAAAGCAAAACCAAATATATAATTGTAAGTATTCTAAGAAGAAAGGAGCGCCTCCATCACCTACACATGAGTTACATACATTCTAGATTGTACAGAAATCAAAGAGGGTAGGCAAAACTAAAGGGAAACACTATGTAAAATGCACTGTTTACTGACTGTTGAACATATGTGAGAGTATCTGAGTTTAAAATTTGACTTGAACACCAGCAGAGGAAAATGATTCAAATCACTTTCCTACTTTGGGTTCCCTCAAACTCTGAAAGTGTAAAATTTTTTACAATTCAATAGCAGATTATATGAACGTATCTCCACTATTTTGGTGGAAAGAACACACTAAGGATTCTAGTTACCAGGAGCATATGCTGCAAAGAAAATGGACAACTGTCCACGTACCCTAACGTGAAGGTGTCTTCATCCCAGTTGAGAATTAACTTACAACACTCACATCTGATCTCCCCCAATTTAGTCTCTCATTGACTAGTAAGGATAGATCCAATTTACTTCGCCACATGTTCATGCACTATGTAATATGTCATTTTACATGAAATCTTTTTTTTAATGACCAGCATGCCCTTTGAAACTTAAGGTTATCTGGACTATGAAGATTGAAATTTACACAACATCAATATTACATGTAATAGTCTCAAGTTCATGTGCAGTTCTTCGGTTTCTATCCATTTAGTTGTGGGGAAAATACAGTGTAATGACTGAGAGTGATTGCCTTTGTTTGTCAGAAAGACAATACTTTCAGGCCATGGACCCTGGAGAATGCATCAGCGAGGGTAGTGAATGGTAGGAAAACAACAGTGCTTTGCTTTACTTCCTTCAATGAACAACTCAGAAACATGAGTTTGTCAGTGGACTCACAGACTATTCAGATGAACATTTGAAATTTTTCTTTTATATATCTTATGTGTCTGTAATGGAGAGATGTTTTGCATTCTAAGCCTGGAAGGAAAAAAATGATACTCAATGAAAGGTTACAGCCGAGTTTCTTCTCCTTCGTCTGGGTATTTGCTATGCACGTGACTGAGGTTTAATGATGACAAAACATGCAAGTTTAGGATTAGGATGAACTATCCTCATCTTTCTCTTTACTCAAATTTAGGTCTTACAGCTCCTTATACCTTAACTATCAATTTATCACAAACTTTCACTTGCTGCCAATGCCAATAACGGGTAAAAAGTAAAACTAAATAACCATCTCACTCCGGTTGATTCTCAGAATTCTTCATGTTTCCCCCAAAGTCATATTATATATCCTGAAACTGGCAAAAGCCCAATTGCTGAAAACCAAGTATACAGCAAATTCCAAATCTTGGCATGAGAAAACTGGATCCCCTTGGAAAAGCGGGTCAAATGGTTGTTTCTTCTACTCCTTTACTAGATTAACTCTTCTTCGTTTTGCGATAGGAAACATGATTAAACCCAAAGCATAAAGAAGCTTAATGAAAAAAGAGATCATGCCAAATTACATGATTTCACATTCCCCCATTAAGAAATGAGTAAACTATCATAGTAAGTCACTTCTCATTTATCTGGGCCTGAAGTAGTCGTCATTGTACAAAGGTTCTCCTCACAGTAAACCAAGTCTCCCATAGGTCAGGGCAAATTAAAAGAGGAAGTGCCTTTGTCTGTTAAAAGAACAATAAGCAGCCAGTGGATTTTCATGAATGAACATGAGAAACAGCAGCTATGACAATGCCCGCAAATGATGTGGTTTATCTGAGTGCTGGTTTCTGAGACTGTGCTCTCAATGCAAACATCAGTAGATTTTTTAGGTGATGGATGTCTTCAACTCTGACATCCAGGAAAACATAGTGAATGGTGAATGTTTGGCACACATTCACCATCTTGTCTGGAATTTCAAGGACTTCAAGATTTCCTTTCATTTTTTTGATAGACTCAAGGGGCTCCTGAACCCCAGTTTAAGTAAGGTCTATTGTTCCAGATAATCAAAATTTGACTGTTAGTCACTTTCTTTGCTCAGAAGGTAGAAAGTGTTTGTGATAAGGCAAGGAAGAGCTCTGCTTCCATTGACAAACTTCTCCTTTTAGGGAACTCAGTTGCATCATCAACTCTTTTAAATAACTATCTATATTGCGAAAAACCTCTTCAGTGAGAAGGTATGTGTGTCTATAGGTAGGATGTTTAACCCATTTAATATTTCACGTCTCTTAACCAGCTCTGACAAAAATGGGAATAATGACCAAGCAAGTTCAGGTCACAGACGGTAAGGGACTTTCCTCTTCCGTGTCTGTGCATTTCCTTAGTTCCATTCGGCCATTTCTCTTGTAGAATACCAATAGTCTCCTTTGAATTTAAATACACTTTTTTTTCTGGGACTAATGATATAAGCATAAACGATACTTGAAAAAAAGGAAATAAATTAAGCACAAGACTGAAAAAAATACTTCTTAGAGGAAGGAAGCATAACTAGAATATCGTTCCAGAACCAGAAAGTAATGTACAAATGTATGAATTAATGTTTTCCTAGAAATGGTGATCTTAATTTATGTAAATAGTATGTCGAAGTTAATGACTATTCTAGATAAACAAAACTCACTTAGAGTTTAGGGATTGGCTCTCAGTTAATATTTCCTCTTGTTATAAAATACTAAATAATAAAGAAATAAAGAAACCAGTATCTGGATACTTAAGATTAAGTCGATAGGGTTCAAATACATACATTATCCAGAAAGTAATAAACTGAAAATGGTCAACTGTTTGAACTGGGTGTTTAACTATAGAAATATAGTAGGTTCAAGTCTCTTAACTCTTCGTGTCTCAGATTTATTTCAAAGAATATATCTAAACTTAAATCAGCTGGCTGCTTGAGATACAAATTTCTTCTCTGCCCATAGGAAATCTAAGTTATGAATTCTAAATTAAATAATCAAAGATTTGAGCACCAGTATAAAGGGTAGGGCACTCATAGGCAGCAAGTAGAGGTTACATTTAAAGAACCAGATGAACTCTTGAATCCATAATGTGTCCGTTGGAGCCTGAGCTATGATGGACAAAACCAGGCAATACCAAACATCACACATGTCCAAGTCCAGGGGACCATTCTCTCCCTCAGCTTGGCTAAATGTTTACACTTTCAATTGTGTTTTGAAAACTAGAATATGCTTATCCCCAACAGCCCCCACAGAAAAATAATAAAGAGAAGGATGAAACCTAAGCACTAGGGAAAATACATTTTTTTCTCTTTTTATTGTGAGTTCTAACATAAATTTTGTTAAACAGAGAGCATGTGAACACACGACAGTTTCCTTCATTTGTTCTCACATGGAGCTGATAGAGGGATACTTGGGAGGAATGTTTCTAAAGCCATAGATAGCTTCTCCATTTATTTCAGTTTTAAAAAATATGACAAAGCATTAGAGGAAAAATATTTCTTAAGTTGTGAGATATCAAATATTACCCATCAGTCCCTGAATCATGCTATTCAAAGTGCTTAAATCTACACTAAAAATAGAACCAAAAGAAAAGAACTCCCAAGGCAGCTAAAGTAACACCTATGGATGCCTAAAATATGACTGTGTTGTGATTACTTCCTCTACATGTATTCCACACTTCCATCGTGCACTTAAAAAAGAAAAAGAAAAAGAAATAAACCAGACCACTGCCATGTTTATAGTTTTCTGAGCCCTGGGGGAGTTGAGAATCCAGTCCGATGAGATTCGCCTCCACCAGTCTCTGACAGGCGTCCATCGCACAAAGTAAACAACGGCTTTCTTGGATTCTGAAAATAACCCGATGTGCAAAGCTGACCTTAAAAAGTTTATGCGTCCTTGCAGCTTCAGTTCTGGTTTGTGAAAATGTGACACAGGTCCAAAGGGAGCAAGGGAATAAAGAACAGATTCTAGAGAAAGACCCAGGTGAGTTGTCAGGGAAATACACTTTTCTTCTAAGCAAAGAAAAATCAATGCACATCCCAAGGCTCCTTTACCTTGTCGTGCAAATATGGAAAACTTTGTGTTGTTACAAAATTTTGATACGTATCTCTTGGACATTTGCAATTCAATTTTGCCCTCCCTGAAGAATTCTGTTGAAGTTTATACTTTTTGTAGCCAACTCACACCTTAGAATTGTGACCAAAACTGTAGACTTGTTTAGTTATTATATGGTGATAGGAACAAACCAAACATACTACAGTCACTACACGAGCCACAGACGATGACTGGAATGGATGTTCCTACGAGGAGTCACTAAAGTAATGTGAAAGTTGTATTATCAGTGTTTTCATCACATTGTTTTTAACTGAAAGCTAATTAGGTACTATTTCCCTTTAACACTTCTGCCCTCTGCAAGTTCCTTTATGACTGATTTTGCATTGTCTTTAACATAAATATATATTAGCTGCTTATGTCACTGATTTCAAACAAAGCTACATGGTAGGGAGGAATTTTCTGGGGGAACATCAGCTTTCTGAAAGAATTATACAGTGAAAATAAAACTAAGTTTTTATACAGTAAAATTTTAAACACATTCTCACCTAATTTATAAAAGCATTTTGTGTAAATAATGTTTATTTTGAAAATACTGACTTCTGTAGGTATTCATATGTTCGACCTTCTGAGATCTTACTGAAACACTGATATTAGTAAGTGTTGTTTATGTTCACAAACTGAAACCAAACACTGGATTCTAAATGTAGCATTGAAAAGTAAGTACAGTGAATTAACACTTAGTACAAGGGGACCCCATAATAAGTTTCACGGATTTGTTCTGACTCTTTAGAAAATAACGCTTTGTATAATACAAGGTGATGAAACATATTTGATGACACATCCTGTCCTTCCCTTTGGTTTGGAAGCCTTCAGTGTAAATTTCATTTTGACTTGTGTTGATTCACCCTTTCGAGTTAACTTGCCTGGCATTTGCACATAATCTCATTTGCAGAAAAAATATAGAGGGAAAAGAGGAAGTAGAATATTAAACAAAAACAGCCACAAACACATTCATGCCTTTCCAGGAAGTGATCAAATATAGGGCTTATTTTTTTTGTTTTTTTTTTTTGTGTGTGTTTTTTTGTGTTTTTTTTTGTTACTTTTGTTTTGTTGTGTGTTTTTCTATATATATATGTATATATTTATAGAAGGGTACAACAACTCATTTAAAAAATGGAAACAACACTCTTTCCCCCATTTTCACGCCCTTGATCTTCTCTTCTTAGCACGCTGCAGCGGTCACTGTCAAGTGACTAGCACACTTTTGGGTCTGGAGTGTATTCTGACGAAAAGTGAATTAAATGTTAAGACAGTTAGACCCACCCCCACCCCTCCTCAGAGTTTTTACACATCATGCCGCCATTAGAAGGGTAGAGGTGAAGAATGAGGTGGGACAAGGCAGAGATTCAGGGCTCTGATTGGCGGGGCCCTTCTATGAACAAGTGTTCTCATTTCTTTCCCCTCAAATCGCAATGCTGGCATTCGTCGCACTGCTTTCTGAAGGCCCACGTGGCCCTGCTGATCCCAGGTAGAACCCAAGAGAGGATCCGGTGCTCCTTGTCCCATCAGATGGATTTGTCCAAGCACCCCAAGGAAATGTTAAAAGCAGAACAAAATCAAGGAAAGGAAACGAAACCCATTCTGAAACTAAACTAATGAAGCAAAGAAGGGTTCTCTATCTACACATAAGTCTCTTCTTTAAAAAAATGTAAATTTACAAATTCCAATGACATATAAAACAAAGTCAAAAATGTAATGGGTCAGAGACATGGTAAAACAGGAAAACACTGATGCTACAAAGAAACTGCAAAAAACATATGTACAAGACCCTGTTTTTCCTCGTGTTCTAAAGATTGTAATGCATGTTTTTAACAGCAGCAGTCGAGGATTTAGTTCCAGGCACTGGACTGCAGACTCTACTCGAGCTCCCAGGGACGACGGGGTGTCCCTTACTTTTCTGTCACCAAATCACACTGGATATACTGGTCTCCCTTGGCAACAGCGGCAGGATGGCACTGTTTGTGTGAGCCTCATCTGGATTCTGCTCCCTGCTCGATTTTGTCTGTGGCCGTTGCCCATTGATGAGTGTCATAGGGATGTTACAATAGGTATGCTGATTTCCTATGGAGGTAAGAGGCAGGGTGCCGGTAGGAGGTACGTCATACTCGTAGCTTCGGTAGTAGTGTTTCTGACGCATTTGTGAATGGTACGTGTTGTGAAAGGTGGAACGGAGATCTGGATGAGCCGTGGCTAGAGCTGTGGAGGTGGCCGCAGCCATGGAAATGGCCGAGACAGTCTGCAGCTCCCCGAAAGGCCCCTGCTCACTAACATCTAAAGCCTGCTCGTGCGTAATGGGTTCTATCCTCTTAAAAGGCATTTCATATTGTAAACGTTTCCAGAACTTAGAGTTCAACTTGTTGCATTTTGGTCCATGCCATTTAATAACCGTCAGGAGCTTGATGGTGTGCTTGAGGGCCTCCACCTCCTGGTAGTTCATAACTCCACGTAGCTCACTGCATTCAATCAGAATCACTTTAATTTCCCCAGTCACAAGCATGTTTCGGAGTCTGGTCTCCAGCTCAAAGATGCTCCAGCCCCTTCTGACCACATAATTTGGGGTCATGACAATAATCAGGCGCTTGCTTTGATCTACACACCTCGCTACATCTTCAATGTAGGCTACAAAAGAGAAAAAAAGTTTATCAGAATGAGTAAATTTAGCACACGGTCCAGAAAGCCCTAGAAGATTCTTTTTCCCACATTCAATGAGAATTGGGGTTTGTTGAGAAGATGAAAACAGCCAATGATCACTCTGAATAGAGTGCGGGATTTGCCTGTTTTAATGTTAGAAATATTTTTCCAAGTACAAATCTCTCATTTGGTTTCTTTCAGTGTTAAGGCTCATCAAGTGAGATGCTATATAAAATAATGGAAATAGCACTCCTCAGACGTGTCAAAAATTAAGTTTTATATCAACACATAATGACATTTCTTTCTGGAGAATCTGACACATACAATTTCTGAAGTAAAGAACCAGAAGGTAACACTATGTCTAGAAATGATGACTACACAGATAGACACAGGAAGATGCATAGTCTCAGATGAAAACATTAACTTACTTCCAGTTGGGATCAAATCTCTGTCTGGTATAAACAACTTGTATCCATAGTGCTTTTCAAGCATATCAGGTAGGATTTCAAGAGCAAAGCGTTCTTCTTCCCCAGTCTCTTGATTCCACTGGTCAGGATCCACTTTGGTGTATGACAAGTATGCATCATAGTCTTTATTGTCTGTCAAAAACATTACAGGGTAAAGCTGAAGTCACTACTTTACAAAGAAACTACCAGGGCATGAAAACATTCACCTCTTTTCACAAACATGTCCAAATGTCCCACTTCTGAGAGAGCAAAGAAAGAAGCCTTTGTTAGTTTTCGATAACGACTTCATAGTGCCAAATATTCTGGAACTGGTTTCGAGCTGTAAGGGGGCACATTTTTGTTTTGTTGTTGTTGTGAAGGCAGCAGGAGAAGAATCAATAAAAAGAATACTATGTTAACTACCAGCATTTTTTTGATGCATAGATCATAGAGAATCTTGGCTGCTTATAAAAAGCCACATATTTGGTCCTGGCTGGTGTGGCTCAGTGGATTGAGCGCAGGCCTACAAACCAAGGGATCACAGTTCGATTCCCAGTCAGGGCACATGCCTGGGTTGCAGGCCAGTTCCCAGGAGGGGATACATGAGACGCAACCACATATTGATGTTTCTCTCTCTCTCTCTTTCTCCTTTCCTTTCCCTCTTTCTAAAATTAAAAAAAATAATAAATAAAATCTTTTTTAAAAAGCCACATATTTGGATAGTGGGCACCTACTCTAAGTAATGGAACACTCAATCAATTAATTAATCCTGCCTTTAGGCATTTTATCCTGTTTTTAAAAAGAGAGAGAAATGTTCACCTTGCTTGACACTGGGATATTTAATTTTTTACTGGAAGTCAGTTTTTGGATTTTGGGACAGAGGGTATTGTTACACTGAATTATTACAGAAAAAGCATATTGCTTTACTAATCTCCAATTATTTTACCTGTAAAATACAGTCAAATTATTTCTCACCATGTTAATCGGTTTGAAAATAAGAATAAAAAATTACAATATAAGTGAATGAAACTTGGTTCTAAAATCTGCGTTTTCCTCATTCTTGCCCCTTTAAACATAAAACTCTTCAAATATTTGATGACCACTCTCATGTAGTATCTTTATACTAAATTTTTAAGAAAAACATCCCAGATTTCTCATTTATTGTTTCTAAGAACAAGAAGTCACTTATCTTCTGGATAGTCTCTCATTCATCAATTTCTTTTTGAGAATGTGACATCAGAATTCATAATTCACTTCAGTTTTAATTACTGTCTCTATGCTGAGGGAGGGTTCCTTAAGCCAGACTGTAAATTGTAGAATGATGTTATGCATATACTATTTTCTTTCTTGGAGGTTGTCTCCTCTAGTTTGCCCCACAGTTCTATAAACTATCGAAGTTTGCCCAAATCTGGGATGTGGAATGACCGGAACCTCGCTCTTTCCCTTTGTCTTTTCTAGGCTTAAAAATATTTGAAAACCAGACCATTATGAATACCAATAAAAACAGAGCACTTATGACTCAGAAGACATGTTGACAACTGGTCCACCAATACTAGTTAGTCCCACCTGGATATCGCTTTTGCTTACATGATATTGTCTGTCAATTTCTGGTTCCCCCTCCTCTTCCATGGATGCCTCTCTTCCAACTCACAAAATGCCATAGTTTCTCAAGATGTTTTCTATAGCCTGCTTCATTTTTCTCTCAACCCACTTTCCTTTAAAAATCTCCTTTCTTCCCATAACATCAACAATCACATCTGTGTAGCTGTCTCTCTAACAGATGTCCAATCCTGTTTTCTTTCTTATGAGCTACCAACAGTCCTCTGTTTCTAACTGTAACTCAGACTCCTTGACTTGCATGTTCAGCATGTAGCTTACATTCAACATGCCCACAAAATAACAAGCTTCGCATCTCAAAGCTCCATTCTTCATATTTTATTTTACTTTAATTTTAATAATATAACAATCTTAGTGCTTTAGTCTCCAAACTTCAGATGCATGTTTCACTTATCCCTTTGCATTTACCAATAATCTCATAGTAGTTCCTAGGTCAGGCCATTTCTCAGTTGTTATAATTATTTTTGGTGGCTCTGCCTTCTCTGTTTCCTTCTCCTTCTGACTGATTCCACATAGAGTTACCAAATTTATGTTTCCAAACCTCACCACTGATTACATTTATGGTAGCTTGAAAAATATTTATGCCTATCCATTGTCAAAAACCAGCAGCTAAATATGCAGTTTGTTTCCTTTGAATTTGAGTCTGATATCCACATTGGAGGAGATCTCTTTTCCCATATATTACAGTACTGTCTTATACCATTATCTTCCATCTTTGACCACAAGATTCTTGACTGAGATATGTGACTAGAGCTTAGTAGATGCTCAAATATATGTATTGATTAAATGAATGAATGGCCATTCATTTGGGTATCACATGACTTATATGTTATAGCCAGTGTAGAGATTTTCTCAAGGCCTGGGCCATTTCCTAGGGGAGAAGGCTTTGGTGGTACATACTCCATGCTGCCTAGATGGATTCTGCAAGGACTTGTTAGTAGCTATGAGGATGGAGTTTAGTGAGGCTCATTTAGAATAGTCTTGAATTGTATTTTCCCACTGTGACTCAAGGGAAGGTCCTAGAGTCCCTGTGAACTCCTCTGGAAAAATGGTTTTCAGAGTTGAGCACTAATGACCAGATTTGGAGGGCTTGTTCAAATACAGATTTCTGGGCCCCACCTCCTGAGTTTTTCATTCAGAAGGTCTAAAATAGGCCCTGAGAATTTACATTTATAGAAAAATCTCAGGTAATGCTGTGGCAGATTCAAGGACCACACTTTGAGGAACTCTTTCTAGGATAGGATATAGGCATCTAGAAGTCTCAAAGACATCAAAGAACTGCAGTTAGCAGCCAGGTAATTGACCAGAGCACCACAAAACTTAAACAGTGTAGTTTCAGCTCCATGATGATTGGTCTTTACATGACGGGGCATGTGCTCTCAATAAAATAACTTAAATCCACACTTCCATCCAAAAGGGGATAGATTCTTGCCTAGAGGAATATACACAGCAACTATAGCAAGTTGCTTGAGTGAACCTCAGGAATCGGTGCTATGGCCTAAGTCAGTTTTCTATGTCTTTATGTCATCTGGATGGATGTATAGCATTTAAACGAATAACTCTCAGATAAAAAGAAGTTGTTCACATGCATATTATCCTGGGAGAAAAAGTGGCTAAACAGACCCTTGTGAGCAGCTGCATCAGCATCCTCAAATCAATGAGACACTTGATTGATATCTAATTCCTCTTCCCACAGTCTACATCAGTGCAATAATGGACTAGACATGTATTTACCACCAGAAGCAAGCTCTGGATTTGAAAGTTATCAGACTGCAAGCACTGTGCCAGATACTACAATAAATTCAGTAATGTGTTCTGACTCAAAATCATGGATTCTAAGGTGTCTTCCTTTTTCCAAACTACCAGCTGAAGATGAAGCTTGGGCAACATCTCTTAGATTTTTAAAAAATACCTGTAAGAACATATACCGACTAGTCTGTATGAGCTTCCTGTGACTGGAGAAACTTTTAAAAAAATGACATTTTAGAACCATAGATCACCATTAAAGGGTAGGTGATCTTTTAAAGTCAACTTAACTTTATAAACAGCGTGAAAATAGTTAGTCATAATTTGCAACAGCATGGATGGGCCTAGAGGGTGTTATGCTAAGTGAAATAAGCCAGGCAAAGAAAAGCAAATGCCATATGATATCACGTATGTGTAAAATCTAAAAAAATAATGAACAAACAAAATATGAACAGACTTATATATAGATACAGAAAATAGACTGATGGATGCCAGAGATGAGGGAGGTTGGGGGTAAAAATGGTGAAGGTCTTAAGAACTACTAATTGGTTATAAAACAATCATGGGGACGTAGAGTAAAGCATAGAGAATTTACTCAAAAATATTAGAATAAGTATGTATGATGCCAGATGGGTACTAGGATTATTGGGGGATCACATTGTAAATTATATGAGTGTCTAACTGCTGTGCTGTACACCTGAAACTAAAACAAAATAATGTTGAATATCAACTGTAATTGGACAATTAAATAAATTAAAAATAAATATATAGTCATATTAGGGTGCTATTGAGTATATTTCTTGTTCTGAACTTTATTCTCTAAGTAGTTTTTTCTCTAATTTAAACCCTTAACTAAATTCTATTCACTGCAGAGATGGAAAACAGCTGATGTATATATTCTTTGTAATAACTTTCATAAACTCAAATATAGTCATTGATTCACTCTTCCCATGACTTTCAAGAGATTCTGACTGCTAGGCTTCACACACACACACACACACACACACACACACACACACACACACAATGAACAACAGGAGTGATGCCAGTAAAATGGCCAAATAAGACATCCTTTGCCTGTGTCCTCTCAGCCATGGTCCAGAGCCAGTCTTGCCCGCCCAGGGTCTTATCTAGTGACCAGGCAGGACCCCTTTGAGGGACCTGGTTGTAACCATACCCATTCATACACCAGGTAGTAATAGGCCTGCTGACCAAGAAGTAAACTGTGGGCCCTGAAGTACGCACTTGTCCAAGTGATAGTCTACTGAACAGGTACTAGAAGCAGTCACACTCACCCAGTCAGGATCCTTGTCTACCTGAACCCCTTGTAACAAGCCTGCCAACCATGGACCTTACTACAGACCCAGAAACAGCCTTAAAACTAGCTCCAACCCAGCATGACTGCAATTATAGAGGTAATCCTACTGGGTTCGGAAACAGAAGAAGTTAACCTGGGGCACAGACACCCATGCAAAGATACATGGATAAAAAAGAATCAGGAAAATATGACACCATCAAAGGAAAATAATAAAGTTCCAGTAAACATGCCCAAAGAAATGGAGATCTACAATTTTCCTGAGAAAGCATTCAAAATAATCACCTTAAAGAAACCTAATGAAATGCAAAAAGAAAAAACCCAGATAGACAATTTAACAAAATCAGAAAAAAAACAATGCATGAATAAAATAAGTAGTTTAATACGGAAATAGAAACAATTGAAAAGAACTAAGGGGAAATACTAGAGCTGAAAAATATGACAGAACTAAAAAAAATTTCAATAGATAGCTTCAAAAACAAACATGGTCATGCAGAAGAAAAAAACAGAACTTGAAAACAAAACATTTTAAATTAGATGGAGTAGCACAAATGTTTTTTGAAATAAAGAAAGCCTATGTGAATTATGGACACCATCAAGTGAACCAACTTCACATTATGGAAGTTAAAGAAAAAGGAGAAAAAAAGTGGCAGAGGGCTTATTTAAAGAAATAACAACTGAAAACTCCCTAAATCTTGGGACAGAGGTGGACATCCAGGTACAGGAAGCTCAAAGGACCTGAAGCAAGATCAAATCAAATATGATTACTCTGAGACACATTATAATCAAAATGCTAAATGTCACCCTCTCCAGTTACATCCATGCTGTCACAAAGGGTAGGAGTTCCTTCTTTGACTGAGGGAATGAGGGGTGGGGGTCATGGGAGAGCAATGAGGGGGACATTGGGACAACTATAACTGAACAACAATAAAAGAACTGGAAAAAATGCTAAATGTCAAAGACAGATAGAATTTTTGAAGGCAGCTAGACAAAAATGACTCATCACATGTAAAGGAACTCTCATAAGGCTGTCAGTGAATTTCTCTGTAAAAATCTTGCATACCAGAAGAAAATGGGATGAAATACACAAAGTGATAAAAGAAAAAATTCAAACCAAGAATACTATACTCAGAAAAAGTGTTCTTCAGAAATAAGCAAGAGATAAAGACATTCCCAGACCAATAAAAGTTCAGGGAGTTCATGAGCACTAGATCTGCCTTACAGGAAATGCTAAAGGAAGTTCTTCAAGTTAAAGTGAAAGGACACTAAGTAAACAGCATGAAAACATATAAAACATTAATATAAAACTCTATGATAAAAGTCAATGTATGGTAAAATTCAGAGTAGCTTAGTATGGTAATGATGGTGTATAAATCCTTTTTATCTATAGTATAAAAGCTAAAAAAATAATAATATTAAAATAACTAGCTACAATAATTTATTTTAATGAATACACAATATAAAAAGATGTAAACTATGAGAACAATGGCATCAAGTGTGTGGGGAGGAAAGTAAAAGTGCAGGATTTTTGTATGCAGTTGAAGGTAAGTTGACCCAATGAAGCAATGGGTCCAGTAGAATTTTCTCCTTCAATCGACTGAATTAACTACTGCATTTTTATAAAAATATATTTGAGGGAAAAAAGATGTTTAGACTCTAAAAAGCTAGAAAATAAAAGAGTTTAAAATATCATTAGTAAGAAATCTTGATGAGCAAAGGGATACATGGAACTGTGTATCAGGAATGAAAAAGTGATTTTGAAAAATGATAGATACTTTTCTCTTTGACAAATGAGAGGATATTAGTCAATGCTCTTTAGATGGCTTAAAAACCAAAAGATCCATAAATTATTTCTTTATTAAATTATTTATTTATTTATTTTTAGAGAGAGGGGAAAGGAGGAAGAAAGAGAGGGAGAGAAACATCTATTTGTGGTTGCCTCTCGCATGTCCCCTACTGGGAACCTGGCCCACGATCCAGGCCTGTGCGCTGATGGGAAATCAATCCAGCAACCCTTGGGTTCACAGGCCAGCACTCAATCCACTGAGCTACACCAGCCAGGGCGGATGCATGGATCTTTTTAGAAAAACACAGCTTTTAAGAAAATGTAGATTTAAGGCTCTCTTCTCAATATGCAAGGGGTAGCTCTATTGGATGTGAGCTAGGAAAGAGATTTAATGACAACATAAATGTCTTGAGATTGACACTTGGGTCTTTGGGAGATTTTCACCTTTAAACGTTTATGAAATAATTGAGAGATGATATTGGTAGCTTAATACTTACATTTTATGACTATTGAATGTCATTGTTTTAGTAAATTTTACCTTTCACTTTGTTTCTGCCATGTGATGTCTGATGATTATTTCCCACAGTAAAGCTGCTTTAGTTTTGCAGTTTGAAATTTTTGCATTATTCTAGCTTACATGTTTTTTTTTTCTTTCTCATTTTTGTAATTTATTTACGGGGAATGCTTCAGGAACAAGCAATGCTTTGGTACATGTTTTGTTATTTGGCACTTTTCTGAACTATTGAAATCCATTGGGTCTCCAACACTGAAATGTGGCACTCACTTAAATATTATTGGTGCAATATACTGAAGGAAAAAAAGCAGCCGAGCTCTCAAATCTTGCCCGCCATTATTTTTCTTAAACTCATTTGATGCTATGTTTCCTGATCTATAAAATGGCACCTTTCTAAAGGAGATATATAGGATTAAACGAGTCCCCATCATATAGCAAATTTCTTGGCACAGGGTAGGTGTTCAGTAGACACTAATTTCCTGAAGAGGTCAGTGGGCAGCATAGATGTTAGAGGTCCTAGGAGGATGTAGAGTTAGCAAAGTGATATATGTATATATAGGGGACACAGGGTTTGTGATAAGAAAACAGTGGTTTCCTCCCACTTAA
This sequence comes from Sturnira hondurensis, assembly GCF_014824575.4. Taxonomy (NCBI): domain Eukaryota; kingdom Metazoa; phylum Chordata; class Mammalia; order Chiroptera; family Phyllostomidae; genus Sturnira; species Sturnira hondurensis. Next base: position 1,833,116 of record NW_028077253.1, on the reverse strand, counting down.
CAGCCTACAGCGGGGCACGTTGTATACCCAAAACAACTATAGGTCTCACCTTCTGAAACTCAAGCACACATTTTGGATTGTTCACATATATGCAAATGATCTGATCATCAGTACCTAAAAACAGAAACAAAGCCCTACAGGGTTTCTAAATTATTTTCAGAAATATTGTGTTTCAGTAATGCACATGAGGATAGTAATGGAAGATTACTGAGATAATGAATGGTAACCTTATAATTGAAAATGAAAGAAAAATCAACTCTGTGACCTAAGACTGCATAGATACCAATTTGTTTCAGACACTTGAAATGGAACAGCTGTTTACATTTTCCAAGGGTTGGGGGGTGAAGATTATAAAAAATTGCCCTGACTCATTTTGTCTAATACCTGTAATAACTCCCAAAGTAAAAACTACAGATCTCTTTCTTTATCTTGAAACTAGGAATTGTATTAGCATTTACAGTGTTCTTATGAGCTTATTCTGCTATCATTATAACTTATCATGCTCTTTATACTGCATAGTCAGAGGTATACAAACAAAAATGAAACCAAAACAGTTTGCACTCTAAGAAAAACAAACATAAAATGGAATCACTTGTCTTGCACTAGAACCTTCTCCCAAAATGAAGTCTTAAGCCTGTTCTTACAAGTTACATCCTAATGAAAACTGATGCAGTACCTTACTGACATCTACCAATATAATCATGATGTAAGCATTGTTGCTTGCTGTTTTCTTCTATTAACATACAACCTATAAGTTTAAAGCCTTGTTTTTCTTTAAATAGCAATTATATCTTTTATTTATAGAGTCAGTTCTAAAATCTAGATACCTTTGCAAACTTTTGGAAGTAATAATTCTTTTCTTCATGACTTTGTCTTTGAGCTTTCCTTTCACAGAAGTAGAGAGAGTTATGGAATCCTGAATTCACAATATCCTACAAGTGGTAAGCATTCACAGGTAAGCACTCATTACTCAAAGTGAAAAGAGCTATAATGTCAATGTGTCTGTAGAGTCATTTTAGTATCAATGAAGGAGAAAATAACCAGGCCTTGAAATCATGAGGGAAATCTTTATAAGTTACAGGGAAAACATGAACTGTGTATAAGAAACAGAAAGAGAAGGGAGGAAGAAGAAACAGAAAGAAGGGAAGAAAGGATTAGAGTTATACAAACTGTTAGCTTACAGTGCCAGGGAAGCCCTAGGCAGAAGCATGGAGAAGCAAAGGGGTGTGGTGTTAGGATAACTATGTTTTTATTTGTAATTATTCCAACAAAAAAGATGAGATCTTGTGTTAGTATTACTTCTGCTCTGGAGACAGTAGGTTATCTTTATCAGGACAGTTGGCCAGCATTTAATTAGAATAAGGCAACACTCCAGAGGCAGCCATCATAAGTACTTCAACTATCTTTATTTCTGAATCAAAAGTAGATGCCTCATTAATTAGCAAAATGGATGTTAGAAATCAAGTTTCATTGCTAAAATTAGTGGCTTTTTACTAAGTCTAACGGATCTTGGAAATGGAATCTCCGTTGTGAAATCAGTGCTATTCAAGACATGGATTACTTAACATAATTTAGAGGCACATCCACCATTACAAGAGTGCAGTGGGGCCAGTGGCCTTCCCACTTAGGGAAATTGTTCCAGGCTTGATTTTGTGGCCCAGGACAGGCACCCCATGATGTTCCACAGTGGCATGTTGATTATTTTGAATTAAAGTTACTTGAGAAATTGCCAGTTCAAGAACACTCTGATCTCTGTCCCTCTAAAAGCAGGAGATAAATCTCCCACGTGAAAGATACCCTCCCCACACCTGGAAGACACCACTTATTGCTGGAGTGACTCAGCAGAGAGCCCAAGAATCTGCATAAACAAAACCTTGTTGCCTCATTTCTAATTTACTACTTTGTTTAAATTTCTCAATAGTGAATACCAAAATTTAACTTTAATTCCTTTCTAATAAGCACTAACTTTTTTCTCCTAAAAATTTGTCACAAACTTGTTTGCCTAAAATGTATAAAAGATACCTGGTTTGATCATTTCTTTGAGTCTCAATTCATGATCTGAGAATCATATTATGATCCTTCCAATTCAGATATATCCCACTGTTTTTTTCTATTGTTAATCTAGTCTTGTGTTAATTTTATTATCTTATTATTAATTTAGCCATAAGAACTAAAGAAGGATGGGAGATTCATGGCCTGTGTCCCGATGGAGAATATCCTTGGATGTCATTAAATAGTTAGCCTAATCCTCCCACTGGAATATCATATTTTTTCAAGGAAAACTGTCCTGTAATGATTTTTTGGAGGGAACATGATGGAGAGAATATCTTCAAGTTTACAGGATGGTTTACACACCGGCTTGTTAATAAATGCAAATATATGCAACAGAATTTGTCCAAATTCTCTTTTATTATATTATGGTATCAAGGTGGTGGGGGAGTAGCTAATCTTCTCCCACCCTTAACCATTATCGTTGCCTCATTTACCCAAAGGACCTGAAAGTTATGCACGATGCCTTGTCTTGGGTCAGTTCTCAATAGCTGTGCTTGTGTAAAGGCCAGTATATGCCCCTCAATGGAGTTCTTCACGGTCAGATTCCATGGGGGTGGCAAGTTGCAAATATAAGTTGGGTCAACATAGAGGCACACTTTCTTTCCCCAAAGAATCACAGTAAATTTGCACTGAGAGAGAGAAGTCTGCCCAGTGTAGTGGGTACAATGAAGGGCTGGAGAATGAAGGCCAAGAGGTAGTGTAGGAAACTTGGACAAGGCAGTTGCAATGAAAGGGAGGGCAGAGTCTATTTTTAAGAGGTCAAATTAACGGGCCTTGGTAACTAATTGGAACTGGCAAATGAGGAGAAAGTGAAGCAAATGAGGTAGAGGATGCTCCAAAAAAATAAGATGTAAAAAGACAGGATGAAAAAAATAAGTGCGGAGGATGACTTAAAAGCTGAGTTTGGCTATCTCCAGATCTTTGGGACTTATATGGTGGAAGTAGACAATAAGTTATAGAAGAAAAAATCGAAACAAGAGAATTCAGAAAAGGACGTTAAGATTTAGGAGTTATTTATGTATACAGGCAGTTGAAGATAAGGTTGTAAGTATAATCCAAAATGAAGGTGTTGCCAAATTAGAAGTGCTAAGGCCTGAGTCCAGGGGCAACAATGAAATGTAAACTTACGTAGGGGGGCAGGAAATGATGTGAGCAAACCCAGAGAGCAAAGCAGTATTATGTTCTATCTTGGAAAAAGCAAATCCTTCTGATATAGAACTGATAGAGTTAGGTAATGTTTATTGTAATAGCCTACAAGGAACTGGCTGAATGTATCTCTGATGCCAAATATTCCCTCCCCTAGTCTGATACAATGGATGAAATTGTTAAGATTTGGAGTTCTTTAGACCTGGGTTTAACTTTTGTCTTTCTAGTTGTGTGATCTTTTGAGTATCAATAACATAGTCAACACTGCATTTGTTATTTGATAAATATTCAATAAATGGTCAGTGGATCTGTTATAATTATATCACCATAGTAAGACATTATCTCAAAACATTAGCTAAACTTTCTTTTCCTATTTTTCTTCACACTCTTTGCCTTTCTTTACTACCAAAATTATTTTATGTATTCCCATTACAGGGGAGGTAAAAAGGGTAACCAAGGTAAAGCAGACATTGCTTAGCTTTGACTTTCAATTTACATTTTTTAAAAAGTTAGGTTGAGAATATAAAAAGCCTGGGGTCTCTTCTTAACACTTATCTTTTCTTCAGAAGATTAGAGGACTTTAGGGAAAGCCAGGAAAAATGGGAATTTGATAATGTCAGGAAAATCACTGGAAGATTATATAATGATTTGACCAAGACAGCATGTGTGGAAGGATCCAAGGGGATGTGACTAAGGTTTATAGGTATCTAAACCATCAGAATCTTCCATCATTTAGAACATAACAAATAAAAACTGCTGGAAATTGATAGTTTAGGTAACAGCATTCATGTCATTCAGAACACAAAATAAAACATTCAAAATAGGGTTCATAGATCAAGTGAGAGTGGTTTAGGTCACCTGCTCTTTCAAGTATCTTCTGTTGTGCTAGTTGTGCAAACAATAGCCACTCTTTAGATTATAATGAACATCCAAATTTATAAAAGGTTAAAAATGATATGGACTTGAGACTTCTGATCAAGATGGTGGCATAGGCAGACATGGCTCACCTCGTCTCACAACCACATCAAAATGACAAATAAAATACAGAACAACCATCACTCAGAACCATCAGAAATCGAGTTGAATAGAAGTCTAACAACTATAAAATTAAAGAAACCACATCCATCCAGACTGGTAGGAGGAATGCCGATGTGGAATGGGCTGGTCCCTCACTCACATGCAGTGGATAAAACCTCGGGACAGATATGTCAGGAGCAAGGAGTCTCAGCCCCACACCAAGGCTCCCAGCCCAGAGTTCCAGTGCCAGAAAGATTAAGTCCCCACAACTTCTGGCTGCAAAAACCAGTGGGGAATGAGACAGTGGAAGAAATTTCTGGAGCCCCAAGCAGTTCCTCTTAAAGAACACATGCACAGACTCACCTATTCAGACTCACTCCCTCTGAGCTCCAGTGCCAGAGTAGCAGCTTGAAAGGTGCCAGTGGTGTACAAGAAAAAACTGAAGTGTCTGGCTTCCAGGTGAGCAGAGGCCATTGTCCATTTTCTAAACACTCCACCCACAGAACTGGCAAGCAGGTGCTGAATCTGAGACTCCATCAACCTGGCTAACACTGTTTGACACACATCGGAAATCCCCAGAGAGTCCACCACACCCAACTTATAGGCCCACCCAAGCTGCTTTTCCATATGAATGGCTGGTCTTGGCTTCTGCTTTACAACTTCCTAAATCCTCTCAAACAAGCAACAGCTGGCCTCAGTGAGCCCCAGGCCCGGCACTAGCAGCAGCCAGCCTAGATTCACAACTTGGCTTCACCTGGGAATCTCCAAGCCCAGCACAAGTAGCAGCCATCTCAGATTGATTTATAGCTTAGGCATGGTGGCCCCAGGTAAAACACATGTGAAGGCCGACCTTGGTCTGCACCACCTAGGAAATCCCAAGCCAGCACACACAGTGGACAGTTATAGACCACATCACAGCACCACTACCCTGCTCCTGTATGGTTGATCCTCCACTGAGAGTGGAGGTTGGTGGTCAGTGGTCACACAGGCAGACCTTGCAGGTGACCGGCCTAGGTAAATCCCTCCTATTGATTTGCCAATATCAAACAAGGCTCAACTACAATAGAAGGGTGTATTCAGCCCACATGAAGGGCACACCTCCAGTACCCAGCCTGGGTGATAGGGGAGGCTGTGCTCCTGGACTTTACAGGACACTTACTACATTAGGGTACACTACCAAGATAGGGAGTCAAAGCAAGTCTACCTAATACATAAAAACAAACACAGGGAGGTTGCCAAAATGAGGAGACAAAGAAACATGGTCCAAATAAAAGAACAGATCAAACTCCAGAAAAATAGCTAAATAAAATGGTGTTAAGCAATCTATCAGATACAGAGTTCAAAACACTAGTTATAAGGATGCTTGAGGAACTTAGTGAGGACCTCAGCAGCATAAAAATGATTCAGTTAGAAACAAAGGATTCCCTAATTTAGATAAAGAACAATTTACAGCAAAACAACAGTAGAATGGATGAAGCCAAAAACCAAATCAATGATTTGGAACATGAGGAGGCAAAAACCAACCAATCAGAACAACAAGAAAATAAAAAGAATCTAAAAAAAATGAAGCTAGTGTAAGCAGCCTCTGGGACAACTTCAAGCATTCCAATATTTGCATCAGAGAGGTGCCAGAAGGAGAAGAGAAAGAGCAAGACATTAGAAATCTATTTGAAAAAATAATGAAAGAAAACTTCCCTAATTTGGTAAAGAAAATAGACATGCAAGTCCAGAAGGCATAGAAGGTCCCCAAATAAGATGGTTGCAAAGAGGCCCACTCCAAGACACATCATAATTAAAAGGCCAAAGGTTAAAGATAAAGAGAGAATCTTAAAAGCAGCAAGAGAAAAGAAGTTAGTTACCTACAGGGAAGTTCCCATAAGACTGTCAGCTGATTTCTCAAAAGAAACTCTGCAGGCTGGAAGGGACTGGTAAGAAGTATTCAAAGTCATGAAAAGCAGAGACCTACAACCAAGATTTCTCTACCTAGCAAAGCCATTATTTAGAATTGAAGGGCAGATAAAAAGCTTCTCAGACAAGAAAAATAAAAGAGTTCATTATCACCAAATCATTATCAAATGAAATGTTTAAGGGAATTATTTAAGAAAAAGGAGATCAAAACTATGAACAATAAAATGGCAATAAATATGTATTTATCAACAATTGAGTCTAAAAAACAAACAAGGAAACAAGAAGAAAAGAGACAGAATCATAGATACGGAGAGTGTTTTTTTTTTAAGATTTTATTTATTTTTAGAGAGAGGGAAACTGAAGGAGAAAGAGAGAGAAATATCAATGTGTGGTTGCCTCTCACACACCCCCTACTAGGGACCTGGCCTGCAACCCAGGCATGTGCCCTGACTAGGAATCAAACCAACGACCCTTTGGTTTGCAGCCCGTGCTCAATCCACTGAGCTACATCAGCTACACGGAGAGCGTTTTGATGGTTGCCAGATGGAAGGGGGTGTGGGAGAATGGGTGAAGAGGTGAGGGAATTGAGTAGCACAAATAGGAAGTTACAGAATAGTCCTGGGGATGTAAGATACAGTATAGCAGCCAAAGAACCTGTACTCATGACTCATGGAGATGAACAATGGTGTGGGGATTGCCTGAGGGAGTGGGGAGTACTGGGTGGAGAGGGGCAAAGGGGAAAAAGTCAGGACAACTGTAATAACATAATCAATAAAATATAATTTAAGACTATGGACTCAGTGTTCACAGTAAGATAAAGGCTTTGGAAATTGCATATTTTCAAATCCCATCTTGGCTACGTACAGTAATACTTGTGTTATCCTCCTCAGTAAGACATTTAACTTCCAAAAACCTCACTTGCCTTATTGGTAAAATGGAGATGATAATTGATCTCAGAATCTTTTGAGGCTTAGCAAGAATGATTTTAAGAATTCCTAGCACATTGCTTGGTACCCATTCAACAACAGCTCTGACATTAACGGTTTTCTCATAATTCTTTCAAGCAGTGGCAAAAAGTTAATACTTTGTATGAATAGGCAAGAAAGTTAGGAACAAAGAACAAATAGGCAAATCAGCCCTTAAAATAAAAAAAAAAAAGTTTTGCTACAGCATAGACTTTACCATAATGGAAAGGGCAAGTTAAATAGAGAGGAGTATTAGGAATGTTGATTAAACTGCTTTCCTTCACAAATCTGACCATTTATAGTTCTACCTGTGGATTTATTCCAGAGGATCCTGGAAATGTGGTAGTGTGGGCAAATGCTTCATCCTCCTTTGTATCATTTAGTGCAAAACAGGTGGTCAGTGAAAAAAAAAAGTGTATAAATGTGATCAAGAAACCTTTATCATCTGCACTATTTATTGTCAATTTGCATATACTTTCCATATTACAAGTTTACCTTATATATGAATCACTCTCAAATGACCAAGAAGGAAAAAACTGAAGTCCTCTAATACGTGGTTTAAGGAGCCCAAGAATTTTCCTCTTTGATTATATGCATATTTATGACTGACCAGAGGCACATAACAATTACCATTTCTATGAAAATAATATTTACTTGTCCAGTTTGAGTCAAACTATTAGGTGTATAATCATGGAAACAATGTGCTTGCGCACTTTCCTATCTGTTGGTCCACGCTTGGAATGAAAATTAGCTTGTCTAAATATAGCTAAATAAACAGGATTGAAAGACTGCTGGATGAATTCTAAAATACTCAGTACAGTTTATTATAGCTGATCAGTTTAAACAAGGTACAAATTGAGATTCACTTCAAACTACTGGGCTAGGGAACACAATTAAAAGAGACACTCTTTACCTATACAAAAGTAAAGCTGGCCTTTCAGTGCTGATTACAAGGTGAGAGAAAATGAACACTGACGGCATTGCAATCAGCATTTGTAATTCGCAAGTGCTGTGTGGAATACAAGGCCGAAAAGGGTAGGTATTGCTTTACAATTTTCAGAGGAAAATACTTATTGGCTCCAAAGCATCACACATACAGTTTCATATAAAAAGTGAAGTTATAAACTGGACGTGGAAAGATTATAAGAGCTGCCGTCAGTGGTTATGTGGGTAATGACTCTTTCCCCTTAATGAGGCAAATAAGGATATTCAGAAAAACATGAGAAGAGGGAACTCTTCTTACCTCCATCCAGCTCCTCAGTCCCAAAATGATTCCTGTAGAATAGCATGATTTCTATTTTGTAACACTTGTAGATGGTCACCAAACAAACAAGCAGCAAAAGGATAGCACCAAGCCCTCCAGCAAGTTCAACTGTGTACATCAGCTCTAGAAAAAAAAACCCACAAGAGAGAATTAGACCATTTTCACGTTGAAAATCATAAATTCAACTTGACTTCACAGTTTTGTGGGTAAGACCAGATATGGGCAATGAATTGCCTCAACCCCTTCCCCTTTGGCAGGAAAATCTGACCTTTGGATAACTTTCTAGTTTTGTTTCCGTGGTAACCAGATGAGGTGGCATGTGGTAACTGTGTTGCTAAGCAACATTGCTTACAGTGAAAATGAACTTATATTGGTAGATTGTATTTGGACGGAGAGAATTATAAATACCTGTTTGGAAACTCTAACTTTTGGCTTGCCTGAGTGCAGTAACTCTCAGATACAAACATATCCCTTGTAGGAATTCTGCAAGGTATGCTTATAGTGTTGGCTCTGTTGCTATGAAACTTTTCAGCCAGGATGGCTTCTTAACTCACCCTGTGTGAATCTTTATCTTTCTCGCCCTGAGCTGACACCTGGGGACTGGGGCTGAGGGGAGATGATGAGTGACAAAGCACAGTTTCCGAAGGGCAGAGTGGACTGTTGCAGAGAGTGTTGGGTAGACCACGTAATCAATACTGTCTCGTGGCTCTTGCCAGGGGCGATGACTCTTGTCCTATACCTTTCTGAATAAAGTGGCGCCACAGTCTTGGAGGCTAAATGCTTACTCTGATTGATTAGAAGTAGTCCGCCCAGTGGAAGTTACACCAGACTGTTTTGGAAGTATTTTCCTCTCACTAAGCTACTTAAAATGTTATTTTTTTTCTTTGTTTCCCCCTTCACTAGGCATGTTACTACATTCTATCCGAAAAAGAGAGATTTTTCTGGCCACTCATAGTACACAAATTCTCTTATTCCTATTAAATATCTACATTACATCAGAACTTATCAGGCAATTTGGGAGATAAAATATCCACTTCTGCCCTGGCTGGTGTGGCTCAGTGGATTGAGCGTGGGCCTGGGAACCAAACAACCACGGTTCGATTCCCAGTCAGGGCACATGCCTGGGTTGCAGGCCAGTTCCCGGCAGGGGACACACAAGAGGCAACCATACATTGATATTTCTTTCCCTCTCTCCTTCCCTTCCCCTCTAAAGATAAATAAATAAAATTAAAAAAAATATCCACTTCTTTTTTGTCCTTTAGTATTCATGGACATTGGAACAAATTCAAGGCTTCTGTTATTTAAACATTAGGCTACATTGCACAGACTTTGAAACTCGCTTCACCTGACTGCCTGTGTCTGCAGGTTGTTCTTGATCATCATAGTCCAAAGGTTGTTATTGATGGGTAGTCACCTTGAAAAGTACCATTGTCCTCCATTGTCATTAAAGATAAATAATCCTGAAACAATGGTTCTACAATAATGGTATTTTGGGGTTTGTAATTTAGATTTCATCAGTGGGTTATCTAATTTTGTCACAGTCAAAATAGGCTTAGATTGAGAACATTCATATATGATTTTGTAGTGATGATTACTCTTGTGTTACAAGATCATTGCTGAGAGCTCGTAATGAATGGGGGTGACATCACCATGGGCACAGTGCAACATCAGCTGTAAACAAACTGAAAAGTGCAGCTATCACTTCCTCACAAGGATGTTGTGTGCGTGTGTGTGTGTGTGTTTGCATATGATGTTGCTTTTCTTGTGACCATGGGAAAAACTTCAGCCTAACTTCTCATTTCCTAGTCCTTCATTTCTAATTCAACAGTTTAATAAATAAACACATATAACTGCTGTTTAATCAAGTGTGTTTTTCTGTTATTGAAATTAAAAGGGACAGAGAAAAAAGTCTTAGAAAAAGTGATTGGATTTTATGTACTTAAGAAAGAAAAATGAAGTGAGCTATTAAATCTTTTAGAGTCTAAGTAAATTAAAATGAAGTATGAAAGGCTGAAAAGTACCTCCAGGAAATTTAATATTTTATAGTTATAAATATCAGACAGCTTTATCTGCTGACTTTTGTGAGGGACTACATAAAATAGTCCTACGAATGTACTAGAAATGGAATACAAAACGTTATTCAGCGCAATGTTTTCCCAATACTGTGTAAACAGAAAGGGTATAGATAGATACCCTTTGGGTAGATAATTCTGTGGGGTACACTGAGTCTTGCTCTCTCAGAATATGTGTTCAACACTATCACCCATAGAAACCTGCATAGAACTTACACCCATAGGCTAATTTATGCATTAGAAAAATCTGCTTTAAATTATAGTGAATATGATGGGAGTGATAAGCTGGACTATGCCTTCTTTTAAGATCCATTCTGTTTTCTAATTTAATACATTAAACACTTGCAATGTATCGCTAAAATGTCTTGTGGGAGAAAATAAATGGAAAAGTAATGGAGAACACCTAACTTCTGTTCCCAAACATCACTAGTGGTAGTGCTTAATGGTCTTACTATATTAAAACATTTGGGGTAGCTTCTAGTGAATTTTAATATGAATGTACCCTATCAGCACTAATTATACTCCTAAGTATTTTCTTTGGAAATATAAGCAGAGGTCCACAAGATGTGTACAAGAATGTTCAGAGTAGTCTTATTCAAAGTAGCCACAACTGGACACAACCCAAATGTTCCTTAACAGGAGACAGAGAACAAAGTGTTGTGTGTCCAAATGATAGAATATACTCCGCAGCACAAGCAATAAAAACTACTGATACACGTAGCATGTGTGAATCTCACAAAACGATGTTAGGTAAAGGAAGCCAAGCACAAAGTAATATTTTTTTATACAATTCTATTTGAACAAAGTCCAAGAGCAGGTCAAAATTAACCATAGTTATAGAAATCACTAAATGATTGTTTTGCAGATGGGTTATGGGAAAAATATATTGGAATGAAGCAAGAGGAAACTTTCTCAGGTGCAAGAAATATTCTGTGGGTTTTTTTGGGGGTGTAGATATACAAGGATATACATTTGTCAACACACAATACAGTGTACAGGTGATGTATTGCACAATTTGTGCACCTGAAACCTATATAATTTTGTTAACCAATAAATTCATTAAAAAGGAAATAACTCATTGAGCTGAACACAGGATCTATGCATTTTATTGTGTTGGCCAAAAAGTCTATTCATTCTTTTTCCATACGATGGCTCTAGTAGTGCTTAGCTGTCTTAAACTTCTCGAAAAAATTTTGTCAGATTGTATTGTGACATCTGCCATATCAGTGTGCATTTAAACAAATTTATCAAAATTGGTGAATTTGTGTGTGTCCATTGTAGTATTGAAGATGGAAGGAAATACACAACATTTTCAGCATATTGTGTTTTATTATATCAAGAAAGGTAAAAATGCAAAGGTAAGAAAAGATTTGTGCAGAAGGTGCTCTGAGCAAACATGTCAAAAGTGATTTGTGAAGTTTCTTGGTGCTACTGACCTTTGGGCCACATCATTCTTTGCTGTGGGGCTGTCTGATGCACTGGAAGACGTGTAGCAGCAGCCCTGGGCTCTACTCACTAGAAGCCGATAGCGGGAGATAGCTGACGTGCTCAACATATCCGTATCGACAGAGTTATTGGTGAAAATAGAAAATGTGTCTGTTGTTTTATGGGAAAAAAAGTAATGGACATTTTTGCCAACCCAGTATTTTATTAATTGTACTTCAATTCTTAAAAAAAATTTTTAAAGAGGCATTGTAAGCTCTAACCCAAGGCCTATGTGGGGAGATGCTGTAAAGAAAGATGGAAGTGGACAGCTGATCTGCAGGGAGTGGTTCTTCCTGGTGCCCCAAGCATGCCCTCAGATTATGGGTGCATCCCACTGGGCCTGGGCCTCTAGCATGCCTTACAAACCTATCTAGTGGAATAGATCTGGAAACAATCAACACCTATGCTCGAAACATAATCCTATTAATCTAATAAGCAGAGTTCTCATTTTCTTTGGGTGGTATTTATAATACTGGTCTCTATAAAGTTCTTAAAAAGTTTTAAAAATGGATATGTATAAGTTAGAGAAAAATTTTATAACGGTAATCCCTTTTATTTTCAGAGAAGTACTCGCACAGATGTGAATGGCTCCCATTTCTAGATGTCATGAACTACTCAAAAAGTTTTGTATACTATTTACTAGGCCAATCCATTATTACTGTCTGAAATGTAATGAGAAAAAGAGAGCAGGGTTGATGTGGCTAAGGCATTACAAAATGGTCTTGTGTCGCCTGCATACCTCCTTTAAGGTACAAACATGGAACGTTGTATATACCTAGAGTATGGGCAACAAGCAAGAATAAGTCTTCAGAGCCACATGATAGTCTTTTACTAATAAGAATACCAAAACCCAGTAAAGACAAATGGCATTTATGAGGAGCTAATGGATACTGAAATCCTGAGATTATCTCACTTTGTCCCCGATACTTCTGTAGAATTACATGCAGAAGCATGGTGGTCTTACAATGTCCTTGAAAGTCAGGAAAGAAATGTGTCTTTCTGCACAGTACACACAGCAGCGCTTGCTACTCGGTTACGGGATTTTTATGCAGGAGTAATTTATGTGTCTTCACATTATAAATGCCTGTAGGTTAAAATTTTTCCATTTGATTCAAGTTACTTGCATTGGTTTATAAAGCATGTACAAACTCTCCCAAAGAAAATGGTGTATTACATGTAGTTTCCACATTTCTTTTGTTCCAAGCTGAACACATTCATTAATGAGTGTTACCCTTTGTTGCTTATATATCACGCGAGGATGAATTTACAAGGAGTTAAACCCTGTTACTGTTAAAATAAATGATTGGGGCCCACATCTGTATTTTATCATTACATTGAACTGGAACTGCCTTATGACCAAAACACTAATTCAAAAGAATATCTTTACATTACAATATGAGCTGCAAATGTCATTTTTCCCTTTGAAATGGGATCTGCTTTTCAACTCAAGTTCAAGTTGCCTGGAGTAGCAGCATTTAAAAAATAAAGATTCCATTTCAGCACAAGTCAACATCAGAGGATGGAAAGAGAAAGTGCAGACCTTTTAAAATCTGTTTAGCTTTTGTGTCATTTTGTTAAAATGATAGACTTTGCTTCCTTTAAAGTACTAAGACTGAATACTGAAAATCGTAAAGCAAAATCACTGGGCAAAAACTATGGGAAACTGGCATTCAGTTAAACACAACAAGTGAACAAATGCCAAAGAGTTACATTTAAGGGCACCAGTAGTCATTTAGTTACACGCAATTAACAATAGTCCTTGGAAAGCTCCACTATGGGCTAAGGGAAAACACATTGATTATTGCTGCAGTAGTAGACTGCTTTTGGAATAAATTGCTTCAATTTGAAACTAGATTTGCTACAAGCATTTTGAGCAATGAATACAATTTTTTCTTATCAAGACAGCTGGACCAAGCAACCCTTTAAAGAAACAGCTAATTAAAATAAAGCACATGCCATCTCTTAGTATATTGGATTACACTGCAAATAATGAATGCATTTGGTGTACACTAATCTTGCTACAATTACCTAGTATAGTTTGGGGTTCTAATTTTTATTGGTCTATATCTGGTGTTATTATGTACAAACTTTTTCTGCTAGGTATCTTTGAACAGGTAAAGATGTTAACAAAGTTAAAGTTTATATGTATTTTTGAACTCGTCACTTGCTCATTTTGTATCTATCCTTCTCTCTCTCTTCATATATGTATGTGTGTGTATATTAATTTAAAGTATGACTGAAGATTTTAGGTGAAAATTGCTTCACTCATTGTATAAAGCCCTTTGAAATGTTCTGCACTGATTTATATGCAGTAAAATGAAAGTTTGTGGGGGGAAATGCATGATAGGCAGTATAATGATCCCAGTTTATTCATTAGCTTCACCAAGTACATTTCCTCTTCTTTCATTGTGTTACAAAGAGCTAAACTTTATAAGGATTTATCCATCCACATAAATTCATATGCATATTTATTTCTCTGGAGCAGTATAACTTATTTGTTCCTGGCAGGAGGATAATTATGCTCAACCTACAAAGATATTCAATTCAATTCCATAATACATCAATGCAATTTAGAAGCAGTTATAATTTTTTGGTAACACATTAAGAAGCTGAATTGCTATTCACATAATAGCAAGGAAATGTTTTAGAAAGGTAAAAACCAATATGTAAAGACAGCAGTTTTGCTCTTGAAAAAGTGCTTTTTGAAAAAAGACAGGTTTTTTTATTATTATTACCTAATAATAATAATAATAATGCTGACGAAATGAATGTCGCAGCTTGGTGTGGCAACATTTGGCAAAAGATTACATTCAAAGTAGCATATTTTGCCATTCTGTAAAGAAGTTTTCTGACAACGTACCAAATTAATTTTAACTTACTGTCAGCCGAAGATGCCAATATGCATCGTGTGTTACTACACAGAGGGTAGTCCTATCTTTTTATTTACCTATCTAAACAAAGAGAGATGAGACAAATGTGACAAATTGCTAATAACTGGTCAGTGTAGTTGGAGAGAATAGATGGAAATTTATTGGATGATTTTTGTGCAGTTTTTCTGTAATGTCTGCTGGTTTTTATTTCAAAATAAAAAGTTAAAAAACTAAAAGACAGGTCGTATGGCAAGATTACATTATTGCAAGCATTACTGTAATTAGAGTGTATTTTGGGTTGATTACTTTTGGATTGAAATTTTATGATTTACAGCTACTGTAATGCATTCTGTACAAAGCCTTCAGTTTGATTTTCCAAAAACATGCCCTAACCTTGGGATTTTCTTCAGTAATTGTTAGCTGGTCTACCTTGCTGATGGAAGAAAGTGTGAACCCCCTGCGTTGGCATTCAAAGTCCTTCACTCCTTTAATTGAAGCAGCTGATTAATCCCCAGCCAGAATCATCCCTCCAAATGTGAATTGAACTCGACATGTTTGCCCATTTGTGTGCAGACCTAGAACTTCTTTTTTTTTTTGTTTGTCAACGCTCTACCAATTCTGCAAGGCAAGGTTAAGATTTGAACTTTTGACACTTTTTCAACTGAAAGTGAATCATCTCCTTAGAATGTGTATTTTCTGTAGTTTTTTTTTTGTGACTTACCACATTGCATTATATAATTTGGTTGTGTTTGTGGTTTTTACATTATAAATATGTGCTGTACTTTGGAACCTCTGCTTTGGCTGTTCCCTATAATTGAAATGTTCCTCCTTAGATTTCTACATGTTTCCCTTTGCTTCTTCAAGTCTTTCCATTTGCTTTTCTTAATTTTTTCCTATATCATTTATCACTATGTACCATGGTATTTAATTTTCTTATTAATAAGTTTATTATTATTTATCATCTATCTCATCCCACTGGAACTTAAGTTTCATGAGGGCAGTTTTTATTTGTTCATATTTTTTATTTATCTATGTGCCTTGAAAACTCTCTGACACATAGTAGGTGTTCAGTGAGTACTTGCTGACTAAATGAATGACTGGATAATTAAGAACAAACTCAACTTTCTAAAAGTTGAAATGTTAGATTTTTGTACATCCCCACTCTAAAATTCCAAGAATATCTCTATAAGTCATGTTTTACAGCCACCCAGAAGGTTCAAACAACTGATGAGGTATAATTATTAATATGCAATCCATTACATTCCATAGAAAAATGGTCAACTTCATAATATTGATTTAGAAATGTTTTTTCATTCATAAGTCCACTGATACTATAGACATATATAGACTTACAGACTAGAAAAGTTTGTATTCAATTAGTATTTAGAAATAAATCACATATTGCTTTATATCTTTTATACTGCTATTCATTTTTCTTTTCATTCAGTCATTCAGTTTATTTTTGTGTAGTAAGTGCCTTACATATGTCAGGTGTGCTGCTTTAAGTCCTAGTGAAAACATGATAAATGAAATATAGTGGGAGGAAGGGTTTTCAGGAACAACTATAAAGGACACATGGACAAAACCAAGGGGGTATAGAAGCAAGGGAGGGAGTTGGATTTGGCTGGGGTAGGGGGGGAGTTGTGGGTGGTAAATGCAGACAACTGTAATTGAACAACAATGAAATCATTTTAAAAATAAACAAAAAAGAAATATGCTTCTTGCCTTCTTGTCTAATTGCAGAACTGGGCATGCAAGCAATTTTTAAAAACAAAATAAAAGCTACTATTTATTGTACACTTAGGTGTCACTCTGCCAGGCCTTTTATATGGGTGTAAGAAATGTTGTTTTTAAAGATTATATTTATTTACTTTTAGAGAGAGGGGAAATGAAAGAGAGAGGGAGAGAAATACCAAAGTGTGGCTGCCTCTTGTGTGTCTCCTACTGGGGACCTGGCCCACAAACCAGGCATGTACCCTGACTAGGAAATTGAAGCAGTGATCCTTTAGTACGCAGCCTGCACTCAGTCAACTGAGCTACACTAGCCAAAGTCTAGAAATGTTTTACTCTAAGTAGCATAACCATAGGTGAGCAACTTTTGGAGTGTTTGTGCGGACATGGGTTTCTGTTAGGGGATTTCACAGATGGGGATCAGACACTGCATGGCACAGTGCAGCACACTGTCTGCAAAGGTCCTTGGCAAGTAGTTTGGTATGGAGGACAAGGAAAGCAAATGCATGGCATGGTGGGTGATGGTAGGCAAATTCATACAGTGAGTTCTCAGCTAGAATACATTGTTTATCTTTTTTTCCTTTTCAAAGCAACTGGCATGTACCTTGTCAATAAATATTTGTCTGGAGGACTCATGATATCAATTAAGCCAGGTTCCCCAAATCAGGTCAGAAAAATAGGATGATGGTTCATTCTGTCCAGTGCAAAATCAACATTTTAAAAAATGGACAGTTTGGTTTACTAACACAGAGCTTTTTTTGTTGTTGAAAGCATTTCTTCTTTAGATTATAAAAGCAGTATTTGACATAGGTCTATCTAAAGATTGTAACATGGGATGTACACAGACTATGTATTTGCACACATACAAACATACAAAATATTCATAAGAACACTCCTTCATCTTAGATCATATAAATCATATACAGTTGAGTATGATGAGGAGAAACCAGAAAAGAAAGAGGATACTGCTACAGTAAAGAACAAACTGGGCCTCAGGTAACCAGCTCAGAAGACAGGGCTATTGTATATCAAGGTGTCAAACTTCACTGATGCCTGAAAGAAAATCTCTCAGAAGAAAAAGTATTTGCTTTTCCTCTTCTAGGGATTTCTTTCTGAACATGTCATACAAATAGACAGACACAGATGGAATGTCGCAAAACATCTCTCGAGAGCAAATTGCCACAGTGAAGGTGGCATTGCCATTTTTCTCCTTTTTGTTAAAGGCTACAATGTTTATCCTGGAAGCAACCAGAGGATATATTGTCACAGAACAATTTGGTCTTCCATTGGGAATGCTTTGGATTGGCCAGAGAATCCAGAACATCTGGACTGCTTCGATAACCAATAGAAGAAGCCATGTTCTCTACAGAAACATTGAACCCCTTAAAAAAAGACTGTACGGTGTTTTGTAGTATATTCAATGGTTGAAAATAGATTTATAAAATATTCTTTTTTATATTCTACACGTGTAAAACCTGATTGCATTGTAATATACAAAATGGGATGCTTTGATAAACTTCAGAATTTTATGTTATTATACTAATATTCTTCCTTTCAGGTTTTAACACATTTCCTAATTATTGAAATTATGTGTTCAGCAAAAGCTGTTTGTCTCATGAGACAACTTTCATTCAAAGTCTTAGGGATTTTACAGAGCTAGAGACTCTTAAGGCAAAAACAATAATCAAATCATATGCTGGTTCATTTCCTTCAATGGAAGTAATAGGAAAACCCATTTCTTATCTCTTGAATCTTTTTTCATCACTCTTTGTTTTTTAATAACATAAAACTGCTGAGGAAAATAGTGGTACATGTGCCTTCTTTTCTCATTTTGTAAAGAGATACAGGTCAATAATTAATTAAAACTTGGTTAGGTCCCCCCCCCCATTAATACTCTATGAGGAAATAGACATATTTGGGGAACTATCAACAGCAGAACTTACCATTCCCTGATTCCTCATAAGAAAACAGTAAATGACTTCTTAAACTATGACAAAGTTGAGATGAAGTGGTTAATTTGTATATTTTAGTGGTATATGTAGTTGGGATATATACATAAAGGGCCTGTCCTCAAGAATAAATTCTCTTTTAACTAAAATGGCAATAACAGAGCCCTGCTTCACAAAGAATGATAAGAGTATCTTATCATTGCACTCTGTGTATTGATTTCTGGTGCACGAAAATTAGCAGTGGTTTGAGAAAATAATGCAGAAGGAGAGGTGTCCCCTAAAATGCAATTTTTTCTAGTATACACAGACATAAAATGGGAGCAAGATCATACATTCAAGCAAATAGGTTTTCATACACTCGAAAAATGTGCAAATAACTTGATTTTAGTGCAAACAGAGTAATAATAGGTTTCCTGTCAGGATTTAAATTTTTTTCAGTGTCTGTACAAAAACAGATTTATTTTTTCTCCTTTTTTCCTGACTCCATAAAACATGCTTATTATAAAGAATTTGAAAATCATATAAGAACATGAAGAATAAATTAAAGGTCATGTGTAATCACACTGCCCTGAGATAACCACTATTATTAGTTAGTTTAAATTATTTTTTAATACATTTTTCCAATATATTAGGTTTTCAAGTAACCTTAAAAGAGGTAAGGGATATATAGCTTTAAATGCTAATACTCCAGTATAGCTTGTATTTTGCTTTTTACTCTGGACAGTTTGGAATAGTGTTGTACAAGGTGGTTTATAATCTGTGTTTCTACTAAGAGTCATGGGAAAGTCTTTAGCCAAATTAATCTTTCAGTAACATATCTATTTATCCAACTATCATTTATAAATTCCTGGTTCAGCAAGGCAAGTTGAGCAGAAATTATTTAACACCATCAAGGTGCTTTTCTATGTGTAAATAATCATTTTGGCAACATTTTATAAGTATTCATTGAAAAAGTAGGTAAAAACATAATCTTGTTTCAGAGAAAATATGAATTTCAAATTTCATTTATTTTAATTGCATTGTTTTACAGATGAGGAGATTAACCTGGTGTGTGAGTAGTCAACGGTTGGAAATACATTTTAATAATACAAATTATGTGACTACTGAGTTGTCAGTGACAGCAGCCTACTTAAGAAGACAGTCAATATGAAATTTTATTGTAGTACCTTTAATATATTCCTCTAAGCTATTTCCATTACTAAGATATTTAAATAATACAGACAAATTTGTTTGGGGAAAATTAAAAGTGCACCCAAGCAGTTGTGAGTCATTCCCTTGAAACTGTGGGATAGTAGAAATGAGTTTTAAAGTCATACTCATTTTGCATTACATACTAGAATTAGAATTCCAAATTGATTTAAGTCAGGCAATTTATGTCTGTCATTCTTTTAAGCTTTGATAATGGCCTCTTCCATTTTCGTTTCTATGAATTTGACAACCATTACCAGTCAGTACTTTTAACTGCCCTCACATTTCCTAAGGAATTGCAATTTCTACTGTGCAGTTTTAAGAACTTCTCATCTAAAGATCTGAGGCAACTTGAAAAATACTTAAAAATATAAGAAAATGCCTTGGCCCTGGCTGGTGTAGCTCAGTGAATTGAGGCCTGCAAACCAAAGGGTTGCCAGTTGGATTCCCAGTCAGGGCACATGCCTGAGTTGTGGGCCAGGTCCCCAGTAATGGATGCCACACATTGAAATTTCTCTCCCTCTCTTTCTCCATCCCTTTCCTTCTGTCTAAAAATAAATAAATAAAAGCTTAAAAAAAGAGAAAATGCCTGGGAAGAGCAACTACTTTATTTCACTTTCAAGATTTGCAAAATGAGGTACAATGACTCAAAACTCTTGAGAATCTATAAAACCTGAAAAATGGGTTAATATATACTATTAGTCACCCAGGGTTTAATATGTTCTTGCAAGATTCATGCACTGAGGCTTAAGGGTAATTAGTTTGCAAATAATAAAAATGAAGAACAATGACTGAAAGAGACTTGCTTAGGTTGAACTCAAGTGAAGAGACAAAAACAAAATGCTGTTTTTTTCACAGTTTGCAATTTCTTTCCAGTCAATCCTCATTCATATCAAATTTGAATTTATGGTAATGATTCTTGGGTGGTTTTAAAAATGACCTTTTTGTGCTTTCTTAAATATACCACTGGATTTTCTGTGAAGTAAAAGTAAAATCTACTTTAATAACAGTTAAATGTCAACTTTTAATTTAGAGAAATCAACCTGCAGATAGATCATCCTTCATAGAACACATGTTAAAAATAGTAATGGGTCCTAAAAAGAGACAAATACCTAATATATTTCTTACAGATGGCAAATGTAATTTTCAACAACAAAATCTAATGCAAGTTACCATGGTAATTTATTGGAAATAAACACATTTTTTCCTACTGTATGGCCTGAGAGAGTAGTTAGCAGTTTTCATGTGTCCTGTCTAATTTCTCACTTTACTGACCTGGTTGTCAAAGTACGATATGCAGAAACTGCCTATTAAAAGTCGAACCTTGCATTTTATGACCCAGTTGTGCCATTTCTCAACTGACTGCAGGAATTCACAGCCATAAAAATGCACAGCCATCTCCCGCTCCCCAACAATGTGGATTCAGTGCCCCAGGATGGTGGTAGACATCCCTCAGTCAGCACTGACTCAACTACTAAAGACAACTAACCCAGTGCTTTGCCCATAGCTGGCACTCAATATATATTTGGTGAATAGGAATGATTTGGTGCTCTTTCATACAATAGCATTATATGAATCATCTCTAAGCAGGCTGCAGTGAAGTGAGATTTTTGAGCAGGTTATGAAACATTATCAGTCAACAGGTTGTTTTCACCTAAAAACAATAAGAATATTGAGCTGGTTCTGAGAAGGAAGAATGAGTGATGTGTTTGGCCATGAATATGTTATCTTGTTTGTGATCTTTGACCACATCAATGGAAATGTGTTATGTGTGTGCTAGATGATATTGGTGGGCTTCTTGCAAATACCTTAAATTAAATTATTTTTTAAAAACTGCCTGCCTGTCATTTTCTAACACAAAGATCTGAGTTTCAGTGGATTCCCACTACTCTCACCTTAGGTTTACTCATGTTTTATAACTTCTGTTATTAGATGCTAGATAGGTGAGGGGGTAGAGGATGGGTGAAAAGGGGAATGGGAATATAGTCAATAATATTGTGATAAGTTTACATGGTGACATGATTACTAGAGTTAGTGGGGAGACCATATTGTAAGGTATAAAATGTTGAATTACTATATCACACACCTGAGACAAACAAAGTCAATATAAGATTGTATGCCTACTATACTTAAATAAAAATAATACAAAATGAATTAAACTTTTGAACCCATCAGAACTATCTATACAGGTTGTGTTTCTGTATTAGTTCCTTTCTTTGCCTTTTTGCTGTCATATCATTGATCAATAATATGTGGCAGTTTATTTCTCATACTATGCCTGCCCTTCCTTACTGTATATGATTGAAAGTTAGCAGAATACAAGTGTTCAACACAGGAAATTAGCAGTATTTACTGCCCATCATATACCTTGTTCCCTCTTGGCAATGGCTATTTACATAGGCTAATACACACACAGAAAGAGAGAGAGAGAGAGAGAGAGAGAGAGAGAGCTTCCTAAGTGGATTTCCTTTTTTCAATGAAAAAGTAATGGAAGAACTATATCTAACAATGCAAGCTCTCTTCACTTAAGAGGTTAATTATTTAATATTTGAAGAGAATGCCCTCTCAGACATCTCTCTGAGTGGCAAATATGTCCTATAAAGCACAATTTCTTTCAACACACGAGGCAAGTAATCTCATTAAGAGTAGAGTGTGAGGGCAATGTTCAAATAGGTTCAAAGGTGCTGACCATGTAAAAAGAATGGAGCAATTAGTTGGAATTAGTCCCACTGACAGGCTTTATTCCTCCCTTTTTCATTCCCCTCTCATGGAAACCGTGAACTCAAGAAAGCTAGTTGCTCTTAATCTATTAGATGCTACCAAGTTTATTAGAGGATCTATTGCCTAGGCAAAGATCTTGGCATGCAAATCGGGGTCCACAGACTGATAAGATCAGCATCAATAAAGAACTTGTTTGAAATTCAAATCTTGAATCCCACAGTAGACTATTGAATTTGAATCCCTTTTTAAACAAACTCCCTAGGTGATTGGTGTGCACTGCAAAGATTGCAATAGCAACAACAACAACAAAAAGATTGTGAAGAACTGCTCTGGTGACTTCTAGTCGACTCTCCAAGAGTGGAAACACAAGAAACGTATTTTTTATCATTTCCTGTGGCATAAGAAGCACTCATTCTCTTGACCTTCCAATTGCATTGGATATAATCTTGGATGAGATTAAATACTCATGCAACCTAAGTGCCCATCAGTAAATGAATGGATCAAAAAACTGGTACATCCACACAATGGAATACTATGCAGAAGAAAGAAAGGAGCTGCTACCCTTTGCGACAGCATAGATGGATCTGGAAAGCATTATGCTAAGCGAAACAAGCCAGGTGGTGAAAGACAAATACCATATGATCTCACCTATAAGTGGAACCAAATCAACAAAACAAACAAGCAAGCAAAATATAACCACAGACATTGAAAGTGAGAATGAACTGACAGTAACCAGAGGGGAGTGGGGAGAGGGACACTGGGAGAAAATAGGAGAAGGATCATCAAGGAACATTCATAAAGGACCCATGGACAAAGCCAAAGGGAGTGGGTTTAAGGGTGGGAGGCAGGGATGGATGCTATGGGGGGAATTGGTGGCAGGAAAATAGAGACAACTGTACTTGAACAGCAATAAAAAGAAGAATTAAAATAAAATATAATAAAATATTCACCCTTCTGATATTTATACTGTAGGTCAGTGGTTCTCAACTGGGGCTGATTTTGTGTGTTGGGGGCATTTGGCGATCTTTGAAGACAATATTTGACAATTGGGAAAGCTACTATTGGCATCTAATGGATAAAGGCCAGCGACACTGCTAAACAATCTACAGTGTGTAGTGATAGGACAGCCCCCTATAACAAAGAATCACCCAGCCTAAAGGTCAATAGTGACAAGATTGAGAAATCCTACTGCAGATAAAGTTCATGTTACTCAGAATATGTTTAAGCATCCCATTCATCAAAATGGGTTGTGCATAATGAACCATATAACAGACAAGTACAAGTTAAAGATCTCTATCAATAATTTAACATTTAGAGGAAAACAAGCAAAAAATTCAATAAAGCAAATAAAGGATTTTTAAAGGCTATACCTTGTATGATTAAGTACTAAGAGCTTTGGCACTCATGATTAGTTCACCAGGAATAATAAAAAAAACTGAAGGGGTTATCATTCTTGGCTCTCCATATTGGTTTTTACCAAGGATTATCTCCTTATTAATTATTTTTTAAGATTTTATTTATTTATTTTTAGAGAGAGGGGAAGGGAGGGAGAAAGAGAGAGAGAAACGTCAATGTGTGGTTGCCTCTTACGTGGCTCCCAATGGGGACCTGGCCCAAAACCCAGGCATGTGCCCTGACAGGGAATAGAACTGGTGACCCATTGATTCACAGTCCATACTCAATCCACTGAGCTACACCAGCCAAAGCTCTTTATTAATTAAGAAACAAGCTAATCATCAGCAACTAGCCGTCCTGTTTTTTTTCCCAAAAAATATGCTGCTTGGATATTCTAGTTCACAATAAAGAGAACTGAATGAGCAAAACTACTAAAATGCAAAGCTATGTTATATAATACATCTCCATGCTGTAGTTGATCAGGAAAACCTATGATCAACAGGCCTTTGGAAAGGTATTCTAGTGTTGAGGTAAAAATAAGTTAACCCCACTTAAATCATATATTGCATGTCTAAGGAAGGAGCTGAAAAGTTCAGTTTTGATGCCTGTAATTT
The DNA here is from genome assembly GCF_014824575.4 of Sturnira hondurensis. Lineage (NCBI taxonomy): Eukaryota > Metazoa > Chordata > Mammalia > Chiroptera > Phyllostomidae > Sturnira > Sturnira hondurensis. The sequence continues at coordinate 1,808,739 of NW_028077253.1, read as the reverse complement.
TGGTGGCAATCAAGTAACCTTGTTGGAGTGTCCATGTCAAGACACTAAAATGTATAAAATCACTAGTGTCAGACAATCTGTATTCTTGGCATTCCTAATAAATAGCCTCCAGGTGTGGTCCTTACTTGTTTGCTTTTTGTTTGTTTGTTTATTTCAGCATAAATTAACAGGAACAAAAGTTGGGGTCATCTATTTATGTGTCTTATACAACTGAAGAGCAGAGAAGTAAGAAAAATGCTACAGGATAGAAAAAAATTTTGAATGCAAAATATCAGATCTCATCCAAGGAGAGAATTTGTTAAACTCGATGCCTCTGATTTAAAGATGCTGAAGCAACATAACTTAAGTTCTTTAGTATTTTGGCATTGTATAAGCAATGGAGGGGAGCAGAATATACCATCCCAAGATGTGCCTTTTTGGCATTAGTATTATTTAAGGCTGATTATTTTTAAGAAACAGAAGGCACAGGAGAGGCTCTGAAAACCAAGAAGTTACCCTGTTGTAATAGAGATTGATATTTATAAGGGAAATTTTCATTTGTAAGGTTTTTTCCTTCTCTGTACCACAAAGGGAAGAATGACTTTAAATTTCTGCAAACTCTTACCAATGGTGAAGGCAATGACTTAAATCTACGTAACAACCTTATGCTTATCTTCTGTGATTTTGTAGGTAATCTCTCGTAATGGTCCCTCCTCCAACATCTTATTTGGCTCTTAGCTTGAAATGCTATTTAAGGTGGTGGCTTGGTCCATTTGGAGGAGTTCCTCAGTTTTTCTGGGTGTCCCCCATGTATACAGAGAGTATGCATGTTAATAAACTTCTGTTTGTTTTTCTCCTGTTAATCTGGTTTCTTACTGCAAGGGGTGTCTCACTGAAAACTTAGAAGGTAAAGGGAAAATTATTGTTTCTCCCCCACAGCCATGACTCAGTAAAAGTGACTCTTTCCTGGACGCCTACTCAGTTTTTAATGGATCATTTTCTTTCCAGGGAGATGCTGCCAATATAGAGAGGTAGGAGGTTTTGATATCTGGGAAAAGTTTGGCCTTTTCATTTTCTGAAATGAGTGGTTAAAGTTGTCAAAGATGAGCCCCAAGAGAGGTGTAAATAGTTCTTTTGGTCTTATTGCATCTCTCAGTAAATAAATGTACTGGGTAAGTAATAACAAGGATAGGGGCACATATTACAAATGTGATTCATTATAAGAAGGCATAAGAAGTCCACTGGGTTTAAATTCATCTGGCTTTAAAACAAGGCATCCTAAATGATGTGTATGTTAATTACATTATTAAAGATATTCTAAGGACTAGGCAGTTTATTGAACACGTCTAATTCCCATTGATTACATCCTTTAGAGAGAGAGTGTGTGTATGTACACAAGAATTAAAATGGGTTTGAGGAGGAATAGAGAAAACCTAAATGTTCATCATTATTAAGTAGAGTTAGTCTTGCAACAGGGTACAGAGCAAGGGTTCCCCGAAAATGTGAGAATACCTCCCACATTCCTAGATTGGAAGAAGAGGGAAGTGGATGATCCGGCCTTTGAGATATGTTGCATAACAATGGCAAGTTAATAGCTGTGCCTTCCTGAAGGGAAGAGGGTTGTGGCTGAGGGTGAATTGTCTACACAACTGTGAAAATGCTCACAGGCTCCTGACATAGTGGTGGGGTGGGGCAAGTTGCAATGACTGGTGACATAGCCAGGGATGGGGGAACTTATATTTCACCTGCGCAAGAGGTAGAGTGCGGATGTCCACCCTGGATGTCTGTGCATCGATGGAAACTTCTGCCCTGGGCATCTTTGACTAAAGATGGCAGCCCAAAGAAGATAAAAGATATTGGGGAACTGGCAAAAATGGTGGATGCTAACACACCATAGGAAGACCAAATATAAGATCATAGAGGAAGTTCCAGGTCCAAGAATTTAAATAACAGCAGGCTGAAAGAGAAGGGACAGAAGCTATGCTGTCTGGAGAGAGAGAGAGGTACTTCTGCTTCTTTGAAGGATATACAGAGAAGTCACTCTTTTGGGACGTGTGCCTCCCTGGACTGCACCATGACCCAGTGTAACACGGCACATATTTCCCTGAACCACTGCATGGAGGCTGAGAACAGCGCATCCTAGATCCTGAAGGAGAGAGCTGCTGCGAGGGGATGGCAACTCTGAGACCCACAAGAGCACCTTCCAGAGGGGATGGAGACCTGTTTGTGTGACCAGCTTAAGAACAGATAAGGACATGGGGAACTTCGGGGCATGGTTCTGGCTTGTAGTCTTTTGTGGAGCAAGGGAGGCTCTGGGTCTCGTGAGAAAGGAGGGCTCTGAGCAGCAGTGCTCTGGGGCCGCCCACCCCTTACTCCAGGTGTTAATAAAAATTTGTTTTCTTCAACACTAATTGTTGGGTCATATGTAAAGGTGCCACATGGCTGAGCCCCAATTTGCTCAGTAACAGTCTCTCAGATAGCTACTTTGCCACTTCCCAAACTACTACATGATGAATGAATTGCCATAGTGTTGTAATCAATATATCTAAACCTAACCATTCAGAATAGGATTGATAATGAGCATCCCTTTAACATGACAGTTTCCCAGTCAAACATTCCCGAGAAGCACAATTTTACATTAGGAATGCTTAATAACAGTGCAATTTAAAAAGTAGATGATGGCATTCCAAATTATATTGGTTCTTATTTCCTATTCATTATTTCCTGTTATGAGTGCCAGACACATAGTAGTGTTACTCTCAGTATTTACCTAGATGTTCAAAGGAGAGCAAAATGGAACTTAGACATTGGGCTTAATAAACTGGGAACATAAGCTTGCTTGATAGTCAGGAAACTATAGTTTCACAACCCAGGGGAGTATAGCATCCTACTCCACCAAGGGGATTAACTCTTCCCTTCCCCCCAGAAGCAGACTGCCAGGTGGGAGCAGAAGAAGGCAGACACAGGCACAATATAAGTCAAAATGGCACAAGGGGAAGTGTTTGACCAAAGAGGCCTGTCAATCTAGCCTGGGGAAAGAAGGGATTGGTTAGGAGGTGGGCCCATCCAAAACCTTTGAAAGTTCGGGAAGTTGATTTAGTTCTTTTGAAAAAGTACCTGGCCTGTCCCAAACTGCAGCTCCTGGTTATATATCTCCAGGGGAACAAAGATGCTCTCTCTCTTTCTCTCTCTCTCTTGCTCTCTCTCTCTCTTTATCTCTCTCACCCACCTGGTAATGTACTCCACCTGTACTCCACCTGTGTGTTGGTGTGCTTTCTTTCCCGGAAGCACACAATCATGAGGGTCTCCCAGCTACCAGGCCCATAGTAGATGGCGTGCTTTCCAAAAGGACTAAACTCTCTCTCTCCCTTTCCCACCTGGGAACACTCTTGCTCCGTGTGCTTTCTCCTGTGTTCTTTCTCCACAGCCACAGAAATTCCACCACCAGAGCAGCTGGGAATAAGCTAAGCTACCTGGATGGGGACTGAGGCCATTTAGCAGAGCTTGAAATCTGTAGCACAGCAATGGACTTCAGGTGTAAACATCTGCTAAGCTAGCTGGCTGCTGGATTGGATTGTACCTTCATATGGAGCATAAACTCTGGGCAATGACCTTCATCCTGGCCCTACTGAGGACAAGACTGGACATTTTCTATGGTGAGATGGATGAAGATGGGACATTGGAAGGTCAGGAGGGGAATCCCCTTAATTGTATATCATCAATAAACCATACCACAGAACCACATCTTCGGGTGCAGGTCTCAGGAAATTTCTTTCCTTTAGACACTACAAGGGTCCTACTTCCACCACTAACAGTAGGTTCTTATAATTACCATTAAATTCATGTCTAAATGAATGAACATCTCCTTTAGGACAGTACATTTAAACTAAAATAAATCTATTATAAGGTAAAATATAGACTCAAAATTGGACAAAATTGCTAGAGATAAAGCTGACTATTTTAATGAAAGATAAATTAGATTTGAGGCATTTTTTAAAAAGTGAAACACATTAATACTGCACCCCAAGTTGCCCACAATATCATGTAGTTGGAGCAGAAAAATCATGTAATAGCTGCTACTATTCATTGCTTGATAATAATAAACATATTGTGATTTGTATTGACATGTATTAGTTTATTTAACCCTCAGAGCTGCTCTGTATAGAAGACATTAATACTATTAGCATCTTATAGAAAAGAGATTTGAGGCTCTCAGAAATTAAGTAATTTGCTCAAGAGAGCACAGGTGGTATAGCACAGACATGGGTTTCAAACAGACAGCCTTGCTCCAGAGTCCACCCCATAACCATTCGACTGCTTTGCTCCAGATAGTAAACATGTCCACACTTTGAGGGCAGGCAGAGTTAGAGTATGGACCAAGACCACAGAGCGAAGAAGAAAGTCAGAGCGCCTGATGGGTGCAAGAGCAGCTAGGCTGGAGGCCAGAGTCAATGCTGCTGGGTGTTGTCAGGGATGGTGAAATCCCCCCTCTACCCTTCTTGAGTTCTTATGGCTAGATTAGTAATAAAACTGACACAAGACCGGATTAAGAAGAGAAAAGCCCATTTAATCAATGATGCTCAGAAAAATGATTGAAGCAGGCACCTTTTCATACATTTTGGATGAAGAAATAATACACTTTTGAGGAATTGATGGGACCAAAAAAAGTGAGTATTCATTAGGAAGAAATTGAAGCAAAGTTTGGACTTGGATAGTAAATTAATAAAGGTGCAACAAGGTTTGTTTATGTGAGCTTTTTGGCTCTGGATTCCTTAACCCTAGCAATCAGGGCATCTCTTAGCCTCCAGGTGCAGGGAGGGCAGCTTTCACCTGGGAGATTTAAGGGGGGCAGATAGAGAGAGAGGTCAGACTGTTCTTCTTGCATTGGAAGTTTCTTAAGTAACTTTAATTCCAAAACCTCAATGTCACAGTGGATATTTTGGGTTGGCCTACCCTGGACCCCAGCAATTTCTCTCTAGAGAATTGTTTGTGTTAGGGACATGTAAAATGTAAAAATGGAGGGAATAGGAAAGCTCAGGGTTTTGGAGGGAAACTGAAGGTCAGTATCTGATGCAAGTCAAGTCAGGTACCCGCAATTAGAACCTAAACAAGGGCGTCTGGGTAAAAGTTTTCAAATAGGGAACCCAGTCATATATGAACAGTAGTAGGGACAAGAAATGACACAGTAGTGAATGTATCAACTCTGCTTTGGTTCTTTGTTAAGCAAGAGTCTAATTTTCCAGTTTGTGAGGACAAGAACTAGAGTGAGGAATAAGTGGCAGGGTACTGATAGACTAATATAGCCCCATGGCCCTTGCTTCTCCTTCATTCTTTGCTTCCTCTTTCACTGCATAATCTAGTTTTCTGTGTTGTATGTAAAATACGTGTCTACTGAATGTCTGACATAATCCTAATTGTCCAAATACCTTCCCTGGCTGCAAGAATCAACAAATTTAAATATTTTCAAGTAAGGCTTTTCTATGGTCTAATTCCCTGGTAAATTTTCAGCCAGTTTTTCTGGAACTAAGATATATATGTATATCTCTATATAAATACCTATATATTTATATAGGTAGATAGATATAAATATGTATTTATGTTTATTTCTATTTATATACAAATTTATATTTATATATGATATGTATATTTGATAAAAGGATGGTCCAGAATTCTAGCTGAATTATTTATTGCAGCATCGACTTGGAATTTAGGAAGACTCACTTCATACATGTAAACGATGTCTCAAAGAATCCACAGAACCCATTGGAGGGCTCTAACATCACTTTTATTATTTTAACAGTACTGAAAAAAAAGGTAATAGCAAAGGAAAAAGTGCTTCAAGTAACTTCTGGTGTGTCCTGGCATGTTTACCTCACAGAACTGATCATTTGTGGTTTGCACAATGCATATTCATCAAATGCTTTAACATATCTTTCTAGGGAGGTTTCCAAATGAATGTCTTTGATGGTCTGTAAAGTAAGTTAAGGGACTTTTGAATCAACGGCAGAAAAATATGATTAATAGTGATACCTCCTAGTTCCTTCTCTCAGCTTTGGTCTTGTGTGCGATGTAGCAACTCATCTCATAATTTAACCAATTACTAGCAAGACAGCAACTTGACTCTTTAAGGGACCCTGTGATGAAAACCCCAAACTATCAGCTCATGTGTGCTGTGCACCTTGCAGAGCTGGTGAACTTGTAGTTATGCTATATGTTAACCAAAGTCATTTCCTTTTTTCCAAAGATCGTTGGGGTGGATCATTCCACAGGATTATACACCTCTCAAGGGCTGGAGATTTCATGTGTTGCTGCTTTGGTGAATTGATGACTCATTTGCTATGGCTCCTTTAAAAGAAGGTACATGCTAAACTTGAAGAGGAACTTTTGGAATATATGACCTTGAAGGATTCTTTTTGGCTTCTTAATGCTTTTATTTTACCTAACATAATGTTGGGATAAATACATATTTGAAAACCATTGTGGAAGATTTAACTATTGAAAAGAAAGGTGCTTTAACATTGGCTACAATTCTCCTCTTCATGGTTAAGTAATCAGACATTATTGTGCAAGTTTTTTTCAATTTCCTTGATTCTTCAACCATTTATTTTTGTAGTACTGGAACTTTACCTAGCTATGGGCAACTTAACTTTTGGCTACACATGCTAAAAATAGGCTAGGGGGTGTTTGACCCTTCCTGGCTGTGTGCCCGACTACAAAAATGGGGCTTTAATAGTTGTATCCTCCTTAGATGCATTTCATTTTCTTGCCTCTCTCCTTATGATTACTACCTAACTGTCACTCCTGTCTTTTCCCGAGATGAAATACACAATGTCTGAGTCAACAGACAGTTATTTATTTGTGCCCAAATATGTTCTCTCTACTCCTTCCCTTCTTGGGGAATAACTCAGACTCTTTAATTAGAGCATATTGAAGAGAATGACAAGAGTGGTGACACCGCTTTCCCCACATAAAGGAAGAATGAGTAAAAGAAACTGAACAAGTAGAATCTAAGGAAGAAGAGATCCAGCAGGATCATGGTGAATGCCATCAAACTTTGAAAGGGCTGTTTTGGAAAACAGAGAAGACAAGTGTAGAGCTGCAGACAAGGGGCTGACACATGTTGAAACAAGGATGCTTTTCTAATAGGTAAGCTTTTCCAAAGAGAGAATTGGCTTCCTTGAGAAGGAATGTGATCCAGTAGAAGCTATTAGATCACTCGTGAAGATGTGCAGTAGTTTTACCATGGAGGCTGTTTCCAAGCCTGAGAAGCTCTTTCACAAGCATAATATATTTTGACTCAAAATCCCTTCACTGAACAACAGATATGTTGGCCTAGAGAAAGAAACAATAGTATTGCTAGCTGCTGCCTACCTTTCCCCTTACCTACATTCCCCTAAAGTAAACTATTTTAATATTATAGTCACCTTGACAACAGAGGTGCCTGTTTTAATAGTTTTAAGTGACATTATTCAAAGGGATTCCATTTCCCAATAAAATGGGGAAAACAGTCATCAGTATTCTCTTTTCTTTTCTTCAAAGAGTCTAGGATTAAACATATACTTTGAATTGAAAATTGCTGTAAATTTGCTGAGTAAGAGAACATCAAATGTAACTGTTGCAAAAACTAGAAAGTTTTCCCTTAGCATAATACAGAAAAATATATTTTTCTCTTGTCATGTATATGAAAAATTTTACCAACCGAAGGGCATGGTTCAAATTTCACAATTACCCCTACTTTCGAAGAATTCAATATGCATATATATATACATATTTTAACCCTGTGCATAAGGCATTGGAGCTGTTGTGGAATCAGATTTAGTGTGGCAGATGTTGTACTCCACCAAAACCTATTTTACTTGAATCATTGTTAATAAATTATAGTTAAATAATAATTCATTAATAGTTCATTAGGACAAGGTAGGAGTGACAGTCAGATAGTAATTGTAATAATTTATTAATGAATTATTATTTGAATATGGGAGGATATTATACATGTAAAAGCTATCCAAAGTGGAAAACATATCAAGAAGTACTGCAATGGGGAATCCATTGGGCAGAATTTTTACACTAAAGGAATAACTTCTAATAAGAAATGCAGTCCAGGACTTAAAACTATTTCGGTTATTTTTCACTGATTTGCCTCTTTCTAATAGTAATTAATTACATTTAACTAAGTACTTCCTGTCTACAGGCTTTGTGCCAAACTCCTCATGTCTTGCCTTCTTTCAGCCTGAGAACACTCTACAGAATTGACACTATTTTTCCCCCATCCCATGTATCAGGAAGCTGAAGCATAAGGAAGTTTGACACCATGGCCGAAGTTATACAGTTGGTATTGAAACAGATCAATAAATCCATATCTGACTCTAGAGCCTGAGCTACTCACTCATCCACTGTGTTACCTGCCTTGAAAGCCTGAATGCTAATGGGATGATTTTATTTAAGATAAAATTGTGTCAAAAAACAAACTTGAATTTTTCTTTGTTTCCCACCTATTTCCTTCCCATTATAGGGTCAGTCGACCACTGCAGCTTAGAAGGTTGTACTCACCCCGTTTGTGAAGGAGTATGCTGGCATGCCGACGCCCATTTCCATTTTCAACATAACAGGAGTAATTTCCCAAGTCACCTTCTTGTACAGAGTCCACGATTAATGAGATGGAAACTTCTTGTTCCCCAAGATGCTCCTTGAGAATTCTAAAATATAAAGCAAAACAAACAAACAAAAAAAACCCACACAAACATACACATACACGAAAAAGAGAAAAAATTAGATGAATCTGAATCTGATGTGAAAACACCTGCAGCATCTGTGCCTCAAATTTAGCTATGGATTGATGCTATCTTAATCAAATTATATCATGCCCTCTTCATTTCTAATGAGTAAATTTGTCTTTGTAGATGCTAATGAAGTTGCAGTTAATTATCTCTCTTAGCAGGACAATCACACTGTCAAAATAAAGAAGTGAGAGAGACCTTGAAGAAAAGTTTATGAACTGCTTTCCCTCTAAGAAGAAATATGATGTAAAAGTGAGATAAGAAATTCTAATGTCTTAGGCTAGAGGACTAATTATGTTTCAAGAAGAAAACATTCTTGAGTTCTTTTGACATTTCAGTCAAAACCTCCAGCCTGGCCTCTTTTTCTGATACAAATCAATTGCCAACTTTTTTTTAAAATATGAAATTATAAACCTGTAGACAAAGCAGTGTGATGAAGTGTTTAATTCTGACATTTAAAATGAATGCTAAGTGCTCAATAATCTCACTGTCAAAGAGCTTAGCAATCTTTTGGAGCAAATGGGAAATTTCACAATAAAGCTCCTTTTCCCTGCTCAAAAAGTTTCCACCCCTAACTTCCCACCTGTTTGGTAACCCATCTTGGCATGACACTTCTTAAGGCAGAGTTAAAGAAAAATAGCTTTCTAGAACCTTCCCTGAGCACCCACAAAAAGAGAAAGGGTGACAGTTAAGAGATTTAGTGTCCTTTTTTTTTAATTTTAGCATTTCCAAGTGTGTGGGTCAGTGGTAACCATGAAGTTGTAAATATGAAAATGGCTGAGAACACCTTAGTATACATATTGGAGAACTGCCTATCTGGGCCCAGTTGGTACGTTAGATCCTTGTGTATTTGTTGCCAGGAAGAAGATCCTAGTAGAAGTGGCCTTATGTGACAGTCTTATGTGTTTTCATTTTCTATTGAAAAACTTTTTCCCCTTTACCTTTGATCCCTTTTTACCTTTGAAAATTTTAAAAGTCCTCACACTTAAAAGTGTTCTCCTCCAAGAAGAGGAAACTTGGTTAAAATGCTCCTGTACTCCCGGAACATGTTACCTTTACATGGGAGAGTGTTTGCAAATGACCAGCATTGGGATTCAGTTATAACTTAATTATTATTAATATGCTTGTTTCTGTACATTATGATTCAAAATGAGTATCTATGCCCAAGCATCATTTTAGTTCTAATTGAATACCTTGATTCTTAAAAGTAAATGAACAAAGAAATTATTTTTTAAAAAGAGGCTTAAGCCTTATGCCCTCAAATCAATGGTATTTTTAATGGCTATTCTCTATCATTCCCACTATATTCATATTTAGAACTTGAAGTCAGACTAGAAAAGGTAATAAAATCATTCAGTGTATCCTTTATCATTCCTACCAAGTGCTTTATAGTCTACCCGATGCCTCAAATATGAAAATATATAAAAAGAAATGACTGAGCTTGTGTCTGGTTGAGTCCTGGTACCTTGTTAGTATTTCCTTTTAACAATTTAAAACAAAGAGCTCTTACAAACAAAATGCACAATATCGCATTTCTTGAATTTGTTGATACTTCGGTCTGTCTCACATTCAGTACATTCCTCCATGAAAAACTCCTTTTTATTTCTCTTAATTCTTTGCAAATGGCATTCATGTTTTGCAATTCCATGGTCTCTCAACAGTGTTTTGCCTCTTTGCCATTAAATGTTGTAGTATTTTTACTATAATAGTAAAGCAAAACAAAAAAGGTCTTTTCTTTCAGCTTACTTTCTAGTCACCAACTGAGCAAATGTTAATCTTGACTACAAGGTAAAAGAAAAAAAATGTTTTACCTAATGTCACTTTCCCAAAGTCGATTTTCATCCAGATCTTCGATAAACTTTTCTCCTTTCATCCAGTAAATTAAAGGACTGACATCTCCACTGTACCCAAAGAAAGCTCTGCAGGTTAGATTAGCTGAGTCGCCTGTGGAGAGAAGTGATAGAAATATGTTATAAAACTCTTTGTACACTGTTTTGTTTTTTTTTTTTCAGGCAGACTGGCAGGTACCATTTTGATTTCTTAATTGATTTAATGAAACATCTTTCTAAAACAATCATTTTTCTGCTCTTTTCAATCTTTGTCAAGTTTATAAAATGTATGCTTTTGACGACTCATTGAATGAAATGATAGTGACTTATAAAATTTTAAATGAGACTAGCCAGTCAGTTTATAGACAGTTCTACCATATAGGTTTGCCTGATGTTTTCACATGATCGGACTGAGGCTACAAACATATGGGAGAGTACCACAGAGGTGATGTGCCCTTCCCAAAGTATGATATCAGGAGATACATAGTTTTGATAATTATTAGATTTTATAGTGCAAGTAGAAGGTGTTTCTCACTCCTGAATACAAGTAATAGAAATGGAACAAAATCACTGAGTGGGAAAGAAAAGGAACTGGAAATCCAGGATCCTCAAAAAACATTATTAAATTACTTTTATTATATAAGGAATAATAATTTAATTAGGAAAACCAACACATGCTCAGGTAGAAAAGAACATGAAAAACAAAGGAATGGCTAAGAGTCAATAGTAGGGATTTTTCTTAGATGTAAAATCAGTGATACCATGGTAAGGTGAGTTTCTTTCAACATGCTCCTCAGGGGAGATGATTGTAATGGTGAATGCAGATTGGTTGATTACTTAAAAAGCTTAAGTAGGGGAAGCCCTGGCTGGTGTAGCTCAGTGGATTGAGCACAGGCCTGTGAACCAGAGGATCGTGGTTCAATTCCCAGTTAGGGCACATGCATGGGTTGCAGGCCAGTTCCCTGCATGAAAGGCAACCATACATTGATATTTCTCTCCCTCTCTCCTTCCCCTCTAAAGATAAATAAATAAAATGTAAAAAAAAAGCTAAGTAGGGGCCCCTGACTAAAGGGTGGAAGTGCATTTATTTCATGCCTGCAGAAAACGTAACATTTATCTCTAGACAGGTAATGCCAGTTTGCGAACATCTGGTTTACCCAAGCCTCAGCCAGCATTAGAGAACTTAAATATTTCAGTACAGGCTTGTTTTCAAATCTCACTGCCTCCATGTGGAATCAGAAAGTGGGGGTCAGGGTGGGCTGGGAACCTATGAGGACTGACTCCAGTAGGACTGAGGAAAGGGAACTCTCAGGGATGGGCACTACATACATGAGAGGCTGAAAACGATGCCCCAGCATGGCATTTGAAGGCATTTGAAGGCAGAAAACTTTGTTGGCATTTGTTGTAAGAAAACTTTCTCAATTTCAGAAATTCCTGTAAAGGTTCTTGAGGACCTGACAAGGTCAAAGAAGAACAAGACTAAAGACTTGGAAGCTTCAGAGCTAAGCTATGAGTTAATAGTGAATATCTACCGAAATTATGCTTAGGAGGGATTCTACAATGTAAATCCAAAGGAGAGCACAGTGTGCTTAGATGAACTCTTTCCAACCCTGCTATGGGTATACTTATATGCAAATTCTATTCTCCAAGTCCCACAGCAAGATAATTTTCATTGGATAAAATCAATATTATCTTAATTATGTTCATTGTATAAGAATAGTTCATAAATAAATTCTCACTCTTCTATTATTTCTAAGATGGCATGCTATAGCTTTCTCCTCTTATCTTATCTTTGTTCATGCCTGAATCTTTTCCAAGTAAGTGATTACTCTTGGACTTTGGTTCTATATGCAATAGTTGACATTAAAAACCAGATAAGGCAAGTTCAGAAAATGTCTATAAGCTTTTAAGAAGCTCCAAGAAGTCCTTTATTATTAATTTTGTACATAAATATTGACTACATATTCTAACATGGCATCACACCTTTGTTGGAGAATACTTACATTACAGAGTGGATATTCAAATGCCAAACCTGTTGATTGGAAATCAGCCAGAGACTTCTATGAGAAGTCTCAATTCAATGTGACAAAACAGTTTTAAACCCAGTATTCTTTGGCTTTACATTTTTATAAGGGCACTAACTTATATGCAACCTTACTACCCGTTATAGTGTTGAGATAGTCATGAATTCTATAGTAAATCTCAAAATACTACCTGTTGTGATAATAAACATTACATGCCAACAGAATGAACATACATCAGAGAGTTTTACATTTTTATGGCAATAATTTACAAAATTTATTTTTTAAGGGATCAAGTTTTAGCTTGTAGGAGGGAGTTAATGACTAAAACTCATTTTAAAAGTCTCCAGAAATTACCTAACATTCCACTACAGTTTGACTAAATATGAGGCTTATAAATAATGATCATAAATTGAGCAACTCAGCCTGACATTCCTTATGACAGAAGTCAGTTGAATCCCTCATTGGGACCTGAATTTGTCTCTCCTGTCACAATTCTACCTTTGCAGATCAAGTGATTTTCCATTACCTAATTCTTCATTTCTCTTACCTGCAGGCTTTTTGCTATCACACCTAGGAAATGGCTCTTGCACCCATGTCAGAAACGATTTGCTTTCTCAATCTTCTTGGCTCACCTGGTCTTTGACTATCTACCTTGCCTTGAGCTCTAGTACTAGGGGTATCTGCAGTGTTTGGGGGCACCTTGGGGAACTCTATCCAGATTTGGATCAGTCTTGCTGTGGGTCATAGACTAAAATTCATGAGAGGAATTAAAAGAGGATGAGGGAAAAATAGTAAAGCACTCCAGGCACAGAGGAAAAAGTATAAGTAAAAGAATGCCAGAAAACTTTGGAGGAAATAAGTAACTTCAGACTGGCTAAAGCTGAAGTGTACTTGGTGGGGTGTGGGGTGGAGGAGAGGATTAGGGGGAAAATAGAGCACCAATGAGGCCTGAGTAGTGGCAGCCCTAACTTTCCCTACAGGCCATGTTGAAGATTTGGGATGTGCTTTTAAGGGCAATGCCCTTAAAAAGCCTGGGGAAAGATTTCAAGAAGACAGACATAATTCCATCTGCATGCTAAAGAAATCACTTTCGCTGTACTTGATGCTGAGATTGGATCAGAGAGAATCAAGAGCATTGAGAGTGTTAGAGTATTTGGGGATCATAACATGAGGAATAGTCACTGCACAAACACTGGAATTTTCTCACATAATTACTTAAAAGGATAAAGCATAGCATTGGTGACAGATCACTATGCTTTTTTATCAATGTGATAATAGAGAACCTCTCAAAGTAGAGATTTCATAGGAAGTCTAATGAGGTAGAAATACATTTTATTTATTTTTTTATAGTTTACATGCATCACTGTGTGTCATAGGAGAGATTGGGGGAATTGGGACATTGCCAGATGGTTCTCAATATACTCAGGATAGAAAGTCAACTTGGCAGAGCTCTGTTCTGTGAAGAGGTTTTTGAGTGGGTTCTCTTAATTATACTTATATCTGTGCCTGGCAAAAGGCACCACCGCCAGAAAAGGACACTAGGAGCCCATGTAGTCAATCTTGAGACAAGATAAGGTGAAGTCAGGCTCACACTTGAGATCCAACCACCCAAATGTTTGGGAGGAAAGCTAGGATCACCCAGTCCTTTTCCTTTAGATAATAGCCAATTATGTGAGTGTCAGGGAGCTGTGACCTTAGCTCCCACATCTCTATTGCCTGTGTTTGGAAGCTGTAATAAAGAACTATCATCACTTCCCTTCAGGCTGAATAAGAACCAGGAGTTGATCGACATTCATGGGGCAGGGTGGGGTCTAGGGAGAGATGATGCTCTCCCACTCAATAAGGGAAGACTGAGATTAATATAAGGATGATTAGGAAAATGAGGACATTTTATTTATGAAGCTAATTAGGCAATTAGGAAATAGGAATTAGGAAAGTAAACATGTTATGACTATGTTTGTACCTTTAGCTGATGAGGTAGGACATGCCAGTTACACAATAGGTTATTAGCATCTGAGTTTTAGAAGTAGTCCATGCACTATTCAGTTCATATTCTCATGCTTTTTAAAGGTATATTCTTTGCTTTATATTCCCTTTTTTCCCACCTAAGGTACTACTCTTCATCCATTAAGAGCTAACTCAAATAGAAACTGACATGCCCTCCCCAGGAATAGTCAGGCACTTTGTCTTCACCTCCCATAGTCCTTGAAGCATCCCTGTATTTATCAGAATATATTCCCTACAATATTTGGTTTATTTGCATATCTACCCAAGCAACTACAGCATTCACTCCCAAAGGTAGAAATTGTATCTGCATTTACCTTTATGTGTTACCAGGACCCATTACAGTGTTTTGACTATATTAGGAATTCAATAAATAATTTCAAATCAATTAATAACTTGTTTAATATCTTTCAAATGTGCATTTTCCCTTGCTTCCTTTTATCAAAGCTTAATTAATTAACTAATTAATTAATTAACATGCGTACAGCTTATCTCAACAGGCCAAATCTATCTTGAAACTAGCCGTCAACATTGCATGTGCAGAATCTCCTCATTCAGACATTATTTCACTTGTGGGCTGGAGCCGGTTCATACCAGCTTACAAGAGTCGATTATTACATTTTTTGGAAAATTTGTAAGCAGTTTGTTAAACATAGTAATTGTTTACAATTAAATGGTGAAAAATTACAATCAAAATACTTTATTAAAAACAAAGGTAGATAAATCAAAATGTCCTATAGTATTTTGCAACATTTTTAATCTGTAGCATCCATATGGCAGAAATACTATGTAACAGTGTGCTACTGTGCATCTCAGCAGCCCATTTAGTAAGATTATGTTGGTAGCTTGAAGTCAACCATGGTAGGAATATTTACCCGTAAGTTTCAAAATGCTACATACAAATCAAGGTATGATTTATTGTTTTGTTGATTGTCTACAGAGAAAATGTTAATAATGCAGATTAAACTTAAAAGTGTCACATGTATAGCTGTTACATTGGTAATTGCACAGATATTAGAAACATATTCCTCTACTATCCAAAAAATATAATTTGATTCAGCAAGGAAGTCATTCACATCATTGGCAAACAACGCCCAAAACTATAATTTGATTCAGCCAGGAAGTCATTCATATCATTGATGAACAAAGTTCTAACATGTATCTCCTATGTTTACTCATTTGCTAATGTAAACAAAAGTATCAACCACCTATATGTCAGAATTGTACTTGTACATCCCATTGTTAAGCATTTACCAGCATACTCTCTATCAAATTGCTTTTTTCAAAGATACTGCAAGCACACCTTAATAGCTTTATTGAGATACAACTCACATATCATCCACCTACCCATTTAAAATACCATGTAAGTCAATGGTTTTCAGCACAGTCACAAGATTGTGCAACCAGCAGCACAATCAGCTTTAAGACACTTTCATGGCCCCCCCCCAAAGAAACCATGAATCAATTAGCAGTTACTTGTCATTTCCTCCTAACCTGCCAGCCCTTGGCAACCACTAATCAATTTCCACTTTCTATCTCTATAGATTTGCCGATTCTGGGTATCTTGTATAAATGGAATGATAATACATTATATAGTTTTTTGTGTTTGGCCTCTTTTGCTTAGCTTAATGCTTTCAAGGTTCACCTACATTACAGCATGTATCAATACTTCATTTCTTTTTATAGTTAAATAATATTTCCTGGTATAGATAGACCATATTTTGTTTATTCATTCATCAGTTGGTGTACACTTGGGTTGTTGCCAGTACTGAATAATGCTGCTTTGAACACTCCAGTACAAATTTTTGTGTGAACATATGTTTCATTTTCTTGGGTATATACATAGCTAGAACTTAAATTGCTGGGCCATAAGATAATTCTATATTTAAATCTTTGAAGAATTGCCAGGCTTTTTTTCCAAAGTGGCTGTACCATTTTACATTCTCTCCAGCAGTGTACGAGTGTTCTAATTCCACATACTCGCCAGTATTTGTTATCTGTCTCTTTGATTATAGCCATCCTATTGAGTGTGAAATAGTATTTCTTTGTGATCCTTACCATTCATATAAAACCACAAAGTTATTATTACATATAATTATTTTATTAATAGCTGGTGTGGTTCAAAATTATAAAACCAATATAAAGATAAAAGGGCTTTTATCGGACCACAGTGTGTGTGTGTCAACATCACACCGAAAATGCTAATTTCCTCATTGTTGTGTTATAGACCCTATGATGGATTTATGATTTTAGTTGAGAATAATAAGAACTTTATTACTGAAGGCTTATACTTTTAAAGAACAACTGAAAAGAGTTATTTTCAAGTGTTTAAAAGTAAACATATTTTAAACAAGAAATTAATATAGATGGGGCCTGTAGGATCATATCCTTTAAATTCAATATAAGAACACCTACTGGCATCATTTTCATACGATTATCTTTTTTGTAGTTTTGCTAATTCACTTAGAAGTGAAAATATAATAAGATGCTTTAAAAGGTGATAAAAGCATTATTTGAAAATAATATAATTGCATACTTAAACAGTTCAGAAGAACTTACATTTTTACTTTCTTTGAAAAAAAGAGTTCTTTCAAATGTCCGAATGGAATATAAGACAGAAAACTGTGCTTGAACAAGAATTAAATTTAAAAAAATAAAAATAAAATATTTCTCAAAAACAAAAACAAAAAAAGAAATACATAGGAATATCTTACTAGCAAAAGTTTTAATATTTAGCCTTTTGATATAACATACTTTTTGTATTTGTATCACAAAATGTGAAAATCTGTGTAATTTGAGTTACTCTAAATAGACCATGTCAAAATCATGTAAACATATCACTATACATACCTGTCGAACAAATGGAGTGTATGTTGTAATGCTTAGAGAAGGACTATCCACCATCTCCATATATTTGAAGAGAACTTCACGTCAAAAAAATGCAAAAAAATGCCTTTAAGAAATTCAATAGAGCTAAAGTACGCAAAACAAAAACAACAGACTATGCAAATCTAAAGGGCATTAATTTTAAAATTATTAAAAACTGGCTTATGAAATTTTAAAATGAGATGTACTCTGCCCAATATGAAATGGTCAGGGAATCCATCTCAGCATATTGGAACCCTGTGGCAAGCAATTGAAGAAGGCAATTCAGGAGAAAAGAAGTTTTCCTTAAAGGGGTAAGTTTGACAAATTTTTTTTTAAAGTAGATGATTGGTAGGAAATTAATGTACTTTTATTTTAGCTATAGTTAATTTAGTCTGAAGTTATTTTTCCTTAATCTTACTCTCTAGGAGACAATGATTTTTATCACCATTTTGCTAGCCTCAAGAAGAAAACTTGGGGGCTAGCAATGGTCTATGATATCTAAAATTCTATATTATACATGATTTTCATAGTAACTGAATATAAAATAGTAGAGATATTATTTATACTAGCAACAAAAAACTAAACAATAATCAGAAATGGTTGGGAATAAGTGAACCACAAAATAATATTGAGTCAGATGAAAGGTTTTATGAAATGCAGCATATACAGAAAGTTTGCAAAGCCTTGGATAAAAAAACTAGATATTTTTGAGGTCCATTCCCAAGTTATAGTTTATATTCAATGTTACTGCTAGTGAAAATCCAATAAATTACAGAATTCAAAAAAATAAGTCCATATTAATTTAGAAATTTAGGTAGATAGATATTATGAATAATTTCCTAAAGAAGTATAAGCATGTGAATGGTCCAAACAAAGGGCAAAATGCATTGATTTTTATAAAATAAATGTTGCATATATTTAAGGTGTAAAGCATGATGGGTAATGCTTAAAAATAGTAGCAGATTAACTTCAGGCAATGAATTATCAGATTTTAAATTATGATCTGGAAACAGGTTAATTTCATATAACAAAAATTGAAACTTATTAGAGTTTATTATTATAAAACAGACATACTATCTAGGAGAAGTATGTTATTTTAGGAATCTATGGAGGAAAAATAATTTCTTAGAATTCCAGCCTCGACATAACAAGAAAATTCAAGATTGGCAGATTTAAAGAAATAATTAGTAAAGCTTCAGTACACTGGGAAACAATATAAAGAAAAGTAAAGCAACAGAGGTGAAATTTTCTTGATCATGTTTTTGATCTAATGTGTGTCTGAGTATGTTTTCAGTTATAAAAAAATGTGATAAAATAACACTTAGCCAAGTGCCTTGAAATTTCTTTAATGGATTAATATTCCAGACATTTAACTCGAAAATGATCATAGACAGATTTTTAAAAAATTACTTTATTGTTGCTCAATTATAGTTGTCTGCATATCCCCCCCACTCTGCCCCCACCCCAGCCAAACCCACCTTCCTCCCTGTTTCCACCCTCCCCCTTAGTTTTGTCCATGTGTCCTTTATAGTAGTTCCTGAAAGCCCTTCTCCCCACAGTCCCCTCCCCACTTCCCTCTGGTTATTGTTAGATTGTTCTTAATTTCAATGTCCCTGGTTATATTTTGCCCATCGGTAAATGATTGGATCAAAAAACTATGGTACATTTACACAATGGAATTCTACGCAGCAGAGAGAAGGAAAGAGCTCCTATCTTTTGGGATAGCATGGATGGAAAGGAGAACATTATGCTAAGTGAGATAAGCCAGGTGGTGAGGGACAAATACCATATGATCACACCTTTAACTGAAACATAATCAACAAAAGAAAAAAACAAAACACAGACAGATTTTGTAAGAAACTAGAGAAAAGGTTATTACTATTGCATCTCCTCATGCCACAATTAACTTTTCTTGCATATTTTCATTAACTTTCATACCAGATTTTATTTTATATTCCTGTATCTTCTACAATATCATTTAGTTTAGATAAATACAATTTAACATGTTACCCGTATTTTTTGGACCATAAGACAGACCTAGGTTTTAGAGGAGGAAAATAGAAAAAAAAATTTGAAGCAAAAAATGTGGTAAAATATTCAATAACATAAATAACATAATATTTCACCAATGTAAATGTAAACAGAACTAAACAACCATTATCGCTCCCAAATTGGAGATGGGGAAGAAAGTGCATCTTATAGTTTGACAAATGTGGTATATTGTTTTCTTATTTTACTTAAGCCAGTGAATTGCAAACTTATTGGCAAATAACTTGCCCCCCCCAGATGCTGACTCAGCAAGTGCAGAGGGTTCTGGGGAATTCCATTTTTGACAAGCTCTCTCAGGAGATTGTCATGCAAAGTGGTTACAGTTAACTGTCTGGAACAATTTCCTTTTACCTTGGACTTTGTTTAAAGTGGAACTGGGGCTCAGAAAAGCAACAAGATTGAAAACCATTCAGGCAGGGCCCTTAATGAGGGAGCAAGGACAGGGAGGCTGGGAAAGAGGAAAGAGGGCTCATAATAATGACAATGG
The DNA here is from genome assembly GCF_014824575.4 of Sturnira hondurensis. Classification (NCBI taxonomy): domain Eukaryota; kingdom Metazoa; phylum Chordata; class Mammalia; order Chiroptera; family Phyllostomidae; genus Sturnira; species Sturnira hondurensis. Next base: position 1,788,722 of record NW_028077253.1, on the reverse strand, counting down.
TGGGTAGAGAGGTAGCTAGTGTAGATAAGACATAGAATGTACAACTGCATCCCTGGTGACCCCATCCAAGCTATGGAAATATATTGTCTTTCCAAAGAAATGTAGCAAAATATTTGTGTTTCAGTGGAAAACTACTCACTTACCTATTGCACACTTTTCTGAGTAACCAGATTCTAACTCTTTCACTGTTTTTGAGCTGTGTTTTGACTCTGTAAATTATAGGTAACTGACATGTAAATTCTCCCCTGTCTGGCAGTGTTTTAATTGATTTTATTTCCCTCTGGTCTTTTAGCCACCACCCCCAAAACACATAGAAAAATCTATTTTTTCTCTACTTGAAATTCATCTCAAGATTCCTTTATTCTATATAAATCTGCTGCTTTTTTAAAAAATATTTGCTTATTTTTAGAGAGGGGGAAGGGGGGAAGAAAGAGAGAGAGAAACATCAATGTGTGGTTGCCTCTCACATGCCCCCCACTGGGGACCTGGCCCGCAATCCAGGCATGTGCCCTGACTGGGAATCAAACTGGCTACCCTTTGGTTTGCATCCCATGCTCAATCCACTGACCTACACCAGCCAGGGCAAGTCTGCTGCTTTGATATTACCTTTGTACTGGTCATAATCTGACTGGTCCCTTCATATCATATGAGCAAAAATGTCTTTAACATGTGTTCATCCTTACATCTGTATGAAAGTAATGATTATACATTTTTCTGAAAGTTATCTGTTAACAGGAATACATTGCTGGCCTCGATGCTTATCACTGCCCTTAAAATAAGCAACACATAATATTTCTACTTATGCAATACATCTCTGGCATTTTTTGGATTACTGAAGGATTTTATGAACATGCTATTTTTCTTTCTTGTTTCAACTATAAGAGCAGAAGTAAAATTTTATCTTTACTCTGTTGAAGTCCAAATGATTTATCTTGTTATCAACAGCAACTATCCATCTTTCCTCCCTTTTAGTCTCTAATTTGCTGGAACCTGCAATTTCTGATAAGGCAATCCTAACTTGTAATTCAGAGACTCAAACATCACAGCTCTTCTTCAACCCCTTCCATCTAGATATTGAAAACACACCTCCAGTCCCACCTCTGACACCCAAGTGATAGCGCTCATAGTATTTACTACACTTGACCACAAATAGCGGATTAGCATGAGAATTCCATGAGTTACAGAGAAGAGAGAGACACAATTTCATTTTCATCTTAATTTTGTTTCTTTGTTTTTCCTCAAGCACTAGCAGAATTCTTTAATGTATGCCCTAGGTAGCTGCACACATCAGATATATCAGTCAGCCAGGCCTGGAGTCTTGAAGATAATAGTGTTGCTGTCTCATGTTGATATCAGTAAAAACTACAGTAAATTGCACTAAATGCTTCTGCCGCCTTTTTGGCAGAAAGGTGCACCATCAGCTCAATCTTACCAGGTTACAAAAGAAGCACTCTAAAATTGGTCATAAAAAATCATTTGCTATCTAAAAGGAGAACAATGCTTGTCATACATCAGGATTTCAAGTTAGCCACCATGTGAGGAGGCCTTGGAGGAAAAATGATACATTTCCCCTTTCAAAGTTGGATTCGAATGGGCAGTAAGTAGGGTCACTTGTGATTTAGTGCAGCCTTCTAATTAGGGATTATCTGGCCACTTCTAAAAGTGCTCAGAGCAGAAATTCTTTCTCCACTAGAGGACACTCTCTAACTTATTGAAAAGTTTAAATAAAAAAGAAGCGTCTTTTTTAATTAAAAGGAAATTTCTTGCCTAATTAAAAAGTATCAACATTCAGAGATCTTACTCACTGAAATTGGAATATATGTGTATTTTGTTCTTAAATAAGATGTTGAATGGTAGGGGGATTTTAATTTCATTTGCACCATTAATCATGCACATTAAAATTACACTATGGTCATGGTAAAGATAAATGATTTGCCAAAGACTCTTCATTTAAGATAAAACAAGGTGGCTTGCAAAACATATTTATCTTTTGTCATCAGTTACACTGAATGGCTTCTCTTCCAGAAAGCTTTATTCAGAAATGAAGAATCTCCTCTTCTCTCGAACCCCCACTTCCAATCCGGTTTCTCTCTCTTTTTCTCTCTCTCTCAAAGAAAGAAAGAGAGAGAGAGAGGAAGAAAAAGAAAGAAAGAGAGAGAGAGAGAGAGAGAGAGAGAGAAAGAAAAAGAAAGAAAGAAAGAAAGAAAGAAAGAAAGAAAGAAAGAAAGAAAGAAAGAAAGAAAGAAAGAAAGAAAGAAAGAAAGAAAGAAAGTTAGTTCCCTTGTAACTTTCTCAAGATCTTTGGCCCGAATAAGTATCAGATCCTATGGCACATAATATCTGACAGTATCTAACTGCAGAGAGTTCTCTGGAAATCAGAGGTTTTTCTCAGGGTTCCAAAGGAAAGGAAAGAAATAGAAGGGATGGGCTATATTAAGCGCATAGTTCAGGATCTTACTCCTGAAGGATGTAACAATGTCTGCTCAAATTTCAGGGGAATAAAATCACAGAAAAAACAAGACATGCACTTTTAAATCTGCTCACCATGACTCAGCCGTCATGTCAGATTTATATATGATAGTGTATTTCAGACTATCTTACAACATATTTCTTTAGCTTTTAAGGACAAAACAACTTATTTGGTTGGCTAATAGAATTGCAAGAGGATTTAAGTAGTCACAATAACTTGGCATCAACTGAGTTAATATACATCTATAGTATACATGGTGGGTGAGCACTCACAAGCTGTTAAACAATTACCAATATTACTCATGTTGCTATTGTCACGTTTTTCTATAAGTGATGACTTGCAGTTCGTGCATCAAGTTAGGCCAGGTATGTCTTTCAGCTGAGGGCTGCATTCTAGAATTTGAATGAAATGTTGGAGATATTACCCACACTAAAGACAGGAATAGAAGCAGGGGCAGAGCCCCTCCAGACTGGAGGGAAACACATGCACTTGAAAAGAAAGGGTGTGCAGTGTAAGAGTATTATTGCTGCACTGTGTTTCACCGGTTCAAAGATCCTTGTAAGGACTCAAACTGTAGCTCTTGATGGCTGCCTTTCATTCGCATGTTACAAAAGTTAATGGCATCTAGCAAAATCAAAGGACATTGGGCTGAACAGAGGGACTTAGCATGCATCAGTTAACACCTGTTGCCACCTGAGTACCTCACCCTGGGAAAGTGTGAGGTTGCACCTGAGTGTTGAAAGGTTGGGAATTAGTTAAAAGAAGCGGGGAAACAGATGACTGCCTCAGGGGAAACATTCAAGTGCCAAAAAATGGACTTGCTCGCAATGGTTACTCAGAAACTCGTGGTGATGATGAAGAAGAGGAACTCAGATCAACTTTCTTTTTTTTTTTAATATAATTTTTATTTAATTCTTGTTCACGTACAGGTGTCTGTCTTATATTCCCAACCCTGCCCGCCCCCCACCCCATGCTCCCCACCTCCCTCCCCTTTCCATTCCCCACCCTTAGTTATTGTCCATTCAGATCAACTTTCTAATATTTTTAATTGACTTAAAATACACATCGCGTAAATGTTACAATCTTAGCCATTTTGAAACCTACAGGGAGGTAGGGCCATTTGGCTCATCAGTTGAAGAGTGAATGAAAGAAGTGACTTGTGGTTTGCTTTCTGCCAAAGACATCAGAACTGCTCAGGATTTTATTCATTTCTAAAACTGTTTTGAGCCATCCAGGATGTAAGCCTGTTTCTGTAGGGCAGACATTTTTAGGATTTTATTGCAGAGGCCTTACTGATCTCAAAACTTTGTGATTGCATCTTGATAAGGCGTTTTATTTTTGCTCCATTAATGGCATAGTCAGTGTACTAAATCCTGCACTGATTCTTTTAACTCTTTTGGTGCTTTCTTATCCTTCCAGAGTCTCTCATTTGAAAGCAAAGTATTCCCCCCCTTAGCCTCCAAGTATGTTTAAATCAGTCCTTAACATATGTACAGACAGCATTCATCTGTGGCGAGTGATCAGTGAGTCCTTTAGGCTTCAGTATCATAAACACTTGAGACAGGAAGGGGAAAAAACAGACTGAGGTAAAAATAGGAATATGACAAGAAGGAGTGAGAGGGAAAGAATAATAAAAGGAGGAGGTAAGAACAGGCTATTAGTAGCGGAGGTGAATGATATTGAAAACTCCCAACAGCGTACTCAAACACGAGTGTTCCATATAGGTTGCCATGTTCTTGAACAGAGCCTGTCCTGACATTGCCTTCATCTTTCTTGTGCTTAATTTGTAACCTTCAAATCCTGGTTGGTACTTATTAAGGCAGAGGCAGATAAATAATTCCCAGTGTCTCTTATCCTTCTTCCTTTTAGTAACATAACCCCCAATGTTTTAGTTGGGCACGAGGCTTCCCAGCTACAGACTATATTTCCTAGCTTTCTTTGCAGATCGATGCAGCCATATGACTGAGATCAGGCCAATGAGTTGTATGAAGAAGCAATGTGCACAATTTCCTGGTCATCTCTTTCATGATGAAGTCTCATGTCCTGGACTTTATTTTTCTCTTTCCTGTAGGCTGCAAAGCAGACTGTGTCAGTGAACTGGTTTCTATCATATTCACGAAGACAAAATGTTGGAGCAGCAAGATACAAGGAATCAATATCCGAGATTTACTTAACGTAACATAATCACCCCGTTGGTCTGGGCTTCTCTCTACTGGTCTGTTTGATGAGAGAAATATACTTCTAATTTTTTAAAGATTTTGTTTATCTATCTTTAGAGGGGAAGGGCAGGAGAGAGGGAGAGAAATACCAATGTATAGTTGCCTTTCCTGTGTCCCCTGCTGGGACCTGGCCTGCAATCCAGGCATGTGCCCTGACTGGGAATCGAACCCTGATCCTGTGCTCCACAGCCCTGCACTCAGTCCAATGAGCTACACCAGCCAGGGCTACTTCTAATTTTGGAAAACATTGCATTTGGGGGTACCTTTGTTACCCAGGCTTGCTTATGCCAAACCAGCACCAGTAGAATATACTTTTCCGCCTTGCCTGCCATTTTGCAGTGAGGCAGGATAAAATCCATGACACTATGTTGGCTCATTTGAGCCAATCAGTATTGTAGACAAGAACCATATTTCTCTCTTGTTAGTACTCTAACAATTCCCCACAGTACCTGTGTATAAAATGGAGAAGCAGCAAAATACAAAATACTCGCTTTGAGAAGGAAAGTATGAAATCAGGAGTGATGGTGCTTTTAAGGAAGTCCTTAACTTTAATCAGAAGACAACTATCAGGCATTTACTTAGGTCATAGTTTATTTAGGGGGCAATACAGTCAATAGCATCTGTTCTAAAGCACATATATACCTTGTGACTTAAAAAGGATTTTTTGTTTTGCTTTGTTGTTTCTTACATGGGCTGGTTGGGCTAAATGAAAGGTCTAACTCAAATTGCATAAGAACTTATAGGCATGTCCCATGGGCATGAACAATGGTGTGGGGATTGCCTGAGAGAGAGGGGCGAACTGGTTGGAGGGGGGCCAAGGGGAAAATTGGGACAACTGTAATAGCATAATCAATAAAATATAATTAAAAAACAAATTGCACTTTGCTATATCCGTGCAATTTAATAAGACACCTTCCCTTAAGTTTTCTAACACCCAAGGTCATAACAAGCAATTTACATATGTACGAAGCCTACTTTTCTTATGTTTTAAAAATAGAACCCATAATCCTTAGGTTTATGTGGCTTTTACAGTTAATGAAATATTCTTTAAAAGTTTTATAAGCTTATAAAACATGGCTAATGCAGGACATAATGATAGCTCGTGCATGATACCTATTATTTAAAATACAAGCGAACATCAGTGAACTCAGTCTGGAAGGGATTTTGTTGGTCAGCGTTATGTTGAAAGCACTTGGTATAGCTGCTGGTGTTTCATACATTGGTTTGCTTTGCTTGTCTCCCCTCCATAGTGGCTTAGTAAAATGCTTCTGACAGCTTCTGAGCCTAAAATACACTATGGCATTTTTTGGGTCTACATTTGATAGAAGGAGAAATGATAGCAGTTTGAACCACCACGGAAATAGTTTAAAAAACTGAAGTTCAAAATGGGAGGACATTTTCTGTGCTGAGTTAATCAGAAGTGGATAGTATTCATAGATATTTTTAGTATTTAACATTTTTCACTGCTAGTTTTCCTTTCAGTGTATGACCACAGCCATTTCTCTCAGTTCTTTTCATTCTTGAACAGATGCATTATTTATCTTTGGAACCTGCATCTAGCCTTCTCAGTTCATTCCACTACTGGTGTCTTTAAAATCACTTGAAAGTAAACCTTTTAGGCTAACTTTCATCCCTCTCTCCTACTAATAGAAACTCAGGTTTAGAAGACATTTATTCCCATGCTTAAAAGTATTTTTATTATGTCTATACCTGAAATTTCTTGAGAGGGTATGAAATTCTTCTTAATTTTTTCTTCCTTTTTGGAATTCTACTCTCATTTTCTGTAACTTTATTGTCCTTCATGGTGTTACCTTTATTCCTTGTATTTATACTAAACCAGTATTTTATTAAAACACACACACACACACACACACACACACACACACACACACCCCAAATACTACCCATACTGATTACTCTTTTGTGAGCTATTGAGAGATTTTTCACATAGTTTTTAATCACAACTGCCTTATGCAAGGCTTATGAGACACCTATCTGGAAGGTTTATAACCCTCAATATGTCTTCAATAAAAGAGATTGTAAAGTAGCATCTGAGACTTGTCAGCATCTAATAAAGGTGATCGTGTGAGAATATTGTTACAGCTTTCTTACCTACAGAAGCTGTATGACTTTCTGAAGTCTATTTTTGTGCCCATCACTATTATTCCACGATTTAAAAAAAATTATGTTCTAATATTAGCAATGCTCTAAGTGGAAAGTTGTAGAAGTGAATTAAAATAACTGACTCTTCTTGTCTTTAGGAAAATGACCACTTGTTATTATTTCAAAGAGATGAATATCTTGTCCACCATGTTTATGGATCATTCACATTATTGGTGTTCTATCTGTAGTTACATGAATAAGCTTGTTTCACCTGCCCTCCCACCCTCACCAACACTTGACTCTCCTGGGGAATGCCCTTTAGTATATACATTCAATTCAGTTTTAAATCTTTTCCAGGAAACCCTGGAAACTTTCACACAGTCCAAGAGAGTAGAAATAATAAAGCTATTCACTCATATCTGAATAATGTTTCCTAACATGTTAACTCCTTGCAGCTAGCTGTTGGAATATGGTGTGTTGAAAGTTAATGGTAAGTTTTGCTGATAGGCTGAACACTCTGAATCAGGAACTATTGTGGATTAATGAAAATACTGATCTGATTAACTTGATCAAATGTGACACTTTCATTTATCATAACCAGGCCTATCATATAATAAAAAGTTGTTGTAGCAAAAATTAAGACAACGTTAATAAAGCTATTAAACCTAATCAGACTCTTGTGAGCTGAAGATCACAATTCTAAAACATCTTAATTAGTACTTTTTCTACCATTATTTACTCAAAATGTGTGCTTCTTGACTTTCTCATTTGAAGCAGGAGAGAAACTCTTATGATTTCATGGATAAAGCTTTAAAGCACTTTCTATATCTCTGGACTTACTCTTTTTTTCTTTAGTTTTGTCTTTATTTTAAAAAATTGATCCAATATAAAATTATTGCCTTTATAATTTAGGAGAGATTTAATGATAACATGAAAATGTCACCATATATTCTACTTCAAGGTAGCACCGCAGGTCATGTACTGTCTCCCTCCACTACCTCTTTCCTCCTGTGGCCCTTGGAGGAACAATCCTCCCTCAGTCAAGATCTGCTCTGTGACACTCAATATGCTGAGAGAAGTGCAGTTGTATAGAGTATAGATTAAGGATACTTCTTGAGAGCACAGCATTAACATAACTATTAGAAGAGACATCTTCCTCATTCACAGTTAGGAATTGTGGGTTTCCACAACACAGATAAAAAATTTAAGTCAGCCTTGTTGAATTTTTGTTTATTTTTCAACTAGCTCCCTCTTCCCAGCAACATCTTGCTCCACAATTAGGGATTTTGTAACAGGGTACAGCCAAGATGGGGGCCCCAAACAGGGATTTGGGATGGGGTCCAGAACTCAAGGTGTATAGGAAATATTAGAAAGACACATAGGATGCTCTCACTCCTTCCCCCAACAGGTCCTTTGTATAAATGTGCCATAGTTTTTTTATCCAGTCATTTACTGATGGGCATCTAGGTTGCTTCCAACTCTTGGCTATTGTAAATTGTGCTGCTATGAACGTCGGGGTGCATAGGTTCTTTTGGATTGGTGCTTCTGGGTTCTCAGGATATACTCCTAATAGTGGAATTGCTGGGTCAAAAGGCATGTTCCTTTTTAGTTTTCTTAGAAAATTTCATACTGTTTTCCATAGTGGTTGTACCAGTCTGCAATCCCAACAACAGTGAACTAGGGTTCCTTTTCCCCACAACCTCTCCAGCACTTGTTTGTTTCTTTGTTTATGATAGCCATTCTGACTGGTGTAAAGTGGTATCTCATTGTGGTTTTAATTTGCATCTCTCTGATAGCTAGCTAGCAATATCAAGCATCTTTTCATGTGTCTCTGGATCCTCTGTATGTTCTCCTTGGAGAAGTGTCCATTCAAGTTCTTTGCCCATTTTTTAATTGGGTTGCTCATCTTCTTTGAGTGGAGTCATGTGAGTTCTTTGTATATTTTGGAGATTAAACCTTTGTCTGAGGTATCATTGGCAAATATGTTTTCCCAAACAGTTGCTTCTCTTTTTATCTTGATACCATTTTCCTTAGCCATGCAGAAGCTTTTAATTTTGATGAAATCCCATTTGTTTATTCTTTCCTTTATGTCCCTTGCTCTAGGGGACATATCAGTAAAAATATTGCTGCGTGAATATCTGAGATTTTCCTGCCCAACTGCTACTTTATGTCAACAAAGTGAGGGAGCATAACAGCATATCAGCAACAATGTGTACACACGTGTGTGTGTGGAACACACACAAGAATCTCTCCTAGCCCACTCTAATGGAACACACACACAAAATGGTGTATGTTCCATTAGAGTGGGCTACGAGAGATTCTGTCATACTAATAGGAGAATGGAAAGGAGGCAGCAGCCATTTGTGTATGTGTATACATGCACACACACACGTGTGTACACATTGTTGCTGATATGCTGTTATGCTCCCTCACTTTGTTGACATAAAGTAGCAGTTGGGCCTCCCATCAGTGTCTCTGAATCCTTGGCTGGAAATGTACCTGTTTAGCTTGTGATGAGAGGCCCAGCTCATTCTTGTTGCTAAGTTCAGAGGCAACAGGAACTCACATGGATTTAAGCATCCTAGTTGAGTTCAAGCCTGCTCAGGCTCTTCCCGCCTGACTGCCGACTGTGTGGACTGTAAACCCAGCTTGTGTTCACGGATTCTGCCCTGCTCATTACCTTCCCTTCCCAACAGCCTACCTGTGAACTTCTATATGAGTTATAATTTCTCAGGAAAGTGTTGGGAGATCCATGCTGTCTTTAGTAAATGTATATATTTTTTGTCTATATGGGTTAACAGAATGAAAACCTAGAGTTGTTTTTCAAAACAAACATAATTGTCCTGCTGTTACCTCTGAAAAGAAATAACTGAAATACTGACGATTTATCTGAAATAATAAAATAGCAAAAAATGTACACAAAATAAGCTATTCTTTTTAAAATATTAAAACATTGGTGAGGACTTAACATAATGTTTAGGCAGAACTTAATAAATCAATTTTTAAAATTGTTTTGATGTGCTAAAAATGCAAAAACCAATTCTGTGTTAAAATAACTGATCATATCATGAATTTTCAACCACTCTTTCTCTAGTTAATAGATTTATTATCGGTTTTAGGAAAATGAAATAGTTTTATACACATCCAAATAGTAATTGGCCTACCAGCTTGTGGGAAAGATGGAAAAGAAATTAAAAATAGCCACATCCCTCAAGATATGCTTATTTTGAAAGAAAAATTGAGTTCCATAACAGAGACTAATGTAAAATAAAAGCAAAATATAGTCAATACAACATTGATGAAACATTATCACAGTAGCTGGAAGTACATGTTTGAGACAAGAAATTTGATGTTACATTCACTGTGATTACCGTTTCCCCTATGTTCCAGAGTGGGTAGGGCCACTGGGACAGTATGCACACCCTCTTTTTCAAATGCATCTGTCTATCAACAAATTAACACCTAGGTTGATGCATTAATGATCAATTAATTGGTTGGCAGAGGCATGTGGATGGGGATTTCAGAAGGGAATCCCTCTGGATGTGTCTATTCATGGAAAGCAAGATGTAAAATTGAAAAAAAAAAGATGTAAAATTGAAGGACAAAGAAGGAATTTTTGGAAATATGCCACTTCAAGATGGCAAAATCAATATACCGGGGTATTTTCTGAATGTTGTAATTTTTTTCCCAATGTTTTCTCTTTGCATTTTTAGCATAAACAATGGAACTTTCCTTAAATATGTGCTCTGTTTCTATAAATATATTGCATTGTATACACACACACACATACAAGGTCTGTCTGGAAAAAGTGCAGCCTTTACTAACAGAACTAGAATGGTTTGCATGACCTCAATGTAACCTGGCAGCCAAGGAGAGTGAACTGAAATGTACCTGCATGAACAATGAGAACTTCACTGTGCTAGTCAGTGGGGGCAGTAGACACCGTTAAGTAACTACGTGTACTGTGTGGCTGTTGCATTCAAAAGGACTGAGTGAGCAGAATAACGAATCTGCATCAAATTTTGCATTAAGTCTCAACATTCATCCATGGAAACTATTCATGTGACTCAGAATGTCGCAGCTATAGGCAACTGGTGATTAGCAGCTTCACCACAACAATGCACCCGTCTATGCATCATGTCTCATGCAGAGATTTTTGGTGAAATATCAAATCACCCAGCTAACTCAGCCTTCCTACAGCCCAGATTTGGTGCCCTGTAACTTCTGTTTTTTCCCCAAATTAAAGTCACCTTTGAAAGGGAAGAGACTTCAGATTATCCATGAGATTCAGGAAAATATGACAGGGCAGCTGATGGTGATTGGGAGAACTGTGTGAGGTCCCAAGTGCCTACTTTGAAGGGGACTGAGGTGTCATTGTCCTATGTCCAATGTTTCTTGTTATCTTATATCTTCTTCAACAAATGTCTCTGTTTTTCACATTATATGGTTAGATACCTTCTTTATAGACTCTCTCTCTCTCTCTATATATATATATATATACACACACACACACACATATATATATGCATACATACACGCAGAGTTTATTTTTATTTATTTTTTGGTGGAAAGGAAGGGAATCTTTTATTTAACTATCATAACAAAGGCAAACCAAAAAAGTAATTATTTAAATATTTCTAACAATCATATGCCATATTTTGCCATGTATATTGGATACTTTACCCAGACTTTTGAGGAAAAAATAAGGATGTCCACTAAACATGGGTAGTACTAATACTGTGTATATATATATGTGTATGTGTGTTTTTATATATGCAATGTCTTTTTATTTACTTTTTATTTGAACTATATTTCATTGATTATGCTATTAAAGATTTCCCTATTTTGTCTCCCCTTTATTCCCCCTGCACTCTGTATCCCTCCACCATCCAGCATTCCCCCCTTAGTTCATGTACATGGATGGTATATATAAGTTCTTCAAATTCTCTGTTTCCTATACTATTCTTTTTTCCCCCAATTTTTTATTTAATTATTTTTCAAGTACAGTTTTCTGTCTATTACTCCCATCCCATCCCACCCCCATGCTCCCCCCTCCATACATGCAGAGTTTAGATAAAGGGGAACATTCAACATGTAACCTTAAATGAGAGACTAAAATCTTAAATGTCAAGATGGTTTAAGGCAATGAAGCATGGTGACTCCAGTTAACAGTTCCTCTATAAAAATGCATGTTTAGATTGTCTAAAAACATGCTATGTAGGCTGCACGAAGCAGGCTCCTAGGCTGATTTTTGTGCTCCGGTCACCACTTTGCAATCTCTATCCTAAAGCAGAAATGTGGCTGAAATCCAGACCCCTGAGTCAGCTAAATCTATGTACAAATAGGACTCTATCTTTTATCAACTCCTGGAACTTAAGCAATTTATACCATTTAACTCTAATATTTTAATTTTTTCATTTGCAACACTGAATGCGAAACTATTTAACTCTTTAGTTTATTATGAGGGTTAAATGTATGAACAAGGTATATAAAGGACTTAGCTCATTGTATGTTACGAGAGAGTAATAGTTCAATAACTAGTGGGTATAAGTACTAGTAAAAATGATACAGGACCCTAAAAAATAAAGTGCCCAAAAATAAAATGCCTACTAGGTACCTGAAAAGCATCCCTTGATAAAACAGAACTAGCATTCTGCAAACAGAAGTGGCCATGCTTAATTTTCACACTCCCAATGTTTCCAAACTTTTTGATTTAATAGATTGTGTCTTGTTTCCCCTTCATATTGTATTAGTCTCCAGAAGCACTGTTGAACTCCAGTTTAGTCTATCCAAAGAATGAAAGAACAAATGCTGTCCACCAAACTGGAGATTCTTCACTGCTTTGTCCTGCTCTGCAGAATTCCATCTTGAGACAGACCCTTTCTTGCCAAGCTTTGTGCTCAAGTTTTTTCTCATCTCCAATCTCACTTCAAGTTGCTGCTTTTTTAAAAGGATTTTATTTTATTTATTTTTAGAGAGACAGGAAGGGGAGGAGAAAGAGGGGGAGAGAAACATCAAAGTGTGGTTGCCTCTTGTGCGCCCCCTACAGGGGACTTTACCCACAGCCAAGGCACATGCCCTGACTGGGAATCAAACCTGTGACCCTTTGATTCACAGGCCCACGCTTAATCCACTGAGCCACACCAGCTAGGGCTCAAGTTGCTGTTTCACCTACTATTCTGTGACTGTCTTTTAGAACTTAGACTTGATCCAGCCCACCCAGAAAGCCTTTCTCAAGTATTTCCATCATTTCCCCCATCATGTTCCCAAGTGCTCATACAAGCCCTTGTTATATCATCCAGATACCATCTAAATTCAATCCATTTTTTCAAGTTCATCATAACCACATGTTATTTTTTGCTTTTTGTTACCAGATTGTAAACATATTTGTGAACAACAGTTGCATACAACTAAAAATTTATGAAATGTGCATACTTTTATTTTAGCTCCATGGGCTAGCTTCATATCCTCCTATGTAAACTCTAAGGTAACCAAGGAAGATTTTCATAGGTGTTACGCACTGAATGATAAATCAAACTCTTAGACTGAAGTCTTTTCAGCGAAGATTATTTTACTCTGGGCCTCTTATTCATTCCTAAGAGTGTGCAAAATAATCTTTGAGGTAGTTCTTCATGAAGAGAAGTCCCCTTCTGAAAACCTACATGAATGTAACAATGCCCTCTAATGACATCACCGACATGTCTTTGGAATGAGACCTATTACAGCAGGCTCTTGGAGTCCTGAGCCTCTGAACCCGTGAGGAGGATTCTGAGCCCCAAAGTCATGTCTCCTACTTTGGACTACAAATGCCTTCCAGAGGACACTAATTGTGATTACCCCTCAATCCCTGCTAATGACCATTTGGGAAAAGTGGGAAACTCATTCTGAATCAAGAGTCTGGAAGTAAAAGTCCTCTTCAGGAAGCAGACCTGGCCTAAAGCAAAGGTCTCACTGTTCTTCTGTTGGTGCTGGCATCATTTATACTGTTCTCAATGAGTTGGTTTAAATAGTTCATAAAAGGGAAACTGGGAGTTAAAAAATAGAAGGTCGCTTATGGATAAAAAGGTGGGTTACATGAAGTGGAGTGTAGGGAGCCCTTTGTCAGGGAGAGGCTGCCTGTACATATGACTCAGAAGCAATGAACTGGGAGAAGGGATTTCAAACCTGTCTGTGTGTAGTCTCAGAATGAAGAATCTGTTTATTTAAGTTTTCCTGGTGACTCAGGTACATAGCAGGTTTAGGAACCTCCAAGTTTTTTCCTGCTGTGACAGAAAGAAACAGATCTGGGACATTAGAGGCAAAGGGTGGGGCATTCAGAGAGAGAGAGAGAGGGAGAGAGGGAGAGAGAGAGAGAGAGAATACAGTGCCAGTCCTCAGCCAGAATCTGAGCTATCTTGAGTGAATCAGAGGAATCACAGTGGCTTGAAAGGACCCTTATTCCCAGAGACTGTGTCCTAGGAACTGAAGGGTAGGCAGCATTTATGAGGAAACCATAGACTAGAATCCTAGGATAGCCCAAACCAACCACAGTTGGGATATGCTTTCAATCTTCAGTGGTAGGAGTTGCTAAATAATACAGTATAATTTAGGGACCTGTATTTTGGAAAATAAGCATTTCCTCTGGAGGCTATTAAAATGCTGTTAGCATAATTAAGATAGAATCATCATCTTTTTTTTTCCTTGGGAGCAGAACAAATTTGTTGCAAGTAATAGGAACTCTTGCCTCATTTTAGTTACAATTGAGTTTTTGGTTAGCATTGTCTTATTCCAGAATAAGCATTGCCTTATTCAAAAGTTCTTCACTCTTCATACCCAATCACAGCAGCCTGGCTTCCAGCAGTTAAGAAACAGTTAGTGAGTAATTAGAAAGGACAGGGAGTGGGCTGGGACTACATTTTGCAACCACTCCTAATGTCTGGTATTTAGTTTCCATGGCTGCTGGCTGGTTTAAAGCTATGGTCTGCTTCCCCAATACAAGTTTCCCAGTTGTGATTCTGGAAGCTGCTGCCCTTAACTCTCAAGTGAGGATGAACTTAGCCGAGAAGTGGAATAGACAGGGGCAGAACAGAAAGAAAAAGTAGAATTCAAAGACTTCTAAGTAATTTGGATCTTGAAGTTTCCCTCCATCTTTAATGTTCTTTGTTTTTAAAAGATCGTATTTATTTATTTTTAGAGAGAGGGGAAGAAAGGGAGAAAGAGAGTGAAACATCAATGTGCGGTTGCCTCTCATGCGCCCCCTACTGGGGACCTGGCCTACAACCCAGACATGTGCCCTGACAGGGAATCACTGGCGACCCTGTGGTTCACAGGCTGGCACTCAATGCACTGAGCCACACCAGCCCAGGCATAATGTTCTTATTCCTTAGTTATATGAAAACTTTAATGACAGGTACTATAAGAATGTGCATATGCAATATCTATACAAACATATATATTTTTGCACAGTAAGGCAAAAGTAGGTTTACAATTTTAAGTATGTGAAAGTTTATTCTTGTATTTTTATTTACTAATTATTGTATTATTTTCCATATGAACAACTGTGCATCTACTTTCTCCCCATGCTATATATATCATATGCATGTTTACATGTATCTACACATACATATATGGAACAAATGACAGGCTACATCAGATGGTCATGGTAAAAAACACACAAAACAAAACAAAAGTCCTGCAGTTAAGAAAGATGTAGGATGAAGACAAAAGATCTCCTACCCACAGTCCATGCTATGGCTTTACTCCTCCAGAGGTAACCATAGAAACAGTTTCTTCTATTTCTCTGCTAATCATATGCATAAAAACATATGCATATATGCATGTAAATATAAATGCACATATCTGTCTGGTGTATACACATGTAATACATGAACACATACACATATGTCCAGTCTGAAGTACAAGTTAGATTATGTCAGTACAAGTGGCTGTATTCTGTCATTGCATTAGTTACAGAGTATGATAATATGTGGATCATAGCTTCTTTCACCAGTGCATCCTCATGAATATTTTAAAGTTTCTTTTTGTACTTATATTATAAAAAAGGATGTACTAAATCTCTTTGAATAGATATATTTGCAGTAAAGTGTACTATACAGGGTCCAGCTGAAGTAAGGCCTGCTTGAGTGTGGTTGGTAGGGTAATAATTTGGGTGTAATAAATTATATTTTCAATCAAACATTTCACCTAAAATGTCATATGGTGTGCTTAAATGTAATATTGTTATGTAACAGAATTACATACTTACAGTTTTGTAAGAAAAAGGGGTGACATTTGCACCAGACCCTGTCTGTTGAAATGGATCATGGATGGAAACAGAAAGTTTAAAGTGTAAATCTGAAACTGCTTGCATCCCTGGGATGGATTCCACTTGGTCATGGTGTATGATCTTTTAAATGTATTGTTGGATGCAGTTTGCCAAAATTTTGTTGAGGATTTTAGCGTCTACGTTCATCAGCGATATTGGCCTGAAGTTTTCTTTCTTTGTTGTGTCTCTATCTGGTTTTGGGATTAGGATGATGCTGGCTTCATAAAAAGAGTTTGGGAGTCTTCCATCCTTTTGGATTTTTTGGAATAGTCTGTGAAGAATAGGGGTTAGCTCTTCCTTAAATGCTTTGTAGAATTCTCCTGTGAAACCATCTGGTCCAGGGCTTTTGTGCATCAGCAGGTTTTTGATTACTGCTTCAATTTCGTCTGCTGTTATTGGTCTGTTCAGGTTTTCTGCTTCTTCTTCCTTGAGTTTTAGAAGATTATATTTTTCTAGAAATTTGTCCATTTCACCTAGGTTTTCAAATTTCTTGGCATACAATTCTTCATAGTAATTTTTTACAATCCCTTCTATTTTGTGGTGTCAGTTGTGATCTCTCCTTTTTCATTTCTGATTGTTTATTTGGGTCCTCTCTCTTCTTTTTTTGATGAGCCTGCTTAAAGGCTTGTCGATTTTGTTTATCTTTTCAAAAAACCAGCTCCTGGATTCACTGATCCTTAGAATTGTGCTTTTAGTCTCTATGTCATTTAATTCTGCTCTGATCTTGGTTATTTCCTTCCTTCTACTTGCTCTGGGCTGTCTTTGTTGTTGTTCCCCGAGTTCTTGAAACTGGTGAAAATGTGCAAGATAAATGACAAAGAACTATCTGAAATGATGAAGGGCTATGAGATTTATGAAACTTAATACCTAAAGTAGTCCAATCAGTAGTAAACAGTAAGCAGCAGTGAATCTGAACCTGCATAGCCTACACTTAGTTTCTTATGTCAAATATGATTTTTAACTTAGTGATGTAACTGAGCCTACATTTTAGCATCTGACACATAAAAAAGCATGAAGCTCTCCTCCATGAAACCATCCCTCTTCATTGGCATTTTAAAGTCAATTGTATACATTTAGAAAACAATGGGCTATTTTTTCTACAATTATAAAATTGGGCCAGGAAAAATGCAAACAAAAGAGTTCATCTTGGAAATATCATTTTGGAGGGTGAATTTCTAATATGAGACAATTTTCTTGAAACTTGGATAGTAAAGATACTCGAATCTGTTCTGAGCCAAAAGGATGGAGGAAAAAGCATGGGAGGTGAAAAAGCTGATGAGGAAAAAAAGGCCTTTATTTACTGACATTAACAAGGGACATCTTTTAAAGTGCTTAGAACCACTGTAGAACAATTGGTTTCCAGGTTGAGGTTACATCTACAGTGTGCCGTATAGTTTTATTAAAGCTTTCAAGAAGTGCAGTACTAAAGCTCTAGATGATTTGTTGTTTTATTAGTCTTTGATCCTCATTATTTCAAATGATAATCTTTGTGAAGCCCTGTTTAATGGAAAACAGTTGCTGAAACTTTTCAACAAGGTATATGTTTTTAAGTGAGCATAAAATGAATGGAAAAGTAACCAGATGGATATGTACACAGAAAGGATCATCACCTCACAGAAGATAGAGCTGAAGTACAGTAGCCTTGGTTGGGCCTACTTTCCACCCCCCAGTTCCCCTGATGCTGCATCACTTACAAAGGACACCTTCTAAAATAGTTCACCTTTGGATTTTTCCCCAGGTGCTCAACACAGTGTGGTAAAAAGCATGGATTTTGTAAACAGCAGGAGTTGAAATTCCCATGCTTTAAACATACTGGTATCAAAATGGGAAGCGACTTTAAAAAACCTGGTTATTGCACATATGTGTGATATATGGTCCAGGGAAAAACTTTCAAACTCTATGAAGCATTGTTCATTGTCTTCATGGACACAAGCAAACAAATAAAACATGATTGTGGCAGACACTGGCTAACCGTTCACCAAATCTGTATTCCTTTCCTTCTAGACAGGCAGCCAAATAGCATTACCAGTCTTCCTTGCAGTTAAATGCAGCCATAAGACTGAGTCATGGCCAATGAGAGGTAGGCAGAAATGTGAAGTGAAACTTCTAGGCCTGACCTGTTCTTTCTATTTCTCCCCACCCACCTGAAAAATTCACTCATTTCTCTGAATTCCAGCCTGGATTTTAACACCCAGGCTAAATTGGGAAGACATTTGTTGTTGAATGTGACAGAGTCCCTATGTTCCTGGGTTTCTAAATGACAGCAGAGAACTGCACCAATAATCCCTGCCACTAACAGAGTTCATTTCACGTGATCCAAATATACACTTTCATTATATTGAGCTACTGAGATTTATAGTTTTTTTTCCTATATTAGAACAGTTACCATTATCTGAACTAATACAGTAAGAAACAGTAGAAGCCCAGATAAGATTTCCCCTAAATTGAGTCTTCTTGTTGACAACTTGAAGGCAAAGCTATAACTATTTTTATTACTCATGATAATATTACTACAGTGAAATGAATATTGAATTTGGGCAAAGAGTTCATGGAGATTATGAGTTGTTTGGGATTCTTACTTGATTGACAAATTAAAAATCACACCATTAATTATAAATATAGAACTCCATGGTCATTTTGTCCTTAATGATAAAATAAAGCCCTTTTATTTTCCCCCAAAGCAATAAGGAGCACTAATCAATGCCTCACAGAGCCTTTATATCCATCACTGGACACAGGTGACTTGATATCTTGAAAGAGAAAGAACTTATATTAAAATATTCACCAAGCCCTGCCTGGTGTAGCTTAGTGGATTGAGCGTGAGCCTGGGAACCAAAGCATTGCCAGTTCAATTCCCAGTCAGGGCACATGCCTGGACTGCTGGCCAGGTTCCCAGTAGGGGGTGCTCAAGAGGCAACCACACATTAATGTTTCATTCTCTGTTTTTCTCCTTCCCTCCTCCTCTCTCTAAAAATAAATAAATAAAATCTTTTTAAATTTTTTAGTAAAAAAAACTATCCACCAAAAGGTGCTAAATGTTCTTTTCCACTTCTTGGCATCATTCTGGGTATATATGTTGAGAAATCTTTCTGACTGAACTGAAAGCAATTGAAAAAACATAAACTATTTCTTGCTACTTTTATCCTCATAGTTACATAAGCCTGTTCAATCAAAATATTGCAACACCTCATCTGAGAAGTCTTGAAATGTGTGTCAACCCAATTTTTTTAATTGAGAGATTCAGTGTAACTGTGTCTCACTCACTAAACAGCACAACAATAGACTCCCAAAGGTAGATAATTTTTTAAAGTTTTAACGTTGAAATAGCCATAAAGAAGTCAAATTGACTCTACTGTTAGGTGTACTGGAATGGAAAGTTGCAGAAATTCAGCTATAAGTTTTCTCCATCAAATAATTCAAAATAGAACTTTTATGGCATTAATACTTTAGGCAAAACAGTTGAATGATATTAAAAATATATTTTGCTAAACCTTTATAATTTTGCTATTCTGATAATTTGAGAAGATAATCTGTAGTAATTTTACTTTAATAATTTTTCTGTTTTTACAAGTGGGAGTAGCAAAACTTGATTAGACTATTTTAATAGCTAAGGAATCAGTGCTGAAGCAGTTTTAATATACAAGTAAAATATAGATAATGGGATAGCAGCAATATTCATTGCAGAAAAAAAATTCCTATTCGCTTGATGGGATCAGTTATATGAAGGGATTCCAAGTACTCTAATGAGAAACATGGTTTTATAATTTTGCTTAAGGCACACTGAACTAAAGATATAAAATTAGAAGTGTAAATCATCAAAACAGTAAGTGCATAAAATGAGGTTTCAATAAGGACTTCATACAAGTTTTATCTCATAGTTTATATTTTTAATGAAAGACTTCTGCAGCACAATGACATCAGAAACTATAATTTTCAACCCAACTCTGATGTTCTCTCAGGTCTACTCCATGTTGCATCTGACTCTTGTTTTAGCTCCATCTAAACTGCATTCTGGGAGAGGTGGCTATGGAAAAATTATTATAGTTATTTGAGTCAGGAGTTGTAATTTAGATCCATTTATTTATTTAGCACCTAACATATTCTACTGTCATTAAGTTATTAGTGGTGACTCCACAATCATCATTCTTAAAGATGAAATGCTGAATAAGTATCAGTAATATCTGTATCTCACTTGGTAAGAATTCAATGCCAAAGGAAATCTATCTCTGACCCAAATTTGTCACTGGGTTTCACCCTCTAATCATCTTCATTAAGGGAGATTTTATATGACCCAAACCTCTGGAGTAGAGAAAGCAGAACATAGGTTGAAGAGACAGAAGCAGGAGGTTCTATACACCCAAGATTAAAATAAATGATGGTTGCTTGCTTCCAGTAAGTATGCATAACGAAAGAAGCCATGTGCTTTAGGAGGAAATAACAACACTCAAAAAATTTGGAGAAAAATCTTCCAGAGTTCTTGGTTTTGCTCCCATTGTACAAAATGGCTTTTGTCATGAGCCACTTAGTTAAATCTACAGCTGAGCTTATCTTTCTGGGACATTTTATTAACTAAATCATGAGGATGCAATCGCTTTACATGTGAAAATTTTCCATGTGAAAATTTTATTTACCACTCCATGACAACGTAACTGTTATTTATTTGAAACTTGCTTAATATAGGTCATCATCCACCTTTCATTATGTAAAAATTTTACCTTTTAAGATATTAAAAAGAATCATTTATAACAAATACTACTTTAAAAGATCATCTCCCCTAGGACTCATGGATGAAACCAAAGAAGGGTAGGATCCAGGGTGGGAGGTGGGAATGACTGGGGTGGAGGGAGTGATGGGGGAAAAATGGAGACAACCATACTTCAACAACAATTTTAAAAAGATGGAAAAAATAATGAAAAGTCAAAAAATGTTTAACAAATCATTTGGCATTGTACTACCTATGGTGAATGCTTAAAATTTTATTGTTATATGTTATAATTTTTTCAATGATTATGTATGCTTCAGCATTTTAGGTATTTATTGCACTAATCTTGGTGCCAGGCATTACTCTTGGGTATTGGGATATGTAAAACAACAAAGTAAAACTTTCAGCTTCCATGGGACTTGGACTCTAGTGCAGGATGACAAGGAATGGGCAAAGGTAACACATTATGTCAAAGCTCGTCAGATATATGGGAAAAGGAGAAAAACTAGAACGTAGGAATTCTGGCAGTGGGGTGAGTCTGCAACTTTTTTAAAGATTTTCTTTATTTACCTTTAGAGGGGAAGGGAAGGACAGAGGGAGAGAAATATCAATGTATGGTTGCCTCTTGTCCATCCCGTGCTGGGAACTGGCCTGCAACCCAGGCATGTGCCCTGACCTGGAATCAAACTGTGATCTTTTGATTCACAAGCCCGGGCTCAATCCACTGAGCTACACCAGTCAGGGCTGAGTCTGCAATTTTAAATAGGGTGCACTGAACTGGTGATATTTGAGAAAAAAAATTGCAAGACAGGAAGGAGTTAGCCAGGTAGATATGTTACAGAGGAGAATGCAGGCAGAGGCAGAGGCAGAATGCAGTGAGTACAAAGTCCTTAGAAGGAAGAGTGCCAGGCTTGTTAGAACAGCAAGGAGACCAAGGGGCTGGTGTGGAGTCAGAGAAGGGCAGAGATGTGGTAATATAGTGGGTGGAGAGTTTACCTGGGGAGGGCCTCGCAGGGAATTGCAAGGACTATTGCACTGCATGTGAAATCGGGAGCTTTTGAACAGATGAGTAAGGAGAAGTGCCTCACACCAGGGTAGTAACAGTTGTGGAAGTGAGAGGTGGTCCAATTCTGGAAAATTGTAAAGTTAGAACTATCAGCTTTCCCTGATAGGTTGGAGATGAAGAGTGAGAGAATAAGAAAAGATCAAGGATGATTTCAAAGTTTTGGGCCTGAGCAATTCCCGTCTGAAGTTACTGTCTCTGAGACAGCCCGGGCTGTGAACAGTGCCGGTCTGCAGGGAAAGATCAGAAACTCAGTTTTGAAGCTGTGGAGTTTGGGGTATCTATTCCAGTAGCAATGGGTGGGTGCTTAGATGTGCAACTTTAGAGAATTATCAGGAATCGGTAGATACACTTAGGGACTCACTGGCATGTAGAGGGGATGAGATCACCCATAGAATGAGGGTGAAGAAGACCTGGGGCTTCGCAATTCTGGGAGCTCAGGGGGAACAGGAGTGATCATCAAAAGAAAGTGAGAGTGACCAGAGAGGTGGGAGGGAAAAGCAGGGATCGGGTGCCATGGAAGCCAGGGAAAAGGACTGTCACAGAGGAGGAGGGTGAGTGCTGTACTCAGGCCACGTGAGGCGAGAGTGGCGCACTAGCTGTTACATTGAACAACATGGAGGTCACAGGAATTCACATATATGTATCCCCTGATGTATGTTATATGTCACATGTTCTGCTCTGTAGAGAATAAGCTTAAAGGGAGTAAAAAATAGGCTATGTCTCTAATGAATAGAATAACCTTGAATTATGTATTAAATGGGTCCAATGCCACTCTCAGTCATGAAATCAGGTATCATTTTTAATATCCTTGAGCATTTCTGAGAAAGGTGTTTCTACCAAATTCTTGCAATTACATGAGCGGCTCAAAATGTTTCTGGAAAACAGGGTGAGGTGGGAAAGAGATGATTACTGTCCAGGCCGTTAATCCTATAACCCATCTTGTTTATTTCAATGAAAATAGAGTAATCTCATCAATGTCGAGATTGACTATAACATGATTGAGTTTGCAGTGCAGTATTTAATTAAAAATGTTAATTAATCTTTCTTAATTCAATCTTGCATCACACACAAAAAAATGGTCTCGGCCCACCCAAGCCAGTTCTAAAGTGCGAGCATAAAACATGAAGTTTGCCACAGGTCATCGTATGTTGCTATACTGTGGCAGAAGAATGACTCAGAGTTTGAATCCATAGAAGGCTACTGTAAGAAGCTAACATTTCCTTTTCCCATTGACAAATGGCACTCAAAAAAGCTGCTTTGGTCCAATCTTAAATAGAACAGTAGCCTTAAGGAAACTTGTTGTCAAGTTGTCTAACACTGGAAGTCCATAGGATTCCTCTGTGGATACGTGGTGAATGGAGGAGGCAGAGTACAAATACAATCTGAGTTCTGCCAAGACAGAAAAAGATCCAGAGGAAGTCCACTACAATGATATTTATGCTTTTTATAATGGCTAACGTACTTCCCTCTCCCTGCGAAAAATGTAATAAAATTTTTCTCTTGGGTCTGGACTTCCTATGCCAAGTTTCTCCCTGCAGCTAATTTTTATGGCTGAATTGCAAAGCCCTGAAAATGCTGACAGCTCCATAGCTAGAGCAGTGCTAATGATAAGAACATGAACATAAGGCTGAGCTTGGTAGCCAATGGATTTCGCTATCCTAATAGGGTGAACATTATAAAACAAGGGATATAATCAGCTTCACTATATTAGGAAGACAAGGAACAGGGATGTAATGTTCCAAGTTCAGCACATTAGGCTTCTACTAGGTGCACATGTTTAGCAACATTTAGGGAGGAAATGCCAGTCAGAGGATAAATACTTTGAAGGATGAATAAATATGTGGCCATGCCTGATAGCAAATTTCATCTAATTGAATTTTGTTTCAATATTCTATCATCCTGGTCTACTTAGTAGTTTTGAAACCCCTTCAAAGTGTTTAATGACTCTTATTTCTCTTTTATCGGGAAAGCAGATTCTACTGCAGAAGTCGTCACACACATAACTCTTCAAACCGTGATATTTGCCTTTATGAGCTAGTGATTTTAGTTTCTGAAATAATAGAATAGAGCCACATATGATTATGACATATTCTTTTTTAGAATTATTATCTCAATTTACTTTTATTTTTATTGAATTTATTGGAGTGATATTGGCTAATAAAATTATATTGGTTTCAGATGTGTAATTCTATAATACATCATCTGTATGTTGTATTGTGCTGGTGGGAATGCAGGCTGGGGTAGCCACTGTAGAAAGGAGTGTGGCATTACCTCAAAAAATTAAAAATGGAACTGTGTTATGACCCAGGGATTTCACTTCTGGGAATATATCTGAGGAAACCCAAAACACTAATTCAAAAGAATATATGCACCCCTATGTTCACTGCGGCATTGTTTACGGTAGCCAATATCTGGAAACAGCCTAAGTGCCCATCAGTAAACAAGTGGATAAAAAAGCTGTGGTGCATTTACACAATGGCATACTACTCGATTGTGACATATTCTTGAATCACAAAATAAGTTTAAATTTATGTTACTGAATTAATATGCTCTTAATTCAGATTAATTAAAATTAATTTTTACAATGATGCTTAGCATTAATGTAGATTGTGGGTAGTTAATAATCCAGGGTCAGCGAACTGAATTCAGCTTTCAGCCTATTTTGGTAAATAAAGCTTTATTGGAGCCACACCCATTCATGCACATATTCTCTAGGTCTGCTTTTGCACCACAAAGACAGAGCTGAGTAGTCATGAAAGACAGTCTACGATATGATCTGCGAAGCCTAAAAGATTCGCTATCTGGTTTTTTATACAAAATGTTTGTTGGCTATTGATGTGCATCACAGTAGTCCTCCCTTATCCACAGTTTCGCTTTCTGCAGTTTCCATTACCAGTGGTCAACTGCAGTCTGACAATATTGAATAAAAAATTGTAGAAAGAAACAATTCGTAAGTTTTAAATTGTGCACCATTCTGAGTTGCTGGCAATTTGGATATGCCAAAGAGAAGCTGCAAAGTGTATGAGGGGGGACCCAAAAACCCCAAATGTATTTATAAAAATTGTGTATGCATTGTTACATGTTTAAATTTCAGTCACCTTAAAAATATACTCTCCATTTGAGAAATTCCCCTATTGAGACGGTTTTTTTCCCCCCACTGGATCAAAACAGCTTTTGAACTTGTCAATTTTGGTGCCTTTTAGTACTTTTGCAGTTTTTCATTTCACCTCACCATATTGGCAAAACATTTCTCTTTGTGGACTTTTTTCATCTTGGGTAACAAAAAAAGTTAATCTGGCAAGATTGGGTAAACAAGGAGGGTGGGGCACAGGATCGCACTTTTTGTGTGTGTGTCAAAAACTGCTGAACACTTGGTGCAGTGTGGGCAGGTGTGTTCATAAATCACCCAGCATGAAATAGGCAAACACACTGAAAGAGTCTTAAAAAAATTCATTGTAGCCAAACTCAACCTCTCACAATAACACCAGCTGGCACACTGATACAGGTGGGTTCCTAGAATACTCATCTGGCAGGGGAAGCCTTTACTACAAGGGGCCTACCCTCCAGAAGGTAATTTCATTTAGGGGGGTCACCCCTCATATAGTATATATAAAGTTCAGTGCACTGTGCAGGCATCTATTGGGGGTCCTGGAAGGTATCCCCCATGGATAAGGGTATACTCTTCACAACCCTTGATGTTTAGTACTACTATTATCCCAGTTTATGGAAGAAGAGTTATTGGAATTCAGAGGAATTAGATAAATTGCCCAAGATTACAAGCTAGAAAGTCTCAGACCAAAAATCTGAATCCAGGACTAACTCCTAAATTCATGACCTTAATTATCACATACAGTGCCTCCCAATAATGTCTCAAGGTGACCATATTAGCAGAAATAATGCAAGTGTCAATGTGTAGAGGAAAATTGTATTCCAAAAACCATGGTGATCCTAGATATACTTAGCAATATTCTGGTATTCAGCTATAAAGAAATGTGATGGATAGAGACAGATATGCAACTTAACTGCTTAGAGAAAAAAATTTAGTTCACCTGTCATCAATGCTATAGAAATGAAACAATGTACCATTAGCTATACTACATATATATTAGCACCACATATAACCTTTTCAAGGACTCCGCTCTACTGAATTACTTCTCTCTCATAGTATAGTATGTAGCCATTTCAGAACTTGAATACATGAGGTTCAGATTACTTGACTGAATCACCAAGTAGCTTGTGCCAGAGTAAATATTTGAACCCAGCCATATGTAAAGAATATATAATAAGGTGAATTCTGGTCAAGATGGAGGCATAGGTAAATACACCTCACCTCCATGCATAAATATAGCAAAAAATACAGCTATACCACAAAACAAATATCACCAAGAACTGTCAGAAAATCAAGCTGTGTGGAAGTCTGACAACCAAGGATTTAAACAAGCCACATTCATCCAGATGGGATGGAGGGTGCAGAGACCTGGAGAGGTGTGGAGACACAGTGGGGCACAGAGAGGCATGGGTGGTCCCACATCCACATGTGGTAGATAAGAAACAGGAGAGATGCCTTGGGAGCAAAGGGCTACAGCACCAGGAAGATAAGTCACCATAACATCTGGCTGTAAAAACTAGTGGGGCAGTGGAGGAAACTGCATCTTCTTCCACCTGCAACAGACTTAGGACTCACACAGATCCGCCTCTGGGATTCAGCACCAGGGCGACATCTGGAAGGGCACCAGTGGCATCTGAGGATGAACTGCAAGTGGGGAAATAGCTTCCTCTCAGGCAAAATTCCAGAGGCCAGGAAATGGCATTGTGGTCTCTACATGCCCTCCCCCACACAGAGCAACAGAGCAGTGATGCCGGTTGTCCACCCTAGCAATTACCTAAGACAATGCCCTATACAACTTCAAGGAGCGCCAAGACAGGGAGTCAAAGCAGCTCTACCTAATACACAGAAACAAACATACAGAGGCTGACAAAATGCGGAAACAAAGAAATAGAGCCCAAATGAAAGACCAGAACAAAACTTCAGAAAAAGAACTAAATGAAATGGAGATAAGCAACCTATCAGATGCACAGTTCAAAATACTGATTGTCAGAATGCTCCAGGAAGTCATTGGGTACTTCAATGCTATAAAAAAGACCCAGGCACAAATGAAGGTTGCATTAAGTGAAATAAAGAAAAATCTACAGGGAACCAACAGTGCAGAGGTCGAAGCTGAGAATTAAATAAACAATTTGGAACACAAGGAAGGAAAAAGCAATCAATCAGAACAGCAGGGAGAAAAAATAATTTAAAAAAATGAGGAAAGGCTTCGAAACACCTGGGACATCTTTAAACATACCAACATCAGAATCATAGATATGCGAGAAGGAAAAGAGGGAGAACAAGAAATTAAAAACTTATTTGAAAAAAGTGAAAAAACGAACCTTCCCCAATTGGGTGAATTTGAAATAGATATACAAGCCCAGGAAGCACAGGCAGTCTCAAACAAGATGGACCCAAAGACAACTACACTGAGACACATTATAATTAAAATGCCAAAGGTTAAAGATAAAGAGAGAATCTTAAAAGCAGCAAGACAAAATGAGACAATTACCTACAAAGGAGTTCCCATATGACTGTCAGCTGAATTCTCAAAAGAAACCTTACAGGCAAGAAGGGGCTGGAAAGAAGTATTCCAAGTCATGAAAGGCAAGGACCTCCATCCAAGATTGCTCTATCCAGCAAAGCTCCCATTTAGAATGAAAGGGCAGATAAAGTGCTTCCCAGATAAGGTTAAGTTAATGGAGTTCATCATCACCAAGCCCTTATTATATGAAATGTTAAAGGGACGTATCTAAGAAAAAGAAGGTCAAAACTATGAACTATGATTGAACTATGATTAAAATGGCAATAAATTCACACCTACCAATACCTGAATCCAAATAACAAACTAAACAAACAACCAGAACATGAACATAATCATAGGTATGGAGAACATTTGGAAGGTTATTATTTGGGAGGGAAAATGAGGAAAATGGGGTGAAAGGTTCAAGGATTAAGAACGAATTGGTAGGTACAAAATAGACAGGGGGATGTTAAGAATAACATAAGAAATCGAGTAGCCAAAGAACTTTTATGCATGACCCATGGACATGAACTAAGGGGGGAATTGCTGAAGGGAATGGGGGTACTGGGTGGAAGGGGGCAAAGAGGGAAATTGGGACAACTATAATAGCATGATGAATAACACATATGTACATATGTATGAATATATAAAAAAACAAATTAGCCCCAGCTGCTGTAGCTCAGTGGATTGAGCATGGGCTGTGAACCAAAGGGTTGCTAGTTTGATTCCCAGTCAGGGCACATGCCTGGGTTGCAGGCCAGGTTCCCAGTGGGGGCCATGTGAGAGGCAACCACACACTGATGTTTCTCTCCCTCTCTTACTCCCTCCCTTCCACTCTCTCTAAAAATAAGTAAATAAAATTTTTTAAAAAAAGAACAAAGTATTCATATGCTAAATTCTGATCAATAAATATTACTAAGTCTCTCCTTATATGAACCAGAGATTTCTGAAGGCCAAGAAAGAGAATGGAATAGAATGAAAGAGAAGGAAAAATGGCAAGAGTTTTAGCAAAAGGCAAAGTAATGGCTGAAAGACTTGTTATGGCAAAATCAGCATTCTTATTTCCTTCCAAAATCCCTACCTGTGTCTTGGCACAGCAGAATTTGCAGATCATTTTTTCCTTAGCCCTTAGTTGATGACTCCAAAATAA
This sequence comes from Sturnira hondurensis, assembly GCF_014824575.4. NCBI lineage: Eukaryota > Metazoa > Chordata > Mammalia > Chiroptera > Phyllostomidae > Sturnira > Sturnira hondurensis. Next base: position 1,760,096 of record NW_028077253.1, on the reverse strand, counting down.
GATAGCCTCCCTCTGGCTCTACGTGTCCTTTAAGACTTTGTGGATTTGATCAACTCCGTGGCCTGGCCCCTGGCATCTTTTCTTGCTTATGATCTATTAACCCTCACTTTTGCTTTACCTTAGGATGTGGTCTGTCATGAGTCTTCAACAACTGGAATTGAATTGTGGAAATGCCTCAAGAAACCCTCCCGATCCACAGGCCCTTGACCCTGCAGGGTATCATAGTGTGTAAGAAGAGGGAGGCCCAGATGCAAGGAGAACCAAGGGAAGGTGCAAGGGAATGCTTTGAGAAGCAAGAGAAGGAATCTTTCCCATGAAAATAGGGGAAATTAAACCAAACTCATGCAAATATTTATTCCTATTTTCTTACTCTAGGGCTCTGTTTTGAAGCTCACATATGTTTATAATTGTCATATAGTCTTGATGGGTTAACATTTGTATCAATATACAATGCCCTTCTTTGTCTGTTGGAACATTTGTTCCCTTAAAGTCAAATGTCTATTGTCGAATGGTGCTTGAAAGCATCTCTCAGCTCTGCTGTACACAAGGACCCTGTTGGTGATCATGATTCACAGTGAAACCTTAGTCACACAATTTTAATAGCAGATTCCAGTACAAACTTTGCCTTTTTATAAAGGTAGCTTCCAAATAAGAAAACACAGGATTATTGTGGTGTCTGTTTTACAACTCTTTCAACAAAAAAAGAGACACTTGGTGTTCTCTTATTCTTTTTGATAATGTTTAAAGGGAAAAAATGAGGAGCAGAATTTTCCATGTGAAGGGAAATCTGACAGAATGAAGTGCTGATTGAAAGCTTTGATTCAGGCCTAAAACTTCTAAATCAACCGAATTTACCCAGAAATAATTTTTTATTACAGTTAAACTTTTGACATAAAATAGAAACATGAAATATTTAGATGTCATAAAATGAACATAACAATTCATTCAGTAGCCACTTGAATACCTTACTTTATTACTCTTGTTTAGTTTGAGTTACATATTGCACACAGTTCTTCTATGAGTTACATATGGCACACAGTTCTTCTAGAGACCGTGCTTCGTGGTCATAAGGATTCCCTTTATTTTTTCATTTTATTATTTTTTAAAGATTTTGTTTATTTATCTTTAGAGGGGAAGGGAAGGAGAGGAGAGAAATATCAATGTATAGTTGCCTCTCGTGAGTCCCCTGCTGGGAACTGATCTGCAACCCAGGCATGTGCCCTGACTGGGAATTGAACCGGGATCATGTGGTTCACAGGCCTGAGCTCAATCCACTGAGCTACACCAGCCAGGGCAGGATTCCTTTTAGCATATCTCCATGGAAAAGACCCCAACAAACTTGCATTACTTTGCATGCAAAACGAAGGAGGAAACCTACATTGGGATAAAAGAAAATCATTAATTATGTAGGCCATTTAATTTTCTTTGGCTTAAATTCTAACATAAGAAAAGGTACCTATATCTGATACTAAAATGTAGGACAAAGATTTGGCTTCAAAGATATACACTCGTTCATCTTTTAGATGTATAGGCCTGCATGCCGATGTGATATCACATCATGCATTCATTTTTAAGGCATATGAGGATGAATTCAGGGAGGAAAGAGAAATGTTGATAGCACCTGTCTTTCTAGCTGCTCTATTATGAAAAGTATGGCTAAAATATTTGAATGGATGAAGTTTTGAAAACTTCATTGTAGTAGTAACTTAATTTTCTAAATTTATTACTGGCATATCAAGTCTTCCAGCTTTGCAATTGAATAGAATAAAGTGAGCGCTTTGAAGAGGCCAATTATACTACAAAATGAAACTAGGAATGGTGTAGTAATCTCATGTGCAAAGAGAGGCTCTTAGGCACGAAACTATTAATTTTGTATATTTTTAGCACTTATGGCACTTGTCATCTTGGTTTCCAAGTTTGGCAGGAAGTAATGTAACACTCACCACACACAAATTGTATTAATGTTGCCAGAAAAATACTGTATAAAAATAATTAACAATTTTGGGTTGTTATATTAATCAAAAGCTATTAGCACATGAATTAAACAAACAAAAAAGCACTTAACCATTTATAAATTTAAAAAAACTATTTTTAAAAGGGAAATAGGTACTTTTAAGTAATAACAGAAATATATTTTGATTCTGAAGAGCTTCTGTGCAGCTAATGTTATTTTGGTGTATACCCTTCCAGGCATCTGTCTGTGGTATAGACTCAGAGGGATCATTATGATTTTTATGCTAAAATCTTTACTTTTAAAATTCTCATACAATAAAGTTGACTTGTTTCCCTTTTGGCATACAACTCTGTATGTGTTAGTAAATATATATTGGTAGCAAATACATATATACATGTAGCCACCATCACAAATAGGTTACAGAAGTGTTCCGTTGCCCCCACATCTCCCTGGTACTATCCTTCTGGAATACCATTCTTTCTCTAGTCCTAATCCCAGGAATCCACTGTTCTGTTCTCATAACTCTCGTTTGTCTTTTCCAGAATGTCATATAAATGGAACCATGCAGTGTACGGCCTTTTGAGCCTGGACTCTCGCTCAGTATACTAATGTTTTTGACATCTCTCTGAGTTAGTTTGTGTACCAAATTCCTCATTGACCTCACAGCATAAGGTTTTCCTTGCTTGTTGAAAGATTATGGATGTCTGGTCTTTTATTTTTTACTTTCTTATTGGATTTCTTGCAGTGACACTGGTTAATAAAATTATATAGGTTTCAAGTGTACAATTCTATACTACATCACTGTATATTGTATTGTGTGTTCACCACCCCAAGTCAAGTCTCTTTCCATCACCATTTGCCACTGTTTACTTATCCTGTAGCCCAATGATGGTCATTTGGCTTGCTTCCAGTTTTTGGTTATGACAAATAATGCTGTCATAAATACTCATGTACAGGTTTTTGTGTCAACATACATTTTCATTTTGTATGGTAAATACTTGCAAGTGGAATTGACAAGTCAAATGGTAAGTGTATGTGTAAACTGTATAACAGATACAATATGATATTTTAAACATTAAATCAAAGTACTGATAAAATACCAAAAGGATAAACAGAAGTCCTCTTCTGTGACTGATACACCTTTATACCATTTCTTAGAAGTGAAATTGTAGGAACCGACAGAAAAACAATACACTGTCTTTCATTCAGAGAGGAGAAAAAATACTTTCTCTGAAAACTTAGCTAATAAAAAGGCTCATGATTGTAGATAACACAGAACCAAGGGTGGTTATTTCAGACCTTTCCTCATTGTCACAAAGGCATCTGAAATCTCCTTCGTCCTCCTTAGGAATCTGAAAAGCTAAAGAATGGACAGGGAAAAAGAGGGTGGACTCAGACAATTTGCCCCAGTTTTCTTCATATCAGTGTTTCAAATCCTGTTCTTTCTTCCACTGCAGAAATGAAGCTAAAAGAACAACAAATGTAATCCTCTTAAATGCATATAAACCCAGTGGGCAAGGACAGAAGGGTAAATAGCTCTTAATAAAAAAAAAAAAAAACAGAGTGAAGGACAGGATAAATTGGAGGGAGAGCTCCCTGACTCAAGTTTGGTAGGTAACAAAGTGTGAACGTTGCTAGAGAAATGGCTGTCCTCATTTTCTAGTTAGTTTGAGCTCAGGACTGTGCAGAGCCTGTTACGAGATGGGGTATCCACAAGACACCTTAATCCATGCCTTCCATGTGCTAGCGTTCGTACCATATCCTGTGGTTATTTCTCCCATGAAAGGTTTCCATGCCTACTCCCTGGCTTAATTAATGACGGTAACTCTGACAGAGAAACTACAATAAAACCTAAGTTTTATTCATGTGTTTATTTCAGGGAAATGCACTAAGGGTCCACTATGTGCCAGGCATTCTTCTAGGCACTGTGTATACATTGGTGATAATATAGGATAATGCTTGTCCTCTTGCATCTGACATTCTCATATAAGTCCAAGTAACTCAGAACTTGACATTTGTGTTTCTCCCATGATGGTTTTGGTCTAAGCCTTAAAACAAAACTCTAAGGTGTAGAAATTTATTCACAAATTATTAAAAGTTTTGCCTTCTGTTTAAATAGTTTTGAAAATCAGAGCTAATTTGCACCCACATTAGACATTTATCACTGTAAGAACTTGCCAATTAGTTTACATCCTACTCATTTTCCAGGTTAATGAATCAAATTCCTGAGATCAGAGTATGTGTGTGAACATGCAAGCACCTGTTTGTCTGCATCTAATGTCTTCTTAGTGATTATATAGTGATTATGTTCTTTTTCTAGGGTAACATAATAATTTGTTAATTACTCTTTTCAGTAGAATGTTATTGAAGATATAGTGAGTAAAACGATTCATTTCTTTATTTTGTATTTTGTGTTTGTATCGTGACCCTTCTACAGGCGAGTTCATATTGATGCTAATCCATCTATAAGTTGCTATGTTTCCTGGGGATAAACAAGATGAAATGCTGATCCTTTGGCAATGCAGCTCAAGAAGTGGGTCCACACTGTTAGCAGGAGAGCCAGGACTCATTTCAGATCTTCAGTGTAAGAAGGCATGTGTAAAAGTCAATCCCCACTCATTTTGCCCAAAACCAGAATGAAAGGTAGACTCCAGCAGAACCTCCAGCCCCTATGTAGTCCCAATCCAGCAAATAGAAATTGGAAGAGAAGAATAAATGCATAGTTGCACCTATGGCATTGATCTGCAGGCCTGTTTTATGGCTGGAATATGATAACATGAACAAAACAACAAACAAACAAACAAAACCCCCCTGCTGATATAAAGTTAAAAATTGCAGTGTTATGGATAGCACAGATGTTAGAAACCTTCCAGCATTATTTGAGAACAAAGCTGGGGCTCCCATTGTTGAAATGATTAAAAGCTCCCTCTGTGGTGATTTGGAAAGGCATCTGAGGTGCTTGCAGTAGGTTGCTTAGTGATTTGCAAAGAGATGGGTGTACGATTATTTACTGTGGTAATCTGTGGACTGGGATCTCTTCAAGCAATTAAACCACATTTATTTTTAACAAGAAGTATGGGGCTGTTTCTTCTTAGCCTAAGTACATTGAGATAAGCTTAATTTTTCCTGATTAGCTTACTCATTTCTGGTGCCAAATTTGTTAAGTTTTCCTGTTATTCTGAAAAATACTAGAAGGCAGAGATGGGCCTTGCTTATTTCTGGGTTGTTCAGTCTAGTCTATTGCACCATTTGCAGAGGGTGCTAAAGCATATTCAGTAGTTTGTTAGTGGAGGATTCTGATTCAAGAATCAGGACTCAGACAAAATATGAAGCCTATTTGTCATGAGTTCCTAGTCTCCTTAGCTTCACTGTGCTCCACTTATTTTACTAGTCTCTCTTCTGTTACTCTATTCCCTTTCACTGCTGTTTTCCAGGGTTGTTTGCTCTTCTCTCTCCTAATATTTTCTCCTTCCTAACAGTAAAAGTAAGGGTGGCAGGAGACTCTTCTCTGTCCACTTTACCCCTTAGGTGCAGGGTTTTTTTTTTTTTTTTTACAAGGAGCCCCTCCCTGAAGTTGGCAAATAGTAGATGAGCATTGCTGCTACTGGATAAAGCATACTGGTGTTCATTTCTGGAACTGCACAGAAGACTGCACTGTTTGGCAAACAAATTCCATCTCCGTATGATGACCTAGACACATGGCCTAAAGAAACTTTACAGTCTGCCATCAGAACTCTCTCGAAGTTTTAAGGTCTTCATTTTGAGTAGTAGTGATAGCAGTCAGAAAGAAAGGTAACTAATGTATGGGTAATGTATGGGTGGGGGGCTACTATGCATTCACTATGGCACTGGAAATATTACATTAGCCATTTAATCTTTACAATACTATGGTATCTATTAGTATTCACATTTTGATCATCAAAGTTATTTAAATTGTCTGAGCTGTGCAGTTGCATAACCAGAGGACGAACTAGCTCGGAACTGGAGTTGGTCAGAATCTGCTCTCTCTAGCATTCCCTTCTTCCTTGAGATAATAAAATATCAGGTCATATCCACACTCTCTGATCACCACACATTTCCTTTGAAGCTTTTCCTACTACCCTTTCCTAACCTTTTTCCGGGGACAAGGTCTTTAGCGGTGAAATAAGCAATGGAAATGTACGGATTTGGGGTTAGGAATTTTTTAGGTGGCATGCTGTGATTGCCTCTTGTAGAATTCTAGGCCCTCTGAAACTGGATGGGTAATGGCTCTGAGGGCAGTGGTTCTCTGACTTAATGTGCATGAACATCACCTGGTTAATGTGCATGAACATAACCAGGCCAGATTCTCTTTCCTGGCCTCACTCTCCAAGACTCCAGTTCAGAAAGTCTGTAGCGGGTTCTGGAATAAATTTGGGAAACAAAAACCTCAGAGGAAGCTGATAGAGAAAGCCCTCAGATCACTCGATAGAGGTTGTGGTGTCTTAAAATCTACACAGTTTGCCTAAATGTATGCTTTTACAAGGCAGTTTGCCCACGTTTCTGAAATAACCACTTTTCTGAATATTTAACCATTATGAAATAATGATTTGATTACAGATAGATTTCTAGAAATCACTCTAGGGGCAACGAAAGATAGTTAGAAAAGAACTCGGTTACGCCACCGGGAGGCAGTATGACCAAAGCATTCACACCACATAAAGAAGGATTTGACCAGAGAAAATTGTTTAAAAATTGGGGATTTGGGGGGGGGGGGTATAAGGTGACTAAATGATAATAGAAAAATATAATGAAGATTATATTAAAAAATAAGAATTGGGGGTTTAAAATCCACATGTGTATGTGTGTGTTAGGGAAATAAGGGACGCTAAGTGTTGTAGCCATTATACTAATATACAAAAACAAACCAAAACCCTTAAAATTGTACTCACTTTAAGAGAAAAAATGTGAAAGGAATGTATTTTATTAAGAGTCACTTATATTTCAAATGGATCACCTTAAGTCAAATATAAATACTTAGAGGGTGGAAATTTGTATCTATCAGGTACTCAAAGTGCCTACCTCAGCAGGATATCTTTCAGTGTTTGTGTTCCCAGAAGAGTGTTTGTAAAATGGTATCAAACCAAAGTATATTAATAGCCTATTGTGAATGAAGCAATGAAATGTACTTTTCAATAAAAGCTAGAGTTGAAATGGGTATTTATTTTCAATTGAATCTATCAATGGTTGGCCAGCGATCATTCCTTTTATGTAAGCATCTTTATGTTATAATTTTTGTTGGCATTGTGATTTCCCAAATATGACTTTAAGGATCCTAGGAATGGCAATATAATTTGATGTGGTCCAGATAATAAAGCATGAATTTGCAGAGGAAGTTTCACATTATCATTTTGGGTAGCTGAAGAGATGGGGCTAGGACGGGGAAGATCTTAGAATGAATGAATATAATAAAGAACATTTTCTAATTTTAATGAAGAGATTTAAACCATTTTAAAGCATATCCCTTCGTGTGAAAATACAAACGCGGATGACACACTTCTTTGCCTTGTTGGAAATGGCAGGGAGTGGGAGGGCCTATGAGAATTGTCCCCCGAGCAGTAAAACACTTAGACAGGAATCACCCAAGTTTTTCTAGCCAAGGGTAATTTTAAGAAACCCACCCATTTGCAGAAATCCTAAGGGGAGTATGATCGCCACAGACCTGGAACATGTAGATGATAGAAAGCATGTTTGATTGGAAGCAAATCAATGGGTAGAGAGAAACAGTGGTTCAGAGAAGCAGTGTTTTAGAGCTAGAATGTGTGCCTTGCTTTTTGCGTGATGGTTGTCTAACACTATGCAGGAAAATGGCTCTGACATAAATTGCACTGTAACATACACGGCACATTGGACAGGTACTAATTGGTAACCTCTATCTTCTACCTCTAGTTCTATCTACATTGATTTGTAAAAAGGATAGCTGGTCACAGGAGAAGCAGGAAATGATCCCACTGTTGACTTGGCTATCCCGATTAATGCTAAATTAACAGGAAAACAAACCAGGCTGTAGAAACCTCACCACTGGAGCACGCCAGTGGTGGAGTTTTGGGGCATACCACCCGAGGACCAACTTGAACCACACCAATGAGAAAGCACAATGCTCATTGGTGACTGCAGATGTTGCAGTAGAATCACCTGGCATTTATTTACATACTATGTAAAAAAGACATAGCCTATCAAAAGGTTACTCCTTGGTGTGTTATGCCAGTTAGTGTCATGTAGCAGGGGAGCTGCTAAGGTTCATTCAGATAGTTGGAGCCCCTTTTGCCTTCACAATTCTCAAGGCCATGACAGCTCACTTCCACCCCACTGATACTGCATCATCAAAGGTAGCCTATCACCTGCGATTATGGAGGTTATGACCAAAGGGCGCTATTACCTGTGTTAATTAGTGGAAAAAAATAAAGAAAGCAGAAATATGTGCACACGCTGTTCCATATTGTCACTTTTCCATTCTTTCTCTCACCTTTGCAGTATTTTAAATGAAAAACTCTGTTCTCTAGGACAATACAAAGTACAATAGCACTTGAATTCTGATTCTGACAGTAACATATAACTGAGATGGGTGTTTTGTGAGGATGGCCCTGAATCTGATCTGACCTAGTTGGAGTGTCTGAGACAATGTTGGGCTGTGCCGTGGAGGCACATGGGAGTCGGCCCTGGGAAAGCAGATCTGTGAGACAGAAAGGAGACACTCTTAGCTGAATCTGACAATTACTTACTTGGTCAGAAAAAGAAATAGTGAAAGATTATTTACAGGCAATCCATGCTAGGTGCTTGCTGACAATACATAACCCAGCACTTGCTACAACTTCCTTCTTATGTAAGGCAGGATATTTATAGGTTCCGTGCTGAAAAGCTACCTGACATAACATTCATCCTGAGGGATGTTCTGCTCTGAAGAAATTCAGGCTACACCGAACTAATGTTATGGATAACTGGGTCAAATGGATAAAAGTGAACCTGAGAAGGGGCTAAAAGGCATCATCAGTATTCATTCTTTTATATATCCAACCTGTGGGAGATTCGGTGCTTGACATGTGCTCTTCTTTTAGCCTGTGATCACCCAAATGGGAAGGAATTGGCAAGGAAGAGAAAATGTCAACTTTAATCACTTAGAAAAAGGTCTAAATTTCAAATTACCACAAAATCAGATACTTATGGAGAAAAAACCAAAAATGACAGGAATTCCTTTGCTTCATTTAAACAATCAAGTTCCCCTTCTAATGGTTAGATGGGCTGAAGTGGGATGTGTGGCATTATCTAGCAAGATGTAGAAGTCACTGTCACTTTGAGACAAGACAACATTGCTACCACATGGGTAAAATACACAGTCCTCTAGAATTAAGGCTGGAGTATCACTGTGTACAGTGTCTCAGAGGACTTCCTTGTCATTTGCGTGATCGTCTTGTATATCAAGATGGCTCTTGTTGATACTGGATATGAGACTGTCATGCACATTTGCTGGTTCAGAAAACATCTTTGTGGAAAAGCCAATAATGGCCCCCCAAAGATGGTCACATTCTAACCCCCAGAAAACATGAATATATAACCTAATGTGGCAAAAGGGACTTTGCAGATGTGATAAAAGTTATGGACCTTAAGATGGAAGATTATTCTGGTGGGCCCACTGTAATCACAAGTCCTGAAAAGCAAAGAATCTTTATTGCTGCGGTCAGAGAGATACCGTGAAGGAAGAAGAACCAGATAGATGAGTTGCTACCTTTGAAGATGGAGGAAGGGGCAAGGGGTCAAGAAATGCAGGCAGCATCTAGAAGCTTGAAAAGTCCAGAAAACTGGGTCTCTTCTAGAGTTTTCTAAAGGAATCCAGCCCTGCTGATACCTTGATTTTATCCCAGAGAGAACTATGTTACAATTATGACCTCTACACAATTATGAAATGTAAGATGACAAACTTGTATTGTTTTAAGCCTCTAAGTGTGTGTTCATTTGTTACTGCAGCAGTAGGAATCTGATACAGCCTGCATGTAGACAAGTCTCCAATCCATTTTTCTAGTGTTCTGGTTGTGCCCACTCTTTTCTCCTTTTCCTCTTGATGATAGAACCCCAAACTATAGATATCTCTTAATAACTTTTAAATCAATCAGTGCAATATAATCATCATGAGTCTGAGATGTGAGGTCTAATGGTTTGGCTTGGCAAATAGGACAGGTGGCCAGAGGCAGTAAACTCTCTCCTAATTCCACTCCCCATCCATATTTTGCTGTAGCACACTAGGAAAAGGCGAGTCTCAAATTCAACAGAGCGTACTTTCAGTTTTGCTGTGTTGCTTATTTCCTGCATTGTATGAGTCCTGTTATTTAATATTTGGGAAGCTCAGTTTTGTCATCTGCAAAAACAACTAATGATATCTATTTTTCAGGGTAGTCATAAAGATTACATGGGGTAATGTATGCAAAGTACATAGCAGGGAGTCCTGTACATATTGTCTTACACATGGTAGGTTGGAACTACTATGAAACAACATCAGCTCTCTAGGATGAGGCAGAAGCTGGGGAAAATAACCTGCAGATTGAGGCAGAATTGTAGACAGCCAGATTGCAAGACACAGTTTCTAAGAACATTCTTTTTCAAACCACAGTTTGGGCCTATGTTTGGCATTGATGAATGGGCAGAATCCAAAGTGAGGTGGTGGTTTCTGAACAGGTGAATGAGACAAAGTACTAAAAAATCTATGCTATGATTCCTGGAGAACCAACCAAGCAGAGGGCTGTCATCATGACGGCAATTTATAAAGTATCACCACCATCAGAACACAAGGAGAAGAAAGGGCTCTGTATACAGGGAATTACGGTGAATACGAGTCAGGATAACAGGAAAGGAGGTGGAAGAGGTTTCTTGGGAAGTGGAACACATGAATCAATTTGAAGCTGTGATCTGGGAGTTCTTGGGAGTCAGAGTAGATATATCAGTTCACCATTGGCATCCCATAACGCATAACTAATGTTAAGTGTTCCATTGAATGGGAGGGGCCATAGAAGCCTAGTTACCCTCAGTCTCAACCAGGTTCTTGCAGGTGGGACCATCTCCCATCCCTCATCCTCTAGATGTGGGAAGTTGGGAAACTCTAAGGAAGAAGAAATAATGTAGAACCTCAAAGTAACCATTTAAAAAATCTCTTCTTATTTCACTCCTTTAATACATTTTCCCTCTGATTTTTCTCTCTCTGCCACAGGCAATAGTCAGATTCCTTGACTTTGAATGATGTTTTATTTCGCTCTATCTGTTGCTCACATCATCCAATGTACCACTGAGCCATGTCCATTCACCAACCTGCATATTTTCCACCGGTTCTTTTCTAGAATTGATTCTGACTGGCTACCTTCTAGGGAAGCTTCCCTGAGTAGCTTTCATCTTGTCACTCACTCCTTCTTGATGTCACTAAGGTTTCATTCCCACATTAGTTTTCTATCACATTTTCATAATGACACCCAAGAAGCCACACTAATCAACTTTCTATTGTACTTAGAGAAGCTCATCCTCCATCTTAATTTTTGTTTCCTGCCTATGCAACTTCCAGACTATGCCAAGGAGGGCCTCTTGTTCTGATTTTTTCTCAAGTTCAACTAACTGAACAATTGTCAAATACTTCATAGTACTTGACAGATCATGTATAGCACCCACCGTGGTTATCCACAGAATAGCAGTTGCTGTTGTACTCCTCCTTGAAGTAAAGCAAGTTTTACAATAGAGTGGCAACTATAGCAAGAAGCCCATGTTCTTTCCTGAAACACTTCAATTCTATCTGAGAGTTTTATGTTCACACTTTAGTTTCTGCTGAGCCCATGGCTCATAAGACGTGGCCCAGTGCTCCTGGTCTCACCTCAGCTATGGAGTTGCATCTGGTGACCTCCATTTAGTTGCTTATGTATGGCACTAACCACCACGAGAAACTTAGAGACAGTGTTTCCCCTTCATGAAGTCTCCTGACACTAAGAGGTAGGAATGTGGGCCCTTTGATGTCCTAACATGCAATAAGTATTTGAAATACTAATACAAGACTGAAATGTTAGGGACATTTTTTATTGTATATTAATATAGCTATCAAATAATGGGCACTGATGTATCCTAAGTGCACTTTAATATTTTAAAATGTATCTTATTACTTAACCTTGTTTTATCACACTCTAATTACTACTTTAAGATTCTAGATGAGATAAACTCTTAGATGCTGGTACACACAGTGAGAAATCATAGTATCAAAAGAAGGTTTTCACTAGATTTATTTGTCCTGTCCATCTTCTACCTAATGTGGTGCTCAATTTACGCTTTCCAGGTGAATTGTGTATTTATATAAAGATGAGACTACAAAGAGGAAATAGAGAGAGCCTAGTTTGGGAGATCTGAAATTCCAATTGTATGCCAGGAAATCTAACCCATATGTTACACTCTAGGATACTGGATGTTGAAAATAGTGCAAAAACACATGCAATCACCTCTCCACATTGCCCCTCTCATGATTTTGCCCATTGAGAACCTGAAATTTCTGGTTAAGCATTCCTTTAGTTTGATGTTTACAGAAAGTCCATTTAAGATTAAATATGTTTGCAGAAAATGTAAATCATGAGTCATTTGCTATTGAATCTACATACAATAATTTTTCCAATGAGTTCTATGGCTATGAATTGAACTCTGAATAAATAAAAGTCGAAGGTTAACTTCGTTGTCTGTTTTCTGGATGATTGATCTAGTCACTGATTCACTGAGTTAGTGGTTTAAGCAACTAACACCATATGAGTGTCAGTTATGTGCCAAGCATTGTGTTAAGCATTAGAACAGGGTGCCTAGTTAAAGAGGGTAACATCTGGAATTTATTGTTGCAAGTTTCTCCCCTTTGCATAGGGTTATCTACTTGGTGCACTGGAGTTTGAGAGGTATTGATAAGAAAAAAATGCCCAAATATCAAGGGCAGTAAAATTAGAGGTGGCAAATTTGACCAACTTCTTTTCAAAGTTTCACAAGATCTCTTGAGGAATCAGGCCAGGCAGAGTAGATACAAGATGCTTAAAGTATAAAGTATATAAAGATGCTTTATAATTGGAGATCATATTGCCTTTTTATGATCCAGCTTACTCAAGGTCAAATAAAATAAAATGAAAATTAAACTTCCATAGCTCAGCTTGGGAAATAGTGACTAGTTCATTCAACTCAAAAGTGATAGGATTATGCTTTGAGAAACTTCACTAGGAAAGAAAACTGGTAGGTCACTAGGGATTTATTTTGTAATAAATTCACTAGCTAATTGTCTGTCTGTTCATGGGCACACACAGGTCACCCTGAATAATAATTCAAAACTAATTTATAGTATTTGTACCACCAGAGGTCATTCCACTAAATAAAGTTCAAAAATCTAATAAGCTGTCTTATTAGGTGTTTGCTTTCTTAAACAACACCTAAATTATAAAGTCTCCACATCTTAAATAGGACTTAGTGATGATTTAGAATCATATAAATGGTTCTATTCAGGAGTTTGATTGCAACCTACAGCACTGTGTAGAGAGATGATGGGTAAATATTGATTTGAGGGGAAGCTACATTATTTTAAAAAGTCAAAGTATATTGTTTACTCTCTCAGTGCTTAGAATTCAAAAAGGTGCTATCTCTAGGAAGTTCAGGTACACACATATGTTCTCAAAAAGTTTATTTTTATATGTGTTATTTGGTATTAAAATCTAGTTTTCATTTAAAAACAGAAAACACACAGAAGAATAAGTTTCAAAGTCAGGAGCAAAAGTTTGGTTCTTCATTCTATAGTGTCAGTTGAAATATACACAACTTCAAGAGCACTATAATTTTCTCTCTTCTTTTCCCAATGTATTTTAATTGTGAGTGTAGTGAGTAAGGGCACAGACATTGTTCCCACATCACTCCAGGCTATAATCCCAGGTCTGATAGGAAGTGTCCGGGTGATCCTGGGCAAGATCCTTTACAATATTCTAACTACCCAACTTCTAGAATTGGGGGAAGATTTCAAAGTAATAGTGAATATAAAGCACATGGCACATTTTCCCTATCAATAATCCTGGGAGCATGAAGTATTACAACGATCATCATAAGGCCCTCACCTAAAGCAGTGATCCTTCCCGTAAGTCATAGCTCATTTGTGAAGGCCTTTTATTAATTAGAAATTCTTTCCTCAGGTTCATCTACTAAACATGGACATGAGTTAAGTGTTTATGAAAATGCATCAACATCAGTGATAATGTTGATAACAGTAATCACAATAGATTGAATATACCATTTGCTATGTTTGATTCGTAATATAACAGCATCCTTATAATCTCTCTTGGAATTTCTTTTTCATGGTCCTCATCATCCCCAGATATTATACTACATATTTGTGGGTGGTCTTTTCTGGCTTCTGTGGCTAGATGGGGACTCCATGACAATAGATAATGTGCTTGTCTTATGTAGATAGTTAATAAATGTTTGTTGAATGAATGAAGCAGTCATCTTAATGTGGTGAGTTTTTATTAATTACATTTGGGGTTTTATCAAACTAAAACTCAAATAAATCAAGGATTTTTCCAGGGTGTTCCCTCACTCAACTGAGCTAGGAAGTGATAAATCCCAACAACTGAACTCAAATCTAAGTCCAAAGCAGAGTGCTCTCCATTAATTCTGGCCTAAAATTGGACTCAGTTGAGGTCTACTGTAGGTCATGGCCATTGTGCCACCAAAATACCAATTTCTAAAAATATATTCTAAGCTCATGTAGTGACTTGAAATTTAAATGACAAGGGTGCATCAACAGGAATGATCCCAAAGCAAAACTGACATACTTAGCAGGTATTTTGTATGAAACATTATATTGGGGACAAGATTTCTTAATCTTACTCAATAATGTGATTATATAAGTATGAGCATCTTACTTTCAATGGAGCAAAATAAGAACAGCCTAAAAAGATATCTTTGAATTTCTTAGTATTGTTGATGTACGCATTTTTTTAAGGCAAAACACACCTGCTCTAGAGCACTTTTTTTCTAGACAGTATACAATTTATACCACCAAGTGAGGCAAATTGACAATATTTCACAAGTTATTTCCCTAGAAAATTGTAATCAAGAACATAAGCAGGAAGTCATTATGTCTTTGCCATGAGTTTGCTTCTATGTAATTCTTGTGCTTCTGTTTTGCTCTGCATGGAATTTTCACATGGAAACAGCGGAAATGCTACAGACCAGTTTAGTAATGCTGTTTGGTTCTCTTCAACATAGGCCTCCTGTGTTCTAAGAGGTTGAAAATAATCACACAGTATTTTCCCAAGTGCTTTTGGAGGGCACTGGTTGCGAGAAATGCTTCACAAAGACTCAAACAAGAATAGCGATGGGGAGCAGAGGCAGTGTTGTGATCTGACCTAAGGCAATCTCCTCCTACACAACTATTATGTTCTGTTCTTATAGATCTCCATAACTGCTACTGGCCAGAGATGGAGAAGGGTTTGCCTCTCCTCTAGGAGCTTGGCTCCTAGATTATAATGTGGGCAAATCTCTGAGCAAATTCTTCTTTGGACATTTGTTAACAAGTAACCACAAAAGCAGCTAGTCAACTCTATGGAGTCACAAATACCTTTTAAACTGATCCAACATTATTCTTGCATGAAATTTCACCCTAGGCCAATATGATAACATTAGAGAAAGAATTCAGCTAATTAGACTAGTTGGAGTCAGGCAGTCAAACAGCTTCCAGAACTAGCAATCACATTTAGAACATTTCCACATTTGTTCACCTTTAAAGGATGAAGTCTTACTAGATTTGTATACACTGTTCATACAAAGGAAGGAAGTGTCTCTACAGTAATTTTGCTAATACACATATGGGGAAATCAGGACACCAGTAAAAATAATAACATTCTGCTGTTAATAGACCATTCTAACAACAGTATGTGAAATGGCAAAACCTCTGGCTGTAGCTCTGAGGAGAGAGACAAAGGGCATGTAGGGATCACATTTGGAAATTATTACTCTAAGGGCAACTCACCACTTCTACAGTTTAGTGTAAACAAAGCAATACATACAGCCTGTCATGTTGTCAAATTCTTAAACATGTTAAATTGTAGACATTCTAACAGGTGGGGAGGTCAAATACACTTGAGGAGCACTACCTACTTCATCCTTCTTCAAGATTCCTGAAGCATAGTAACATATAAAAGGCTCATACATTAAAGAAACTTGCTTAACTTTGTTCTTCTCTAAGAACTCTCAAAATCATTTGATGATAGAACAACACTTAATGCTTTACACTATTAATATTTTAAGGCAATGACTTTCAAGGTGCGGTCTCTAGAACAGCAGCAGCAGCATAACCTGGAAACTTGTTAGAAATGTAAATTCTTTAGTCCCCCACAGAGTCACTGAATTAGAAGCTCTATGTATGGAGCTCAGGAGTCTGTGTTTTACCAAGTCCTTCGGGTGATTCTCATGCATGCACAGTAAAGTGTGAGAACCAGCATCCTGAAGAACACAGTTTAGGGACCTTTTATATAGGCTTGATCTATAAGAGTACTTTATTTACCCAGATACACTTTTCTCTAATAGAAGATCCATTCCACAGCCTATGAAGGTCCTATCTGACTGTTAAGCCCTAATGTTATTCCTTATAATCATATTTATGTTATTTTGGGGAGCTATACATACATAGGTAGTGGGATTTGTAATTTACTTCTGGCCTGCCGTCCAAGACAATAAGATGGGAAAAGAGGTCACAATCTAATTAACTTTCTAATTAAAGGAACATGGTCACTTTCTAATTACACTTAGAAAGAATAAAACCTAGCCCGTAATTAGAAAGTTACTTGGCTCTATTTAAAATTTGCATTGTGTCAGCTATTGCATCATCATTATTATTGTTTAACACTTATTCTGAAATGCAGAATCTCTTTTCAAAGTGCCTTGGAAAAGGTTTTATTTATCTCTCACATTGAAATTGCAAAATAGGTCAGTATTTCACAGACTGGTACAATGAGTTGCAGAAAGTGTATAGCATTCACACTATCTATCATTAGCAGAGTCAGGATTTGAGTTCATGGTCTTTTATGTCCACATTTTTCACACTCAGTTCAGTGGGTAATGTTTCTTCTCTTACTCTTCTCTTGGCTTTTTTTTTTGTGGGGCTGAGGAGGATGCCAAGACTGTTAGCACTATCCATATGTAGCCATGGATAGTGGTAATGGCAATCCCTGGTTGTTCTACATCTGACTTAAAGAGCATTCAACTGTTAGAATTAGTTCTCTGAAAGTCCATGAGAGTACAACAGGTCCATCACAGTGCTCTGAATTCCTCATTTGATCTCATCAACCAGGTAGAATAAACATCTACCAACAGATATTGTTTCTAATATGCTCTGTGGTTTCTGCTTAACAAATCATCTGTACTTCATATAAGATGCAAAGATGCTTTATGAAAGAATAATAAAATGAAAATTAGGCTGCCTTTTTGTTTTACAACAGAAAGTTGAGATTAAATGTGTCATTTTTCACCAAAATATTGTTTCCCATTACTGAAGAGAAGTGATGGGCCTGAGGGGCTCATGCATTACAAATCTCATGTACTTCAGATAGCTAGTAAATCACTTGCATTTTGCCTATAGTACTTTCTGCCGAGCTCAGCATTTATTGCTTACAGCCGAATACAGACACCTAACTCATCCATCAAGTTTTTATAACCAACTGTAGCTTTCTTTCATTTGCAACAAGGAACTGGCACATTTACAGAATGAGAATAAGTGAGGGATGCTTCACACACCCCAAAGTACCATGCAAGCAATAAACAATATATGAATTTTATAAGGGAGAAAAAAGAGAATATATTTACTGATATCAAGAGCTAAGAACTTTTGAAATCATCCACCCACAAACCAACCTCACACCTGAATGTCCACATTACCATCTTCCCAAATGCTTAGATCATTTAACGTGTCCTTCATTGTGTATAATATTTATTCGTGGACCAAGACTGACCATCAGGAACTTAATATATTTTCTTCCTCTCAATTTTTTTGTAATCTTACCCTCCTCCAAAGGCATGTCTGTGGGTCCCTCTCCTTGGACACCTAAGAATCGGAGGCAGAGAAATGTGGACTTGGAGAAGTCTGGGGACTGTCTGGTCTCTGCAGGTTCAAGGTCAACCACTTTACATAGGAAACAAAAATTCTTTGTAATCTTATTAACCAATGTCACACCAATAAATTTAATTAAAAAGTACTTTGTTAAAGTCTTCCTTCACATCTCCTTTCCTGATCTGTTGGGACAGGGTTCTCCACTGTGACTGCATTTTAGAAGTGCCTGAGGAGTTTATTAAAATACAGATGCCTGAGTTTTATCCCAGAGATTTGAATTTAATTTCTCTGGGGTGGAGCTCAAGAATAGGGATTTTTAAAAGCTCTCATGGGTGATTTGAATATTGAGACTCTCTTCCTAGAATGAAGAGGGAGCAGAGGAAAAGCAAACAGAGTCCATTCATTCTGCGCCATTTTCCCCTTGTTTTCTCCCCAAGTCCTCAATATTAGATAACATTCTTTTTTATTCACTCAGATGAATATGTTTCCACTGTTAAAGAAAACAAAAAAGAGTACTTTCCAGAAGTTATTTCCATCTGTTGTCACCTAAAAATCACAGCATCCGGTCTACATTAATTCCTGGGCTCTTTAGAAGGCTTTGATGAAGGGTTCTTTTTAAAAAAGCTTTAATCATTTTTAAAGACGTTGTTTTTTTAGAGCAGTTGTAGATTCACAGCTTAATTAAGAAGGCACGGAGAAGTCCCATACACTCCTTACTCCCACACAAAAGGTTTAATTTTTAACCACAGTTCATTACTTTCTTCTCTTCCTACCCCTTTCTACTTTCTTCTATAATACTTTTGAAGAGAAATTTAGAAAGGGTTTTCAAAAGAGATTTCCAAAGGCAAGTAAAAGAAAGAGATTCAGTAATTTTGTGCAAGTCATGTCACTTAGTGCTCTGTGACTGGAGTGTACAACCCATACCTGCAGGTATAGCATGACAGTTACTTCTATGTTTTAATCACAGTACAAAATCATAAATTCTTTTGGAGTAAGACTAACATATTGTGCCTTGTGTTACTTTACACACCAATCGTCCCAGTAAGCTCTTCAGTAACATTTACTTAGGGTTGACTTGGCAGGTTGACTTGACAGGAAATGACATGCTTAATGGCTTTCATGAGGTATCTTTGGTCATAACTGATAAACAGTTCTCAATATATTGTAATAATGATATCTTTCATGTAATCAAAGTTTTTCAATTTTCTTTGTTAAAACTCGAGTTCAAAAAATAACATTAATATCAAGATTTATATTTACCTTGTACCATTGTTTAGACCTCAGTCCTCATATACTGATACTCTCATTTATGCTTATTTTAAGAAAAGATCTTCAATTCTCATATCTTTTAAAAGTGCATCAAAGATAAAAATAATTATGCACCATGACCAAGTGGGATTTATACCAAGTGTACAAAGCTGGTTCGACATTTGAAACTCAATTAATGTAATCTACTGCATCAATAGGCTAAAAAAGAAAAAATCATATGGTTATAGCAATAGATGCAGAAAAAGCATTTGAAAAATGAAATACCAATTTATAATAAAAGCACTCAGTAAGCTAGGAATTGAGATGAACTTTGATACACCTAACTTCATATTTGATGGTGCAAAACTCAAAGATTTCCCAATAAGTTCAGGATCAAGACAAAGCTGTCTCTTCTTATAATTGCCTTTGAACATGGTACTGGAAGTCCTAGTTAATGTGGTAAATTAATAAAATGAAATAAAATATATACATATTTGGAAGAAACAAAATTGTTTGTTCACAGGTGATATGATTGTTTATGTAGGAAATCTGAAAGAATATGCAAAAAAACCCTATGGAACTAATAAATGATTATAGAAAGGTTGAAGGATACACAGCTAATACACAAAAGCCAATTGCTTTTCTATGTAGCAGTAATAAACAAGTGGATCTGAAATTAAGAACACAATACCATTTACATCATTACTCTCAAAAATGAAATGTTTAAGGCATAAATAAAACAAAATATGTATAAGATCCATAGGAGGAATACTACAAAACTCTGATGAAAGAAATTTAAAAACTAAATAAATGTAGAGATATTCCAGGCTCATGAATAGGAAAAGTCAATACTATCAAAATATCAGCTCTTCACAACTTGATCTATAGAACTGATGCAATTGTAATCAGAATTCCAAAAGGTTATTTTGTGGATATAAACAAAGTAATTCAAATGTTTATATAGAGAGAGGCAAAAAGACCCAGATTAGACGATGCAATTCTGAAGGAGAACAAAGTTGAAGGACTGACTACTTGACATTAAGAGTTACTATAAAGTTACAGTAATTAAAGCATTGTGCTACTGGGGAATGAATGGATAAATAGATTAATAGAACAGAATAGAGCCTGGAAACAGACTCATATAAGTATAGTCAACTTATCTTACACAAAAGAGCAAAGCCAATACAATGGAGCAAAGATCGTCTTTCCAAAAAATGGTGCTGTAACAACTATGCATTCACATGCAAAAAGGAAATGAATCTAGACAGAGCCCTTACACCCTTCACAAAAATTCACTCAAAACAGATCATAGTAGACCCAAATGTAAGACACAAAACTGGAAAAAATCTAGAAGGTAACATAGGAAAAAATGATTTGAATTTGATGATGACATTTTAGATACAACATCAAAGGCTCAGTCTATGAAAGAATGAATTGATGAACTGGACTCGATTAAAATATAAAAATTCTTTTCTGTGACAGACGCTGTCAAGATAATAAAAAGACAAGCCACACACTGGGAGAAAACACTTGAAGAAGACACGTCTGACAAAAGACTGTTTCCCAAAATATACAAAGAACTGTTCAAACTTGACAATAAAAAATGAACAACTCAATTTAAAAAAATGGGCCAAAGACTTTAACAACTAGTTCACCAAAGAAGCTATACAGATGACAAATTAATATATGAAAAGATGTTCCAAATCATATGTCACCTGGGAAAGGCACATTAAACAATTGGATGCCACTACAAATCTGATAGGATGTGGAGCAACAGGAACTCTCATTTCCCACTCGTGGAAATGAAAAATAGTACAACCACTTTGGAAGATAGTTTGGAAGTTTCTTACAAAACTATATATACTCTTACCATACAGTCCAGCAGTCACACTCTGTGGTATTTACCTAAATGAGTTGTAAACTTATGCCCCCACAAAAACTCGCACATGAATCTTTATAGTTTCTTGACACAAAATTGCCAAAAATTGGAGGCCACCAAGCTATTCTTCATCAGGTTAATAGATAAATAAATGGTCGTACAACCAGATAATGTAATATAATTCCACATTAAAAAATGAGCTCTTAAGTCATGAAAAGACTTGGAGGGAGCTTAAAATGCTTATTCCCAAGTGGAAGAAGCTAATCTGAAAAGGCTACATTCTACATAATTCCAACCATAGGACATTCTGAAAAAGAAAGAACTATAGAGACATTACAAATCTCAGTGGCTGCCAGAGGTTAGATGGAAGGATGGATGAACTGGTGGAGCACAGAGTATTTTTAGGGAAGTAGAACTATACTGTATGATACTATATTGGTGACACAAGTCACCTGTCCAAACCCAACAAATGTATAGCACCGAGTGAAACTAATGTAAACTAGGGACCTTGGATGATTGTGATGTGTTAATAGAGATTCAATAAATTATAACAAAGATATGATAGCTTATGAAAAGAAAGAGCTCTGGGAAGAACTCATAGTGTCAAATAGAGCAGAGGAGGTAATACAATTAGGATGAAAGAGATGCAGTTAAGAGTGAGAAAATGAAGGAATGAAGCCAAAAAAATCTTCCAAACTCATAGAGAAAGACAAGAGTATGATTTTTATCAGAGGAAATTGGGGTGGAGGTAGAAGAAGGTAAAGGGGGGATACATGGTGAGGGAAGGAGACATGATTTTGGGGGGTGGACACACAATACAACATGCAGATGATGTATAGAACTGTATACAGAAATGTACATCTGAAACCTACAATTTTAGGAACCAAAGTCACCCCAATACAGTCAATAACAAAGGGAGAGAACTTCTCAATTTAAGTTTCATAGTTGATTCGGACAGCTCTGGGTTGATAAGCAAGTTTGATGTCACTCAGGACTGGGACTAGGATGAGGCAAGCAAGGTATCTAGGGAGCAAAACTTAAGAAAGTGCTCATTCTCAGGGCTGTGTAAGTCAGGAGAGAAGAGTGGGTAGATAAAAAATGCCAAGGCCCCACCTAAGCTTTGGGTTAGACAGTTAGCATTGTGGAGGCCTGGGGGCACCTCAATCTTAGGGGCTATTCCTCCAGGACAAAATGCCCAAGATCAAGATTGGAGGAGGAACAGAAGAGTAACTGACTTAGGGCAGTTTCTCTGAGATCAAGTTGTCTGATGTTACAACAAGCCATGTGAAATTGTTGGTATTGGGCTGTTTCAGACCTACAGATTGGCAAGTTCATATATTTCAAGGTAATACATTTTTTGTGATTTTTTCCTTCTTTTTTTTTTTGCCAAGGCACATGTGGTTCCAAGGTCTGGATGGAGTACAAATTAAGAAATAGGGGTTCTGAGGAACCCCTACTAGCTGGGAATGTGAATGTGTGATAATGATGCAACTCTTACCATGTACAAAACACTTTAAAGCACATTGTGTGCTCTTGTTTCTATATAATCCCAGTGGCATTTCTTCTAACTAGACAGTGAATTCTCCTAGTAGCAGGGTATTTCTGGTATTCTCTTAGATTCAAAGCTTTACATTTGGAGTACCTGTAGGTATACAATCAATTCTTGATAGGTGGAAGATGAAGAAAGCATCAAAAGGGGTTCTCAATACCTAAGAATTACATTTTCCTTAAAAGGGAGAAACAGTCTTTAGTATCTTTACATTGATAGTGCCTTATTTTATCAGTGGCTTGACTACAATATGATGGATAGATACATATATATATATATATATATATATATATATATATATATATATATATGTAGATGAATAAATATAAATGAGGATACAGACATACAGCTTACATTATTATTATTATGCATTTCCTTTCATGTTTCCATTAGGTTTTAAACACTTGAGGAAGTTTCTTCCTTTGTGCCATTTGAATGGCACTTTAAATTTAGACACACTTATTTTATTAAAACTCATTGCTTTTCTTATCAGTGAAGTCATTTACACAAGTTTTGCACAAAGCTACTTCAGGTGAAGCTGAGACAGGGTTCTGATTCAAGCACTACATTCATCTTCTCTTTAAATAAAAATATCTCATTGCAGAGATTTGTTTCTAATTTCCAGCAGTAGTTTTCAAGTATTTTTAAAAATTATTTATATGTTTGTATTGGGCCAAACAAGCAACTTATATTAGTTCAAGTGGAGCTACTAGGATGCATTGCTAAATACTGCTAAAAGAAGAATCATATAGAATGATAAATGCAATAGAATCTATACGTACTTATATGTAAATTTTATGTAATTATGTCTGCAATTATGTAATTTAAAAATTATTCTTCTTGATAAATTACAGGAGATATAGGGCTGTTTTTAATAGCAATTTACAATCTTTTATGAGCTGTGGAGAAATACAGAGAAATGTGAGCCTTAATACTTATGGTTCCTTGGACACCTGAATTCAGCTAGAGATCTACAATTCCTTATTTATATTTCAGAACTCATAAAATCTCTGAAAACTGAAAGTTGTTTGTTTTTAAAATGTTACTCATTTGGTGGCAAGACTGTTCTTGAAACCGTTGTATGGCTATTTATAGTCTTTATCACATTTAGTGTGAATATTCATGTTTTATTGCAGAAATATTACTCTGATTATAAGGGGCTGCCTCTGAACCCTCTTGGGATGGTATAATATAATGATATAGATACACCATACATTCTGGATAATTTTGAATTCTGAACCCCATCTTGTCCTAGCCCTCAGGAAGGGCTGATGGACTTCACACTGCCTGTTTTCCCTCTCTGAAGTTACTCCTAGGGTGTCTGAAGTGACCAGGGCATCAGAGACTCTGGGCTCTGCCTCAAGACCCAAGGGAGTAGCTTGGAGTGTGTTGACTAGTATCTTCTCAAGTCAAATCTAGGGCACTTGAATACCCACACAGGGTGGGGCAAAAGTAGGTTTACAGTTGTGAGTACATGAAACACAGAGTTTATTCATGTATTATTAATTATTGTATTATAATGGTAACTATATATAATTACATGGATATAGATATATGGATATCTATTTTTTAGGAAAGAGTTTCTGAACTAGTGCCAGTTTTTAACCTGGCATCCTGAGACTCTCAATTCACGGAATAGGTAAGCCTCCTAAAATATGTATGGAAATTGTGCATGTTGTGTCGATGTAGATATATACACTTTTCTTTGGGAAGGGATCCATAGCTTTCATGATATCCCCAAGGGCCCTGTGACCCAGAAAAGACTGAAAACTGCCTTGTAGAGATAGTGGCAGTATGAAAATCATGTGATGATAGAAAAGTGAGAGAGGTGGGTACAGTCTAAGGTAATTAAATTATAGTAGCTACCACTTTCTGAGCAATTATGTGGCGCAGACATTATACTATGTACTTTAGTCTTCCAAACACAAGGAGGCATAGGTGAATAATATGGTGGCTGCAGGAATACACATCTTCACGTTTGGGTATTCAAATGTGTGTTGAAAACACCAGAAATCTGAGCTAAGGTCCTATTGCTTTAAGAGCTCAGTTCTTACCCTACCTCTACCCGCCCCATGCAGTTACAGTATTAGCTACCCCACAGGAAAGGGGCTTAAAGATCTTACATCTTAAGGCATCACATTCTCTCTATCTGATATACATAATCAATTCCCATTAGAAAGTTGGTGGGTTGGCTTGTAGACCCAGAATCTTTACATGGAGCCTTGAGACCCTATAGATACTCTAAACATATTTAAAATAATGATCAGATTCCCACTAAGTATAATCTGAACAAAAACAGAGCATATTTAGAGATACAGAAATTAACCAACCAATCCTTCTGTCATTCTGTGTGTTTATGAGCATACATGTAGGTGCAGATACACAAATGCCATCAGTGCTTCTGTGGGTGAATTCCAGTAGATGTTCACCATTCCTCTCATTAAAAACATTAATGGGTGATGAGTTTCCTCTTACAGAGATAAATTGGCCAGATGGAAGTCCCTGTGCCAATACTGTCTTCATGATTCAGTGGTTTGGTTACCAGTGCCCCAAGTCCTCTCTTTCTATTTCTTCACTGGCCAGGGTGAGGTACATATTTAAATTGCATTTTGGTAATTGCCATGGGTGTCCTATAGTGTACTGAGACATATCTTGAAAAAGATGTATACAAACAGAATAAATAGGTGCTATAAAGAAACATTTTAAAGAATAGATATCCTTTACTGTTTGATCATCCTGCACCAGGTATTGTGCTAATGTTTTTGACATACCATTAATTGAATCATTGCTGTAATACCAGGAAAGTATTAATATTCCTATTGGATAGGTGTGAAAATTAATCTAAAGGTAAAGAAGTAAGTCACTTGCCCAAAGTAACAGTTGTCATGGAAGCTGAGGTTCAAACGAGGCATCTGAATTGAGAAGTAGACTCACCCTGCATTTGTTTGGGTGGCTCTCCAATTCTAATGACCAGGTAGAATAATATTCCCTAATATTTCTGTACTTTGAAATATTTTAAGAAATTATAAGAAAGAATTATAATAAGAATATATGTGTATCATATGAAACATTTATTCCTAAAGTGGCTTTTATCTTATTTCTATTTTATCTTAGAAAGCCCCTCTCTCCATAGGTTCAATTCACTTCGTTCACTCCATCCCCTCAGTGCTTAGGTATCTGTATGTGTTATTCAAAGACACAGATCAAGTAAAAGCCACGGAAAGCCTATAGTAATGTTACATTCTTCTCCTTGGAAGCTGCTCTAGCCAGTGGAAGAGGTGGAACAGTGTGTGAAGAGTCTTTCTCCTGGAAGTAAGGGGAAGGTGGCTCTCACGAACTATAGGAACATTTCAGTGGCAATTTATGTGAATCCACAATGACATTTTTTATATACCTGAAAGATTTTGAAAGAGGATGAGAGAGAACTCAGAAAAAAATTCACAAAATAGATATAGAGAGGTTCCTTTCCACTGTTAGATGACACAGATGGAAACAAAAGGTTGCTCATTTATAATTAGTTAAAAATGAGTTAAAAACAACCTTGTCATTTTAGTTCTAGCTATCTTCGTATTAACTATTGATTTCTCAGCAATTACAATGCCACAAAAGAGAGCGCCTCTGAGTGAAATCATGTAATAGAGAATGACACATAACCAGGCACTCCAGAGCTGAACTGGATAGCCAAAAGTTCAGAAGCAAAAGACTTTATGTTAAATTTGCGTGTTTCCCTTTACCAAGAACACACTCTCAGGAAAAAAGAAAGGTTAAATATGGAATAGCAATTGATGACGAGTTATGATTAAGTTGCTCTTAACATTATTTAATCATTAAATGTCACGCTTATTGTGTAAATAATTGCCTTTTAACTGTCCTGGCTTTTCAAAGTCAAGTGTTACACAGAAAAGAATACAACATCTAACTCCACCAGTTGCGATGACAACTAGGGACAGGATTTCCATGGGTGTTTCTGTATGTTTGTTCAGTTGTTGCATTTTTTAAAACCATGACAATAGACTTGACAGATCAAGTCTTTCACATGGACCCCTTGCAGTTGTCTGCAAGGGTCTATGCATCATTTTTCTGTGAATGTGCCGGGGCTTTTCTCACTCTAGACTGTGGCTTTTACCAAGATCTCTTCAGCTGATAAACCCTCTGTGTCCTAGGAGGACCACCTCAAAAGCCACTGATTCTCACACTGATAGGTGATTGCCTCATTTTCTGGAAGAGATTCTCTTACATGATTCCTTAATTCTGGACTATAATTTTTGCACCTTTTCTTGCTCCTGTGCTTGAATCTTCCCATAAGCTTCTATAGAGGGCTCCCTTGCTCATTTCTGTTTTCTCTGGATGGTTTTCTTGCTCTCTAGGAGCTCAGTAAGTAGTTGTTAAATTGAATGGGAAAAACTGTCACCTCCTGAAAATGAAAGCTAATAAGCATTAAGCTGAACTGAAACAGACATGGTTATTCATCTGCTGAAATGACTTACTATAAAAATGGGTTACAGAAAAGGTGCCTGGTCATTTTAAGGTGCTTCCCAAAGATCCTTACTGGATTCTTTAGTTTATCTCCTAGAACCCCAGGAAACTAAATGTCATGAGTGCAAAATAAACTCCGACCTAAACCTTTCTAGCAATACTGGGGCTTTGTTGTCCCCAGACAAAGGTAGTGGTCTGAAGGGAGAAAAGATAAAAGTCAGCTGAAGGGTAAGAACTGGCAATGTCAGCTCCCAGACTCTCAGACTATAAGACCCCCAGAGTGGGGAGAAAGACGCTGGCTATGCAACCTGACTTTGAAGGAATGCCCTTTAACATCCCTTTCTTTTCTAATCTGCTGTACCAGGAATTCTTCTACTCTGCAAGCTAGTCTCTTCGATGGACTTATTCATTAAGAGGGTGTGCCCTGTAGAAATGATTGATGCCACTTATCTTACTGGATTCATCTTCCATTTCATTACACATATCAGCATTCTGGTTTATAAATTAGTTTCTGGCAAGCTGGCCTGGTATTCATCACTTCTCCACAGCTTGGCCACCTCTAAGTGAGAAGATTCATTTCTGTTTTCATTGCTGTAATTCTGATTCGTGGCCCCTGGACTTGTGGGCATATTTTCAAGAGCAACCTCTGTGTGAGTCTGAAGTGAAACAGACAGCTCGTGCTAAAATATTTTAAGAGCATAACTGTGTTTTGAGAATAACATAATTCTAACTATGATAGCCTTTAATATACAGTCGTTTTCTAAGCCATGAACAAAAATGTCTTCTTATTCTTATTTTTCTTTAGAGGCATTACAGGTGTGGGGTTGGGGGAAGGGCAAAAGAGACGGCACTCACAAGAAGAGCAATAAGTAGAGAAAAGGACCCACAGTTCTCATGAGTAGTTCTCATGCACATCAAAGGTGTACAGATCAAGGTGTGACTGAGTGTACCTGTGCAGAAACAGAGGAGCTGAACTTGAGGGGGTATGGGTGACAGAGCGGCAAGGGATTTTAATGACTGCCTTGAACAGGAAACCTCGGCGGTGGGTGTCCTAGAACTGATGGACCAAATTTTGAAATCCCTGGCCATGTCTAACCTGGAACCATCTCCGGAGGCCCTTGAGAAAAATCCCTTGAGGAGGAGGAGGAGGGCCATGAGGCTATGAACAGAAAGTAGTCTTGGATGTACAAACAAATATTGTGCCCCTTTGGCAGATGGCTGTAAGGTTTAAATAGGTAGAGAGTAGGCAGAATAGAATTTCACTCAGAATATTTTTTTCTTTTTTTGAAGAGTGGGAGGATTCTCTTTGGAAGAGGGGAAGTAGAGATGAGAAACTATGTTGCTAAGGGACTATACTCAGCCAAAAGGGGTGAGGGTAGGTACCCTAAATGCCAAGGAGAAATGTGTTAAAAGGGAAGGCGACATTATAGTTTCATTCTTGTTGGGAGGACAGAGAGACATTCAGATTTTAGCCACTCAAGAGAAGAAAACTGTGAGGTGAGAGAATCTGTAGAGAAATTGGGGCAAAGTTTTCTGGGTAATATGCTGAGTAAACACTCCCTGCCCCAATTCTGTCATGTTGAGAAACTTTGTTCTAACAATCTGCTTATTTTCCCAATGGCTTCCCTTTGTACTGAGAATGAAATGCAAACTCCTTGTCACGGCTTGCAAGGCCTGTCTAATCTGGCCCCTGGCTGCCTCTTCAACCTGATCAGATGCTCTCTCCTGCTTTCAATTCTGTCTAGTCCACTAACCCTCAAGTCCCTCCATCTTGGCAAGCTCTTTCAGGCCCCAGGAGCCCTACACTAGCATTTCGTTCCTGCTGCCGAGGATGTCTGTCCCTAAGACCTATGGACAACTCAGGTGTCCTCAACTTTCATGTCTCAATGCATATGACACCGCTTCAGAATGGTCTTCTCTTACCACTCACTAGGAAAATGCCCCCTTTTCCTGACACTTTCTATTTAATATTCAGCTTTCTTTTCTTCACAGCACTTATTAGCACTTGTGAAAATATTTGTTTAATTGTATAGTCTGTCTACTGCATGGAACACAGACTTCCAGGGGGACCGGTTTGTCTTGGTCAACAGGTATCCCAGCAGGTAGAAGGGTCCCTGCCTCATACTACAGCTCAGAAAGTAAGGATTATATCATTGGGACTATCCTCCAAGTTTCTGGTATCAAGAGAGGCCTCAAGGCAAACCGCCAATATTAATTTCTATTCTAAGAAATTTAATACAAATCAAAGCATGAGGGAGGATCATATAATCCAGCCAAAAAAAAAAAACCAACAAATTTCATTTCTTCTTAAAAATAAAAGATTTTCCAGCAGCTTACCTCACTTTTTCTTATAGCTATCCCCATGAGTTTGATAAAAGCAAGTTTTGCTTTAAAAAAATCCGCTAAAATTTATTTTTGAAGAAGATGTGAGGAAAGGAAGTGGATGGAAAGAAACTAAATGGTGGCAAAAGTAAATAAAATGGCCCGGGATTAACCCAGGGAAGTAAAGGGTGAAAAGAGAAGCAGCTGATTCCCACTTCATTATACACTGGGAGTGCCTTGCCGGAAGAGCTCACTTGGGACAGGAAGAAGTCATTTCTCTCTTGCCTCTATGTGGCAAGCAGGGCTATGTGTTCTATTAGAACTTCTTGCAAATGTGCAATTGCAATAGGGCTGATGCTGTGATAGATCATGGGGTCCTTATTTGATTTTTTCCTGTTAAGGCTTTTATTACTTTATTTTGAAATATGTATTTATTTTTTTCCTGAATGTATTGGAATGACATTGGTTTGCATAACCATACAGGTTTCAAGTGTACAGTTCAACAAAACATCATCTGCACACTGTATCATTTGTTTTTGCCCAAGCAAAGTCTCTCTCTGTCCTCATTCCCCTCACCCACGTTTGCCCACCTCCACCTTCCCCCCCCCCTTTTTCCTTCTGGCCATCACCACACTGTTGCCTGTGTCTGTGGGTTATGGATATATGTTCTTTGGCTAATCTCTTCACCTTCTTTCCTCTAGTACCCGCAAGCCCTGTCCCATCTTCCCTGCCTCTGTTTCTATTTTGTTTGTCAGTTTGTTTTGTTTTTTAGATCCCACATATAAGTGAGATCATATGGGATTTGTCTTTCACTGACTGGCTTATTTCACTCAGCATAATGCTCTTCAGGTAAAGACTGGGAAGCTAGAGACACAGGGTGATACGGTCCAGACCAGAGCATAGCTCTCTTGACATATTGGTCCAGTCTACATTCCATCCAAGCTTTTATCAAACTTTATTGTTTCCTTTGGAAAAAAATATGGCTAAAGCATAAATATTAAATACAAACAGAAACATAATGACCTAGTTGCTTTGGCCTTTTAAGTAAAAAGAATGTGTTGCCTACATTGTATGTATCACTATTTAAAATCCCCAACATGAGCAGGCCTGCACTTATCTCCAAAGGGTTGCTCTTTTGAGAAAAAAATAATCAAATACATTATTGCTCTATTTTGCAAAGAAAAGAAGAGCTTGAACTCATAACTGGGGTGACTTTTGGTTCTTCTATTTCCCTATAGCACACAGTAAGCTTTAGCTACCGAAGACTAGGAAGAGTATCAGCAGCATATATTAGTTCTAGTGAAAATTTATGATAGAAAATAATTAAAGTGGAACTCACCAAAGGGGAGAAAAATAGTCTACACAGACCTTGTAAATTGCCAGGCTGAGTCAACAGTTCTCACTTATGAGTGTGATAATAGGTGTTCACTCTCCTGCAACCGGCCTTGTGTGTGTGTATATTCTCTGACAAACTATCTTGTACAGGTGTGTGTTCTCCTGGGAGGGTTTCAGTTGCTGTTCATTGTCATCATCTGAAAATTAGTCACTTCTTAAGTTTTACATTTTTTCAACAAAACACATTTCTGATAACCCATGAAGCACTGAATTCTTCTATTAGAGAATGGTGTCTAGAACATGCATCTGATTTTTCACTATATCAGATTATTTTAAATAAAACTTTGTAGTATTTGAAAGAAAGGAGCAAATATATTTGCAGAATAAAGCTTCAAAATATACAAATGTGGCAATAATTTTTCTAAAAAATGTATTTGTATACTAAACCATTACCAAAAGGAAAAAGCATGGGGGAAGTAAGCTAAAGATGTCTTTAAATCACTAAGGTTTTGATTTCTGTGCACAGGATAAAAATGTTAACTATTGCAAACCAAAGATAAAGCAGATTGAGATATAAAATTATAATTGGAAAGACAGATTTGTATTTTCCTTCAAGGTATTTAACTTTTTTCGGTGACAAAACTTACAACTATGGCTAATCCTTTCAAGATAAAGAACTATGTGTAGTCTATATATGCCATCTATATAAATAAGTTGTACTTACATCATTTGTAGGTATCTAGACATATAGTTTTGATAACATCGCTGATATTTTAAAATGAAACATTTTCCACATTTTATGCAGCCTAAAATGATGGTGCTCTTCCTTTTCTTATTTTCATAGTACTCAATTTAGATATAAGGAACCAGAATGACAGTGAGGTTAAGTGACCTGGTGACCTGTATGAGGTTTGTCATTTCGCTGATAATAAAGGCAGAGGTACCTGGCTGGTGTAGCTCAGTGGATTGGGCGCGGGCCTGCAAACCAAATGATTGCAGTTCGATTCCCAGTCAGGGCACATGTCTGGGTTGCAGGCCAGTTCCCAGCAGGGGACTCAGAAGAGGCAACCATACACTGATATTTCTCTCCTTCTCTCCTTCCCTTCCCTTCTAAAGATAAATAAATAAAATCTTAGAAAAAAACATTTTAAAGGCAGAGGTAGAATTCTGTTACTCTTTGTCACTGTACCAGCTCTCCAGGGATAATTTAGATGACTGTAGGTAGATTCCTTCTGGATTCAAACAGCCCTTATTAAAGCAACATTTTCTGTAAGCATTTCTGAAACCTGTTGACTCCAAGGGACTCTGCTCATGTTCAATTTCTAGATTATCCTCATCTACCCACTTGGACTATTACCAGGATTTCTACATTGGAATCAAATGAACTTAGCAGGTGCTCCCTTGAAAAGGGTGTGAAATGTTCTGTTTTAAGTAACAGATAAGATTTAAAAGTCAAGATTCAGTTCACCTTTGATATTAGTTTCCCACAAATGAAATGAACTTTTGTCATTTAGAACACTCTAGTTTGCATATAAAATGAAAA
Source organism: Sturnira hondurensis (assembly GCF_014824575.4). Lineage (NCBI taxonomy): Eukaryota > Metazoa > Chordata > Mammalia > Chiroptera > Phyllostomidae > Sturnira > Sturnira hondurensis. The sequence continues at coordinate 1,727,694 of NW_028077253.1, read as the reverse complement.
ACAAAATGAAGGAGCAATCATAAACGAGAGGGGTAAGATCTTATATGCATCTTTTGTTAATTTTCCTGCCCAAAGGGCTGTAAGCTATTATTCATTGTATACATATATTTATACAAAGTGTATATGCGCACATATGAATGATAGTTTTACTTCGATTGATGGATATACCATATAAAATATTTAAATTTTCCATGATATAAGAAGGGACAAATGTTAAGCTTTATTACAATAGCCAAGATCTGGAAACAGCCCAAGTGCCCATCAGTAGAAGAGTGGATAAAAAAGCCATAGAATATTTACACAATGGAATATTACTTGGCTATAAAAAAAGAAGGGGATCATACTTTTTGTGACAGCATGGTTGAACCTCGAGAGTATTATGCTATGTGAAATAAGCCAGTCAGGGAAAGAATAATATCATATGATTTCATTTATATGTAGAAGCTAATGAACAAAATCAACTAAAGAACAAAAAAGAAATGGGCATAGATACATGGAACAGACTGACAGCTGTCTGAAGGGAGGGGGTTGTGGGGCTGGAGGCAAAGGGGGGATAAATGGGGACAGAGAGAGACTTTGCTTGGGGCAATGGGCCCACCATGCAATATCCAGATGATGTTTTGGTGGGTTGTACACTTGAAATCTGTATGGGTTTCTTAACCATTGTCACCGCAATACATTCAACAAATAAAAAATAAATTTATCTCCTAATAAAATTGCATTGATTAGGTTTCTGTGCATTACTAATTTCCTTGAAATGATCCTACCAATTACGTTGTTTCAAAACCATTAAAGCCTATTTCATATAAGATTTGATCTGCATGTATTAACACAGAGACATCTGCCTAGAAGTATAACTTCCTGCCCCATTACACATTGCTTATTTCTAGAACAGTTCTAGCAACCATTAGTATGTATGTTGCAAGTTTTAATACACTATTCATTATTTTTGAGTCTATTTCTTTAGTCACCCCTTGATACCATTTTATGGCTTTCTAGAAAGAGTCTGGGTTAGCGGGAGCATCAGGAGAAGTGAAACTTAAATTTATTCATTTTACTTCCACTTCACAACTCTGATGAGCAAGAGAAGCTTTTAGATTTTGTGTGGCACTCTCATTCTGCAGTCTATAGCCTCCATTCTCATTGATGGGCAGGGTTACCTGGTGTGAGTATCACAGCACATCAGTGAAACTACTAATACACAGCACATTGCTGCTCATGGAACTGTTTATATACAGACACAAAAGGAAATAAGTGCTGTGTCATAGGAATAGAGGGACCAATATGTCTTCTTTGTTCATGCCAAGGCCAACACTACTTAGAAATTTGATAGGAATATGCTAGAGCCTAAAAGAATGCAACCTTCATGTTTTGTAACTATAGTGAGTTGTGCCTTGATTACTTCCTTCTGGCAGGTAAAGACTGCCATGTACAAAAAAGAGATAAAAATACTTAATATGGAATTCTGTATTTTATTAGGTCACAATGAAACTAACCTATAGACAGAATAAAATCCAAAATCCTTACGAGGGCTCTCAAGGTACTCCACGCCAGAGCTGGTCCATGTGATCATTCTGAAATCACTTTCACTCTTCCACCTTGCTTTCTGGGGTTCAGCCACACCATCCTCCCTGTAGTTATTTAGATACCATAAATCAGGGGTGTGAAACTCATTTTCAGCAGGGGCCACATCAGCCTCATGGTTGCCTTCAAAGGGCCAAAATAATTTTAAGACTGTATAAATGTAACTACTCCTTAACAATTAAGGAGCTGAAATTACATTCTGCCCTTTGAAGGCAACCGCGACGCTGATGTGACCCCTGGTGAAAATGAGTTTGACACACCTGCCATAAAGGGTCTCCCACTTGCTGTGCACTCTGTCTATTTTGTTTTTCCTTGAAATAACTACATGGCTTGTGCTCTTATTTCAATCAGGCTGAAACATGGCCTGTATTAGTTTCCCAAGGTGGCTATTACAAATAATCACTGAGTGGCTCAGAACAAGAGAAGAGTATTCTCTCACAATCCTGAAGGCCAGACGTCCAGAATCAAGGTTTCAGCAGAGTTGGTTTCTTCTGGAGGCTCAGAGGAAGAATCCCTTCCATGCTTTACTCCTAGCTTCTGGTGGTTGCTGGCAATCCTTGATGTGTTTTAACTTTAGATGCATTTCCACAATGTCTGCTTCCTTCTTCACATGACCTTCTCCTCTGAGTCATCTTCTGTTCTGTCTCTAAAAAGACACTCATCATTGGATGTAGAGCCCACCGTAAATCCAGGATGATCTCATCTCAGGATCCTTAACATAATTACATCTGCAAAAATGCTACTTCCATGTAAGTTCACATCCATAGGTACCAGAGGATAGTAGTTGGAACATATCTTTTGAGGGCCACTATTCAATCCATTATGCTGCATCTTCAAAGAGGCCATTACTGGCCACGCTCAGTGATAAAATAGTACTACTCATTATACACAGACTATCACACTCTCCCATGTAACTCTGAATTTCTTTTCTTTCTAGTATCAAATATTCAGAACACAGAAAATATTCATTTATTTTTCTCTGCCTCTAGAATGTGTGCTCCATGAGAGCAAGGACTTTGGTTAACTGATGTTTCTCAGCATCTACATAGAACATTACAGGGGATATAGTAAGCGCTCGATAAAAAACTTACTGAATGCCCAAAATTTGGTTGAGTATTGGTATTGAATAATTTATAGTATTCATGACTACATAAAGGAAAAATATGGGGGTTGTGGTGGACAAAATAATGTCCCCCAGGGATGTCCAGATCATAATCACCAGAACCTATTACTATGTTAGATGTTATGTGGCTCAAGGGATTTTGCAGATGTGGTTAAGTTAGAGATCTGGAGATGGAAAGAGAAACCTGAACTATCTGCCTGAGCCCAATGTGATCACAAGGATCACTATTAGGGGGAGGCAGGAGAGTTAGGGTATGAGACGGACATGTGATGATAAAAGCAGAGAGGAGAGAGAGAGAAAGAGAGAGACAGGGATAGAGATTTGAAGGTACTATGCTGCTGGCTTTGAAGACAGAGGGGGTCACAGGCACACAGGCAGCCTCTAGAATCTGGAAAAGGCAAGGAAACAGATTCACCCCTGAAAGTTCCAGAAAGGAACACAGCCCTGCCCACAACTTGATTTTAGTTCTATAAAGCCTATTTTAAATTTCTGACCGCTACAACTTTGACATAATATATTTGTGTTGTTTTGAGCCATTAGGTTTGTAGTATTTTCTTATGGAATTAGCAGGGCACTAATATAAGAGGCTAACATTTTTTTCAGAGTCCTAGTTTATTTTCAGGAAAAAAGATAAAAGGATAACAATTTTCTGTTTTTATGCTGTTTTTTTAATTTAACAATTCATTTATAATTTCCCATGAATATGAACAAAATGGAAGATATGCAGAATTGTATAATTTTCCTACTATAGTTCCAAACTAAAGCTGAAGTATCATTTGCACATTATTTTATAAGATATATATATATATATATATATATATATATATATTCCTACACCATTAAGACTGATGCATGTTATATTGATAACATTTTACCTGAGCAGCTAAATCTTTAATATTGAGGCCTAGTTCTCTGAGTACATTGCACCAACTGCATTCATAAGGCTAACATATTCCAACTTGTCTGTTAGTGAATGCATAGAACTTAAAATCAGTACAAGTCCTATTATTTATTGAAATGGAGGTTGTCCTCAAGCCCAGAGTAAAGAATTACCAGCATTTCACAGCAGCTGAATTGAGCAGTGAGCAGCTAATACATAGCAACCTATAGTGAAATATTTATAAGCTTAAGTTTTCATTTCTCCCCTAGTAGAGAGATGATTCTGCTTTAGATTGTATAGGATCTGATAGGCACTGAAGTATGCCTTAATCTTACTGGGCAAAAGAAAGAGCACAGCTTACATTTAATGTCCTAAGTACCAGAGATAAGAATGACGTTTGATGTGGCCCACTTTTATAAATGTACCATATTCTGCAATGTTGTCTCTGATGGCACGCGCTCCCCCTAGGACAACATTAAACTCTCCATTGTACCATAACAAAGACATTGTAAACTATACAGCTTCAAACGTGCTATGGTCAGAAAATATACACACTGTGAAAATAAAACACTAACCTAAGCCAAATATTCAGACATTGCAAACTAGAAAGACATCTTTACATTGATGAAGGAGACAATTGAGGCAAAATGTTGGAATAAGCCAACAACCGCTTTAGTCCTCTTTACAATATGATGCCTGTTTGCTGGAATCACCTCGGGGATCTGACATTCCAAATAGTTACATTAATGTTTGGGCTTCAATATCTCACTGGATAAAATGTTTTGAATCATTTTGTTATATCTCTGAATCCTTTCTTTATGTTTTATCAGCCTCAATTCATTTCTCCACCAACTTATTCTGGAAAGATCCTGTTTGCCTGTGCAGAAAAGTGTTAACCTCCCAGGCCTCAGGTTGCTGTCCTTAGGAATGCCTGATTCCAAGGTTAGTTCTCAGAATTCCTGATAAGAATGGCTCATGTACCTACATGGACTGTGGAAACAATATGGTTTATGCTGAACATCTGCTTTTTTCTGAGAGTCTGGCATCCTGGTATGTGCTAGGCAGAAGGTGCTTATGTGACCAGTCCCCAGTAAAATCCCTGGGCACTGAGTGTCTAATGAGCTTCAATGGTAGACAACATTTCACACAGGTTGTCACACTTTTCTTTTTGCTGATTTTTTGGGGTATCCTCTCTCTTTAAGAAATTGTAGCCATGAGTACAACTATATACTGGGTCCTGAGTGTCCTTCTAGTGAATTGCTGAACCTGGGGATGGTCGTGGGGACCTCTAATACATTTCTCTGTATTCAAAGCTTCAACGTCAGCTTCTCTGCAAAGTCTCTCATTCCTCCTACTCCAGAAGAATCACTGACTCGACTGTTTTGAGTAAATCCAGTTAATACCACTTGTATAGCTCTTACATGCATATTACAGTGTATATATCTGTCTCTGAGGACAGAGATCATACTTTATTCATCCTATATCTAGTTAGAAATGATTTTGTTAACTACAAGGATAGAATTATAATCTTTTCATCTCAGAAAATTGCAAGATGGGAGAGCCAACACCTTTGGTTTCCAACAGATCAACCCACTGAAAAAGGCCGATCAAAAATTAAACATACCTACACATTTTCATAAACATGTTAAATGATCATTGGAATAATAGGAAAGACAATATTTTGAAACAAGTGGGATTACATTTTATAAAGTACTTTTTTGCCTCATCCCCTATTAACACATGATCCCAACAAAGTCTTCAAATTAGTGCTGTTCCCTATTCTGCAAACAGTCCACATCAGAGGACTTCCAATTATGCCTGTAAACAGAGTCCTTTGACTCAGCCCGTGCTGACCAAATGTTCCTTTTCTTTTTGGCTAGTCAGTAAAGATCAAGATTTCTTTCTATCAGTCCTGAAAGACCAAGAGCTCTCATTGCATACTAAAATAAGCCTGACATACTCTGCACCATTTCAATGACCTATAAAGTAATAGATGTGTGGGAAGAATAGCATGGTGAAACAAACAAATTGTATATTTCACAGACCAAATATGACAAGAATAATGATCTATTGTGATTGTTAATGGATTTTCATTTATACGATCTTCAGGTCAAGGTACTTTTATGTTACATTTACTGACTAGTTTTGAATTATGCAGACTGTATTTGAATTCAGGGTAGTGAATAGAATGATCTATTATCCACCGATCAATGGTAAAAAGCATGGGTGCACTTGAAAATTATGGAAGCTCATCTACTGTATTGTGTTGGTGGCCTAGTTCCAAATTAAATATATGAACATCCGTGCATTAATATTGGAGCCAGATTTTAAAGACAATCAGGCCAAAGTTGAGTTCAATTTAAGGGCTCTTTTCATTATTTGCTTAGAACGTCCAGCTGACTTTGAAATGCCTTAGCTGTTTCAATGGCCATGATCAGTATTTTGAAAACCTTGAACCTCTTCTAGGCTATGACTGCAATGCAATGCATGGATTGTCTTGGTCTGGTTTCCCCTCTGTTTGGCAGGTTGTACGGAAATAAAAGGAGCTAAATAGATAGCTCAATAAATTTCCAGTTGTATGAAAATACCTTATACATAAATGCATTTATTCATATACAACTTTAAGAATATACTTCTTTGCAGAAATTTATCTTCTAGGTGAAACGTAGCTTCAGCAGAGATTAACATGAAATTGTTAAGGAACAAGGAGACAATCTCACCACCTAAATACTGAATGATTCTAGAGGTCAGTGAGATGACATGCTACTAGCAGTTTGCTCACATATTTAAAATACCTGTTTTGTACAACCAAATGTGTCTACATAGATATATAAAAGAGAAAAAGAGTTAATATTAAGTGCCTTCTATAGGCCAAATAGTTTACCCCCTAATTTACACATATCAGTTGATTTTAATCTCCTAAACCATCTCATGAGATGATGCTGAAACTGGAAATGAGGGATTAAGAAACTAGACCATAGTTTCTCACAAATGTATGCTGTCAATTCTTGTATTAAAGGCCCCCAACTTGTCCATGCCTCTAAGCAGTCCTAGTTTGTGGTAGTATCATTCATCCTGCCTCTGGGCTTAGCCATGAAGCCAGTGGAACAATAGAAGCTGTCAACAATTGAAAAGTCCTTGCATGTTTTGGCTTGCCTTCGTTTACTGACCTAGGGATCCCACCACACCACCATGTGACAAAGCTCAGGTTAGCCTGATCAAAAACAGAGGACCACGTAGAGCACAGAGAAGCTATGTTTGCTGAAGCATCCCTAGACCACCCCCACCCTAACCTGGCAGTTAACTGTGGTTGCAAAGAAGAGCCCCAGCTGAGATCAGGTGGGCCTGGCCTAGACCAGAAGAACCAGCTTAGCTCAGGTTGAGCTCAGCTGAGAATATCTTCTTGAAGAATCATGAGCTAAATAGTTACTATTTTAAGCCACTAAATTCTGGGGCTCCTTGTTACACGGCAAAAGCTAACTGATACAGAGTAAGCAGTGGGGCTGGGCTCTGTATCCGTTTAATGGTCAAGTTGATATCATAAGTTTAAAAAAGAGAGAGAAGAGAAATTAATACTGGAGCTCTTGATTAAGCTACATGAAATTATACAGAAGAAAGCCCACTTCAGGTCAGGGCCCACAGTGAGCAGCATGAATCAGAGTTAAACTCATAGCAGTTTGTTTCATGTGATCTGAATAGCCAAGAAGATGTGCACAAATCCCAAATGCAGCTGTTTGTGCAAAAGAGCAGGGGCAAACTAGACTGCATGACTCGTGATCCAAATCCAGTAGGCTTGTCAGCTGTACACCCAAATAATGCATAGATGTTTTCATTTTAGCTCTCAAGGATCTCTAAAAAATACTCTTGATTCTTGAGGAGACTGAGTTGGGAGGAATTAATACCAGCACCACTTTATGTGTTTCCACCATGGTAAAGTCTTTCCATGCTGATCATCTCATTGTATAATGAGAATTATTCAGAATATAAATCTGCTTCTATTTTTTCCACCAAAGAGACAATAAATTTGACAATGGAGATGGATTTGAAGTATAAATCATGCTGGAGACTTCATGAATATTCAAATTAAATGAGGTCTTGTTCTGAACCCCACACTAGGCTCACAGTGTAAAATCACTGTGTGTTACTCAAGAGGTCACCCCAAACAGGCTTTAGGAATGCTTTTTCCCTTGGAAAGTGCAATTAATTACAATTGTTTGCCCCCAAGGATTTCACTTTCAAATTGTTTATTTTCTGGTGTCATTGATGAGCTGACTGGGAAAATGAAACCCTTCAGTTTAATTACCAGTTGCAATTAAAGCTCATGTAAAGGTACTTCATCTTATACTCTTTTTATAATTGTCTATTCTTGTGATATAATGTGCAGTTATATTTGCTGCCTTTCAAAACACCAACAATGCCACTCAATTCCCAAGAAAAAATGAACAGACTCTAAAATGACTTCAATGTGTATGTAGTATGTTCTAGTGTACCCAAAGCCCTTCATTTCCTGGGATTTCAGTACAGAAGGATCATGGAAATGAGAAAGCAAGGGAGACAATTTAGTCAAACACTTTACTGGGGTTATATTTTGTTTTAGAATAGAGGGGATATGAAAGAAGAAAGAATGTCTACTTTAGATGTAGGCAAATGGGAGTTTACATCCAGCTTTTCTCCCTTATCGGTTGTGTAACTAAGGTCTCACTTGTGCCAATTTTATTGCCCTTTTGCTTAACCTTTCCCATTGTACTTACAAAATGGAGAAAGGTTGGTTCCTAACCAACAGGACTGGCATGAGGATTAGATAAGATTGTCGATGTTGGTTGTCTATCATAATTCCTGATACATGGTTGGAACTCAACAAACTTTAGTACCTTAGTATCTTTAGTATTCTTCACCTTCACCATAATTTTAATATACTGGACAGCATAGTATGTTGTGATAACTCCATGGGCTCTGGAGTCAGACCCTCTGAGTCCAGATCCTCATCATACCATCACTAGATCTGCAATCGTGGCTTTGTCACTTAACTTTTCTGTGCCTCAGTTTTCTCATCTGTGACATGGAGTAATGATAAGACTCTACCTAACAAGGTCATTTAAAGACTTAAACAACCTAATTTTTATAGTGATGCAGGAACAGGTGCCTGACATAGTAAGATGAAAGGAAACGATGGCTGATGATAAAACATTAATGTTTTTTATTTTAAAAGAGAAACCTCTAAAGATGCCTCTTATTTTACCTTGTGGATTCACATTTGCCTTTGTTCCCTAAAATCACATTTTGAATTTAGGGAACAAATACTTTAATCCTAAAAACACAGGATATAAAGTAAAATGCAAAATGTAGAAAAGGACTGTGCATTCCTGTGTCTCATAATCTCTGCTCTAAAATAATAGATATAGCCTCTGGCCTTGACTTCTGGCCTGTTATTTACTAGGTACTACAATGCTAGTGAATGTTTGGCCAAGGGGCTGTGAAACAAGCATGAAATCCATATTAGTGTCAAAACAGATCTGTGTTATATTATTATATTTGCCACTTTGATATACAGCTCTAAGACATAGACTGTGTACAGCTGTCATGAAAGGAAATGTGAACGGTTTTATATATATTATTGACACAAGATACTTCAGCACATAAAATGAAAAGATGGAATCCTATATATATATATATATATATATATATATATATATACCAGTATATCAAAAATAAACTCTAGTGGAAGTGTTCATAATATCAGCATGGTCTTACTTACTCAGTTATGTAGTATGAATGGAGGGTATCCACAATTGAAATCATTTTACATTGATGGATTTATAATTCCAAGTATATTATTAGATGTTCTATATTGATTGATGAAGGGCCAATCTGGAAGTCCATTATAGGAGGGCACATGAGTGTGGACCTGAGTAGAACTGAAAGTGATAAGCATCCACTTTGGCTAATTAGCTCTTAAAAGTACATCACCTGATAAAAATACAGGGGAAAAAATTTTTGTTTCATGTTTGTTTCACAGCATTTTGGCAGGGGGGTAGAGGTGAGGATCTGTGCTGTGATATTTCCATAACTGGATTTCCATTTAACAAATGCAAGTAGTTTTGTGTCAACTGTTTGAGGTCATACTTCCTATTGTTGCTGGAGTCATCAGCATAGCCTTAGCTACAACCATAGAGACATATGAGGATGCAAAATCTTCAAAGTTGAAACAGGGTATATATTTGATCAGCAATACTCTTGACAAGCAGAGTAAGAAATAAAAATGCAATTTTAAGCAAATTTTTGATGGTTACAGCAAGCTATCTTAGTAGTAAAATGACAAGATGATGTCTCACTTTCAGCACACTGAACTGCATATAGGTATGAACTCAGAGGGACTTTTAAGAAGTGTTCAAGCTTTACTTGTGACCCTGAAAGAGAGTTTTTCTTATGAGATGTCTGCAAGCACAGAACAGTTCTGTGCTGTATAGTTGAGGTGATGCCTAGAAGGATAGTCATAGAACAAGCTACACCAAGCTGGGAGGCTAGAGAGAAAGCAACTGCACGTATTTTGAGGAAGCTGGAAGATTTCAGATTTAGGTAGAAGATAGTCATTAAGTACCAGATAGATGACTGTTACATTCACATACTTGAGGGAATTTCATGGGAAGAAGAACTAGACTCAATCCAAACTTGGCCAGTACTATACCCTACCCCTGGCAGACATCACTAATAGATGCCTGCACTCTTTCCTAATGAGATGGAAAACACCTTAGACTTGCTGCTGACTCTCCATCCAGCCTCTACTAATCAGAATTTTCTCAAGAGATGAAACCCCTTTGTCACCTAAGAAATATGTTCAGTTGCTGAAGTAACCTCCAGGTAGAATAAACTCAAGTGTTCCAGAAGCGGATTTTAGGTCCATATAAATAAATTTCTAAGTTTTAATGCATTGAAAATAGCATGTTTTTCCCTAAAAATTTCTGGGAAAAGTGATGCTCTTACATGAAGAGGATCCATGTAAGAAGGCATGGAATGAAGGCCACTTAGATAACTCCCAATTCCATGGTTGAAAGCATAAGTATGGGTCAAAGTGCACAGAACCTAAAATTGTTTTTAAAAACCACATACTAAATATAATTAAATCTGATAACCACTTAACTATAATTAGCTTTCATTTCCTGTTTCTTTAATGCAGGAAGAAAGAGAAGAATATCTATTATGTATTTATATGTACCACATATATGAGTGTGCAGCATGTGTGTATGTATATACATGCCTCGATATAATCTGAATATTATATTTTAGTCTTATTATAAAAGGTAATTATGAAAGAATTTGTGGGGCTTACAATTTAAAATTATGCCAATATAATGGTTATTTTATATCTGATGAGAATTGGAATGGACCAAATACCTTAAGTATACATAGATATCTGTGACATTTGTACTTAAAGCTAGCAAGAGGGCAATCATGTATATTTTTCTTCTTGTGTCCTCTTCCATCAGCAACCATGACCACATTTATTAATATTTGAGCTTGTCCTCTGCTATGTATTAATGAGTGACATCTGACTCAGTGTCAGAGGCTGGAACAGCATGCAGCAGGTGTTTGTGAAACTTCTTTACCCTGACAGAGAACATCAAAGCCAACACGTATTCATTACGGAAGGAGTGAGGAGGGACTTAAACAACGAATGGGTCTAGAAGGAAACCTTCTATTTAATAATGTGTGGGTGCATGTGGTGTGTGCATTTGAATGCCAACATAGGACAGTGAATATCTACTGACGAAATGAAGGCGGAGGTGAGCTTGTGGGGCACTAAAAAGTGAGTTTTGACTAACTTGAGCACATTTTCCTTTTACTAGTCAGTCAGGTGGCAGGCAGGTGATATTTGCAAACTTTTGATATGATCATAGGCTGCCTGGTAAATGATATTTGGTTTTATGCATGAAATGTTCCACTTCCTTTGTAGGAGAAAGCCAGGGATTTTCATAAAGCTTTGTCTTTTTGCTACTTGCCTCGTTCTGCCTCTAATTCCCTACTCACATCCCCACATTTTGCTGGTGACTACTTCTTCTTTCTTCAAACTGAAAACAAAGCTTGTATCTGATGGTTGGGATGTGACAGGGAGGAAAGAAATAATTATGTGAGAATTGTGTTTCTTATATAAGAATGCTAGGTATTTTGAAATGGAGAAATAATGCCTGCATTTAAGGCACAGAGAGCACAGCTTTCATTCCATCCTCTATAATCCTATACTTCTCAGTAGCACATACTCATGAACTTATTTCTACCAAGCATATCTAGAATGTGAAGAACTGCTCAGTCCTTGAAAAAAATGTAACAGAAAGATAAAGGCACTGTTTTTTTTTTTTTTTGTCTCAGGACCAGCTCCTTCTGCTACTGTAATGGCACATCCTACCTCACTTGTGATGACTGTTTGCAACAAATAATGTCACTGCTGACCTTACAGGTTGACAACATTATGAAAAACTATATAAAGAATAACTGAAACAGTGGACTACCATAATTTAATTCTCTTTGTATATTAACTACAACCAGAAATATCTGGGTAGTTATTGATAATCCTATATCATAACACTAGAGGGTAACCATCCCTGGGGCCTGACAGGAAAGATCTTTCAGTGACTAATGCTGGAGAGAGAAGGGAAGGGTGCCTGCTTCCTCACCGCTTCTGACACAGTGTATTTTTTTGTCTTTCCTCCTCAGAACAAAAGGCTCTCCAGTTTTGTGACACAAGTATACTCTTCTAGGTCAGTATAACACTGTTACTAATAAGCTTTTTCTGTAACAAGATTAAAATATTTGGGTGAACATGCTAGAATTAACTATCTGAGGCTTAGTCATAACAAAGCTCAAATTCCCTGGTGTGACATTGAAGATGCCTCCTAATTTGAGGTGTGCCTATTTTCCCAGTGTTATTTGTCATCACATTCATATTAAACAAGGCATCTTCCAAACAAGCCTCCCTTTTGTGCAGCTCAAAGACTTCACGCAAACTTGTGCTTTTTCCTTGGATTCCATTCCTGTTTTGTGTGCCGGTCAGTTTCTTATCATCCTCTGACCCTTCTCTCCCACTCGGTGTACATCCTGGTTCCTCTAATCTGAGTCCTACAGCGAGACTTAATCACCTAGTGCTGGGAAGCAAGAACCATTTCTTATTCACCTTTTTGTTACCTGCGCCTTGTTCTTCCTTTCCCTAGTCCATTCATTGTGTGTGCTTTGCTCACATGACACCTTAGCAGGGGGACACATAAGCACAATTGATCAACAGCATTTTGCCAACCAACACATATTTATGTTCCAAGCACTATGCATGGAGAGCATGGCTGTGAACAAGAAAAACAGGGGTCTTAGTCTCCAGGAGCACTGTCCCTAATTTTCCTCTTGAATTCTAACTTAGAACCTTTATCCTTGACTCCATTCTTCCCCAGCTCTCAGGCCCATTTCCAAAACACACCTTTCTTTTTTCAATTTAATTGTTGTTCAAATACAGTTTTCTGTCTTTATTCCCATCCCAGCCCCCACCCCAGTGCCCCCACCTCCCTCCCTTTTCCACCCCCCCCCAGTTGTTGTCAATGTGTCCTTTATACTAGTTCCTGTAAATTCCCTCCCCTCTCCCCTCTGGTCACTGTCCCCCTGTTCTCTATTTCAAAACGCATCTCTTAAATCCTGCTTCTCTCCTTGTTTTGAGAACCCACTTGAATAAAGCCAGCTATTCTAGCCCTGGGGCCTGAAACTCTTTTAAGTATGGTTTTCTCTGCCTGCTACCACAGAATTAGAGATAGGAGTATAAGATACTGGCAACTTCTGCTCTTCGGGACCTGCACTGATTGGGTCAGCCCCATTCAGCTATGCCTTCAAAGAGCCCAAGAGATGATAAATGCTGAATTAATACTTATTGAATGATGGGAAAATAAGAAAATACATTCAAACAATAAATATTATTTGAAATATTAGGATAAAGTGTTGAGTTACATGGAAATTTGCACCTTATCACCCAATGGAGCTATGATGAGCTTCAAGGGGACTCAGTGAAACACTTATCAACATCATTTATTCTCATCATTTATTGTTGAAATGTGCCAACTATTCTACTTTACCTTAAGGAAGGGAGGTGATTATCTTTCTAATTCTGGATAATGTGTAAGAGGTTATGAAAGATATGAAAAGGTACAGGGACACTTTATTCCCCAAATATATTCACTGATTTAACAAACTTTAAATTCAGAATAATTGAATTGTCAGAAGACTTTTTCAGTAAGCCTTCCTGGAGTACATTATTTCCCACAAATGAATCTTAAAAGAGAGCAAGTTTAGCTTGAAAAGCAGTTCACATTTTAATGGGAGTTGAATTTAAATGACCAAACCCTTGCAATTTATATTAAGGAAAATGAAGTTTCTGAAAGTCCATTTTACTAATTCTATGCAAAGTATTTGAAAAGCTACGGCAAATTATATTATTCTCAGAATAAGGATTAGACATTGTCAATAAAAATTCTTTCTCATTCGATAGATCTAAATATAATTTTTGGTACTTTATAAGTCATATTTTTCTAGATATTATTTTACAAAATAGTATGTAAAATATTATTTTACATATTTCACCTTGTATAATGCACACTTACAGTTTTGTGCACATTATACATGGGATTATTATAGCTGTTATTATACCATGGTATGCAATCATTATCTGCATGTATCCTTATTTTTCCCTAAAAATTTTGGGCAAAAAGGCATGCATTATACACAGCAAAATATGGCAAATCCACTATAAAATGTTCAGGTGCTGTAAGAGCGTAATCAATAAAGGATGCTTAAAAATGTTCAGAGAAATTAGTGGCTAGACAAATTAATAAAACCAAAAATTGATGGACTCGCAACTTGAAGTCACATGCTTTTACCACATTATCCATTCCTAAACTGTTATTGATAGTCAGTGACTTATGGATATTAGGTTTGTTCTGGACAAAAATGAAATTACTTAAGTACTTCATCCTCATATACATTATTATAACTTTTACTCTGTAACATCTTTAGCACCTACTGTGGCCAAGCACAGAGATAGGCTGTAGTTGTGAAGGTGAGTAAACACAGCCCTTCTGCCCAGGACCTTAGAGTCTAAGAGAATAAAATATTTTAAATATGGCTATTGTTATCTAGTTAGATGATAGAGTTTTAATTGAAACTTTCCACATCATGTGATATGAAAGGGACAGATTCATGATGCAGCCTTGGAGGGTAAACCAGTAAAGACTAGGGAAAATGAGAATATATAAGTATATTCTTTAAATTATTATTTTTACCTTTTATAAGTTTGACCCATTTAACATTTTTAATTCTAGTAAAAAGGAACAACTCGATGCTATTTCTCTGAGTAGAAAATAGCCAACACCTGGAGTTCTCTGATCAATGATGATATCATTAAATAATACACTTAGCACTTTCAGAGAGAGTAAACCCCCAAGTATTTTAGCATCCTCAAATGTCCCATTCCCATGGCAAATCTTAAAACCTGTGCAAGGTAGAAGAACTAAGTTCAAATGAAACAGAATGTGTTGAAGCTTACAAGATAACAGACTTGGAATGCTGTGTTTGGTGGTAAAGGAATAATGTGCTTTAGAAGCACATTTTGGATGCTTCTAAAAGGTCAAGGGATAATGATAAATAAAGAAAAGGTTTCATTAGAAGAAAGCTCCTTCTATCTGAATGCACTAAAACCATTGAATTGTACATTTAAAATCACATTATATACAAATAATGACTCAATAAGCCTGATCTAAAAATTAATTTGTCATAAAAGTTGTGTGTTATAACTTCAAAGATTCTATATGGTACATTCTGTATAAAATTTTATAACAAGCATATGACTATAGAGTAATTTTATTGTATTGATTCAGAAAAATATCCACCAAGGCTACTCTTCCAGGGCAGAAACTAGAATCCTACATCTCAAATAGGCATCTCAAAACTAACATGTCTAAAGCCAAAATATTGATTTCTACTTTACACTCATATCTGATCCTGATCTTCATTAGTCAGTTATTCAGGCCCAAACCTTTGAATCATCCACAACAACTCTCTACCTTAGTCCTGAATTCCACTAGTCCTGAATTTCCTCTCTAGATTGTTGCCTCTTCATGGGTCTTCTGGCTTCTAATCTTGCCTTCCTATCTATTCCCTAAACATCAGTCACAGTGATGCTAATATTACAATGCAAAGTAGTTCATATCTCTCCTTTTGTCAAAAACCTCCAGTGTCTCCCTGTGTTGCTCAGAATAACAAAGTACCGTACCAAAGCCTGCTCCAGGCCTATGACCTTCCCCAGTGGTCCTCTCTGACCTCACTCCTGCCACTTGCCCTCTTTGTCTTGCACCGACTTTCCTCCAATCACAGTGCCCTCTTTGATTTCCTCCCAGCATCTGGACTTTTGCACTTCTTGTTGCTTTTGTCTGTAATCATATGTCCCCAGAGATTAAAAAATAGTAGATAAGATCAAGGGCAGGTCCAGGTTATAGAGGGCCGGAGGCTTATACAATTTGGGGATCTGTTTGTAAAAAGAATATGACACTTTGTACACGAAATTCAGTAGAGAGCCTCAGAAGAGGTCCATATAAGTGAGGAGAGTGAATTTTAACTTTGTTATCCTCATAGTTAATCTACCTCTTATATAACACCATATGCCATGCACAGCTCTAAATGCTTACATACACTACCTAATTTAATTTTCACAACAGTGCTATGGGGGAGATATTATTATCCCCATTTTACAGATAGGGAATCTGAGGCACAGAGTGGTTAAGTAATTTGACCCAGTTCGAATAGCTAGAAGACAGCCAGTGGTATGTTTTCAACTCTGCTTGTCCTGACTCCACGTTTTTACCACAATGTGCACTGAATCTGCACTTCCTGCTCTCACAGCCCCGCCACAGCCCTGATCAAACCCGGCCTCTGCAGAACCCTTTCTGGCCACTTGACCTTTTCCCATTGTCTACTCTTGAGCACTCTGTCTCCTCTCAATGTTGTTCATAGTATATATCACCACCTGATATGCCACACACTTCCTTATTGTCTATTTTCTCTTACTTGAACATATAAGCTCCACTTTTTCTCTGTTATTGAGAGATATCGTTCCCCACATCTAGAAGATTGCCCGACACTTCACAGGTTCTCAATAAAATGTTATGGACTAAAGTCTTCCTTCTTATTCAATGTCTGAAGTACAGATCAATGACTATGAGTAAAAAGGAAAATTAACTATGCTCTGCATACTATATCTACTAGGAGTAAGCGTTATATTCTAGATCAGCGGTTCTCAGACTGTGGTCTTTGGACAAGCAGCCTCGGCATCTCCTCAGAACCAGTTAGAACAGAAGTGGTCACAGAATCCACACTGGGGGAAAGAAGGCCCTAAGTTGCCCTTCTTACTCATGTGCATACTCCTCAGAGACACTTCTTTACTGAATGGTATAACTTGGAAATATTTTCTGACAACAGAAACTGATAAAGTTCATTCCAAAGTGAACCGAGTGAAGAGAAATCTAAAAGTGAAATGTGATTGTCTTCAGTGGGTGGCAAAGCACTTCATTATTTTTCCCTAATGTGTTTTTATTTATCCCTTTATTGTGTTGTTATTCACCTGTTTCCTGCTAGCTTTAAAAAGAATCTATCTTGGTGGTTGCTTGGCTATTTTTTTCTATCTTTTTTTAATCTCTGACCCTCATCCTGTCTCCAATTTAGTCCTATTAAGGGGAACGCAGCTGGTAATGTGACCCCACCTCATAGGAAGGATGGATTCTAAAGCAGGATGGAAAATCACAGGTGATTCGGATATTCTTTCCAGGCTGTGCACTTAACCCTCTCATTTAATTTCTCCTTCACTGAGACACTTCCTTTTTTAAGATTGCAAACTTAACCTGCACCTGCAATTACTTGTGCAGAAATTAGTCTTGTGCTTTCCTCCTTAGGAACAAAGGAGCATTCGAATGTTTAGCTGAATACACGCCAGCCTTCGTAGACGTGGTGTTGAACTGGATTGGAACCCAAGTGTAATTAAATGCATAAAAGGGACTACCTTGGAAATGATTTGTCTTTGGAAATATGTGAGCACATAATATAAGTTGGATCATTTAACTTAATATAAAGCATCTCAGGGTTGGCAATGTAAAACTGCAGTTCCCAATGTGGGTTGATGCTAGTAATGATCAGACTCTAGTTGGGCATGCCATGCTTTTGACTCAGTAGATCAGACTCTAGTTGGGCATGCCATGCTTTTGACATTGTCATTATCTGCATGTGTAATTCCACAAAGTCAGGGAGCTTGTCTTCATTCTTTGAGCCAATATTTGCCCAAGAGCAATAGCTTCGAAAGCAAAGTCTGAGACATTAAGGAAGTTGCCAAGTTGAGTAAAAGTTAATCCCTGCCCTCCACTGTCTGGTACAAGGTCAGGCACATTGTT
This sequence comes from Sturnira hondurensis, assembly GCF_014824575.4. Taxonomy (NCBI): domain Eukaryota; kingdom Metazoa; phylum Chordata; class Mammalia; order Chiroptera; family Phyllostomidae; genus Sturnira; species Sturnira hondurensis. The sequence continues at coordinate 1,709,648 of NW_028077253.1, read as the reverse complement.
GGCACTGAACAATATACGTGGAATACACAACCGAGTAGCCCACGTACAATAACAAAAATCCTGGCTATCCATACTGCTGGACTTTACTCATTAACTGAATTAAATAATTAATAGAAACTATTGAAGTCAGGGCCATGACACCCAGCATGAGCAAAGAGAGAGAGAGAGAGGCCTTAAGTTCAACCCCTCAAAGGATGGTCCCCTGGAACTCATGCCTGAACGCTGTAGTGAGCCTTATCCAAAATGCAGAGTATGAGGCTTCCCACATGATGGCATCTGAATATCCAGGGAGTGTTGGCCTAGAAATATGTATTTAAAAAATTATTCATTTATCTTTAGAGGGGAAGGGAAGGAGAGAGGGAGAGAAATGCCGATGTATGGTTGCCTCTTGTGTATCCCTCACTGGGAACTGGCCTGCAACCCAGGCATGTGCCCTGACTGGGAATCGAACCGCAATCCCTTAGTTTACAGGCCTGTGCTCAATTCACTGAGCTACACCAGCCAGGGCTAGAAATACGTATTTTGGAAAAGTGTTTCTGGTGATACTTACGCACTTTTAATGTTTGAGAACCGATTGGAGGCATAAGGACACTGAGTATCTGGGCCAGTGGGAAAGAAAGAGAAGGGAGACTGGGCACACACACATATGCTTACACCCCTACATACAAATTTTGCTGATATCAAATGTTTGATATCAGTAGAAGTAGTTATCCTAATGGAAGGAATATTGGCTATACTTTAGAACAGCTGTTCTTCAGAATTTGTGAAAAACAGTTTAAACTTTTCATGATCGCTACCATCACTCAAAATATTATTTACCAAAGTGCACTCTTATTATCTCAGTATTTTTCAAAACATTTAATGCCTGTGCCTACACGAATGGGTCTAGACTTTTTTCGTAACTTGCTGTCACCTTCTGATCAGCCTTTTCTATTCCCACATATTATGGAAATCGATGTAATATAGTTCATTAAGCGTCTTTAAACATTTAAATAGACTCCCAGTGAAGGCCTAGGATGGTCTCCAGTGGACACTAGCAAAAATTCAGATTAACAATGGTTCCAGTGTTTTCTACATGTTAAGGGGCCTGATATCTTAAAGAAGTGAGGAATTGAGGAAGCTTCATCTACGTGTTGCTATTTTAGAGTGACATCGATTGCTTCAAGCTTGAGTCATCTTGAAGTCTCTTATAAACAGTTTGAAGCATTTTTTTTTTAGAAATAAAATCAGTCTCAAATATAGGAACACCACTCGGCCACTCAGGCTATTAGTGCTTTCCAGGTGAACAATTACAAGTGCATTTATCTCACAGTGGATTTTCCGATTTTCATCTCTCATCACACCCATCCACCCCCTACACTGCAGCTAGATGAGTGTGCATGAAGGACGCTGTGCTCAAATGAATCCAGTGACTTTCAAATAGATTTCAAATTTCTCAACCTGTTTTTGAGAACATGCACTAGACTGTCAAGTTTGTTTCCTTTACCAGGGGACTCTCCAGTCCAATTTGTCTGGACTTCATTCTTCTAGTACGAATACTTCATTCTTCTCTGGAGTTGTGCCTCTGACCACACTATCTCCTGTTACCGTATCTACCTATCACATTTCTACCTATCACATATCTACCTATCACCCACCTTTTAAGTTTAAGGTCATAGTATCTCCCCTCTATAAAAACTTCTGGTACCTTCCACCAGAAATTTTTCCATGTTTTTCAAACATTGCCATTATCTGCATGTGTAATTCCACAAAGTCAGGGAGCTTGTCTTCATTCTTTGAGCCAATATTTGCCCAAGAGCAATAGCTTTGAAAGCAAAGTTTGAGACATTAAGGAAGTTGCCAAGCTGAGTAAAAGTTAATCCCTGCCCTCCACCGTCTAGTACAAGGTCAGGCACATTGTTGGCACTGAACAATATATGTGGAATACACAACTGAGTAGCCCATGTACAATAACAAAAATTCTACTTTATAACATGATAAATTAAATTAACAGGAAATTCTACTCAGAAAGTAGACTTTACCAGATTAACCTTCAAAATACCTAAATGCTACATGTCCTAAATGCTAAGACAAAAGATGAAAGGAGAACATAGTTTTTAAACATGAAGACAAAACTTTTTTTTAAAGATTATATTTATTTATTTATTTATTTACCTTTAGAGGGGAAGGAGAGAGGGAGAGAAATATCAATGTATGGTTGCCTGTCATGTATCCCCTGCAGGGAACTGGCCTGCAACCCAGGCATGTGCCCTGACTGGGAATTGAACTGCGATCCTCTGGTTCGCAGGCCTGTGCCCAATCCACTGAGCTACACCAGCCAGGGCCAAGACAAAACTTTTGAAAACATTAAACTTTTACATAAATTACAGGTATATATTAGTTAATGTTAACAATTTTATCTTTTTCTATGATTCACACCTGGTAAATTTGCACTGTTAATTGGTTCTATTAGCTCTTTAATAGTACAATATTTATATCTATTATTCTGAATCTTTAACACATATGGTTTAATCTGAGTTTCTTAGGAGCCCAAGATAATTAAATGTATTTTTGACAATACAGGGTTTGTATACATGATTTTGAACAAATGAATTGAGAGTAGAGTACTAGATTAAGTATCCAGATTACTATTCTGTATGATGCTAAATATAAGACTAAAAAATATAAACATTTGAAATCCTAGACTGCAATTTCTGGCTTCCATATGAATGGTTAGAAGCCAGGAATTAGAAGAATACTAAGGTAACTTTGCTTCTCTCTGACACTCAGATGCCGCACACACAATGCCGAAAGATTGAATGGCATATTCAAGAGCATAAAACTAATTGAGACCAATGTCAACTAGCTCTCACTAGAAAATGAAGTACTGTCCACATACATCCCACCTGTTATTATAATTCAACAGAAAGCTGGAGCACTGCGAATAAAATGCTTAGGGTACAGGATTATGTCTGTTCCAGTTTGGAAAAATGAATGTCTTCTGAAAACAAAACTTTCCTTTTTGAAACAGAAACTCATTATTGCTATAGAAAGTAGTTTGACACATTAAAAGTTAAATTAGTTTTCTAAATAGATCTAGTCCTAGCCATTGCAATAGAATGACCTTGAATCCAGACTCTTAATGACCCAAGCTAATGACATGGGTCATGTCATGGTAGAAATTTGTCATAAATAAGTGGCATCTTGGAAGTGACCTGGGGGAAATAAACCAATGCTCTAAGTAAGGATGCAACTTCAAAATCCATTCCCTATGGTATCTGAGTCAGAGAGAAGTGATTGGTTAACAACAGGACAATAGCAGGTGGGCCACATTACTATTTACCGGAATAAGAATGAAGATTCTTTTTTCAGTTTCTGGAAGGTCACCCATTCATCATTTTAACTGCTAAGTGCTCAGATCTACAGGCATTACTAAACTTTTTGTGCCTTCTCCCAAAATTTATATGAGGGGGGACCAAAAAACCCAAAATTTATTTATAAAAATTGTGTACTTATTCTTACATATTTAAACATCGGTCACCTTCAAAATACTCTTCATTTAATATGATACAACTATCAAGATGTTTTTGTCCACTGCTCAACAGTTTTTGAACTTGTTAATTTTGATGCTTTTAGTGCTTCTGCTGTTTTTTGTTTCACCTCTTCCATATCAGCAAAATGTTTCCCTTTGAGGACTTTTTTCATCCAGGGAAACAAAAACGAAGCCACTCAGGGTAATATTGGCTGAATAGGGAGGGTGGGGTATGGGGGGCGTCATTCCATTTTTGCTCAAAAACTGCTGAACACTCAGTATGGTATAGGCAGGTGCACTCATAAATCACCCATTCTGAAATGGGCAAATTCACTGAAAGAGTCATCAAATATATTTACTAAAGCCGAATGCAGCCTCTCACCACAACACCAGCTGATACACTAATACAGAAGGGTCCCTAGAACACTCACCTAGCATGGGAAGCCTGTACTACAAGGGGCCCACCCTCCAGAAGATAATTCTTTTCATGGGGGGGTCCCCCTCATATATGTTATACAGTCTTCCCACCAAAGACAAAACAAAAGCTTTGGGGGTGTCTCATCAATGTTGTCCCAATTAACTGACAATATGGGGGTCAATAGATTCAACTTTATAATTTAAAGGAAAGCAGTCTAAGAATTCAAGAATCTCACCAGAAAATAACTGAGTTAGCTGAGAATGCTACTGGGGTAGCAATAGAGGACTATATAAAAATTGATTAAAAGCCTGAGTTTTAGAGCCACATTTAGGTTCCAAGCTTGGCTCTAATGTTTATCTTTGTATAAGACCTTAGAAAATCACTCGAACTTTCTAATCCTTATTATGCTTATGGGTAAAATGGAAAAAATACTTGTAATTAGACTTTATGGCTGTTAGATGGAATATACATGAAAACAATGTGTTTAGAAGGCTTAGTTCAGAGACCGGAATAGGGCAATTTTTAGATAATAGTAGCTTTTGTTATTGATATTAGGCATTTATGGATAAAAAGGTTTATCTGGGAAAGGCATTTCCCAGAGTGCTAGTTTTTTCTTTTCTGTTTACTCCTCTGCTTTTCAATCCTTCTTTCCTTTCCTCTGTGCCCCAGAAGAGAACTTTGGGTTCCCTTTGGTTATGGTCAGTGGAACTCAAAGAGAGTGGGATAGAAATAGGGTCAAGATATTTATTCTCCCAGCTCCCTGCTGAGCACCCTCTGGTTGGTTGTTTCTTTATCAAAGGCCACAACAACTACATTATGTTCCTGTTGAGTTTGCCAACTATTTCTGAACTGGATATGCCCTAATACATGAGAGTTTAAGTGAATACTGTTGGTACAGAAAACCTAGTATATTGTAGAGAAGCCCAGTATTAACCAGGAGAAATAAAAGGACATGTACAATCAGGGAGAGGCATACAAGGAGACTCTAGGTGGCTTGCACCTCTGTAGCACCTCTTGTGTGATTCCCTGTGTATGCCGTGGAAGCTGGTTTCTCTGCTTAAAGGAACTCAGCTCAGTAGAACAAAACAGCACATTGGCACCATTTCTACAGACCACTGTGCATCCATAGGTTTCATCAGCAGTGTTTTACAATAACATTAATACAGACTCAATGGCCTTCTTAGAACTAGCCCAAAGCTAGGCAGAGGATTTTAAACTTCGGGTCAGGGAACACACACACACACTTATGCACACACACATGCACTGACTAGGAGAAAAGCCAACACACTATGATACAAGGGACAAAGGAAGCCCTAATGGAAAAGAGAAAAAAAAAAAAGAAGGGAAAAGATCTCTATCATGTAGGACTCTGATAGCAGGCTCAACTTTCTGCAGCTATTGAAGCAGTAAAGCATGAGATGGAAATTCCAATTAGGAAACCCCAAGGACTCTTAAGACATCCTTTTCATACAAGTAATCAGATATCCTTGAGAAATAGAGAGACAGCAGGAAGTATAGTTTGGAACTCAGGACACTTCCCATTTTCCAGGAGAGGGGTCCTTCTTCCCAGTTCTTGGCCACGTTATCCTCATGAGCTAAAATAGATACAGTTATTAGGAAGGACATAGGAGAGCACATTTGGGTCCCAAGTTTCTTCAGGACTCTAAGAAGGATTCTAACAGTTCTGCAGAGGAGTCTCAGGGGCCACTTGGGGAATGTGTGAGCTAAGACTAGTTTTGCAACATGCCAGCTTTGTTTCAACCAAGAGTTCTGTTTTGATCTGTATTCTGCACTGGACTTACTTGTAAGCTCTGATTTAATGAAAGGATTACACTGCTAACAATTATAACACAAAAATTTCAAAATCACTGTCTTTGAATTCTATATTCATCTATTAGTGGCAAAAGCCCCAGTACATTATTGAATCCTAAACATTTCAACTCTCTTTCATATTATATGCAAATGGTTGGCATTACTTAGGAGAATAAACTACCCACATACCACATAGCACCTTATATTCATACTTTTAACTGTATGAATGGGCACATATGAAGCCCCTGCATATTTATGAAATTAATCCTTACATTCTTGTTTTACCTGTAGATAATTAGATACTCATGAGGTATTTTGATGGAAATACAATCCCAAATGTAGCAGAAACTTAGCTTTAACATAAATATCTTGGTAAAACATCTCACAGCAACCTCTTTGTCTTAACTTTAATAAAGATGACATCTGTCCTGGAGAATTTTTTTAAGTCTTAATTTTTATAGCTTTTTCTTTGCATTTTAGGAATGTAATTTATCCCATTGAATAGGTGTGTGCACACAAGCAGTAACATAATGGATGCTTAATATTGGCAACACACACTGACAATTCGAATGGCTTTTGGAAAATAAGCACTGGCTTTGTTTCGAAGGTAAGAGAACCTCTTATGTACATCAGTAGATGCAGCAGAAGCCTCAGCAGGAATAGAGAGGCAAATGGAAGGAAGCTGTGGCATTAAAGCAGTTGTGTAATTTGTAATTCTAAACTAAAAATAGTTTTCCCTATCGTGCTGTATTTTAAAGATAATTTTTTTGAACAGATATTTTGTTTATTTTCTTTTTTAAAAATTTAATTATTGTTGAAGTACAGTTTTCTGTCTTTTACTCCCATCCCAGCCCACCCCTCCAGTGCCTCCCACCTCCCTCCCATTTCCACCCCCCTTAGTTGTTGTCCATGTGTCCTTTATACTAGTTCCTGTAAATCCTTCCCCTATTTCCCCTGAAATTCCCTCCCCTCTCCCCTCTGGTCCCTGTCAGCCTGTTCTGTATTTCAGTATCTTTGGTCATATTTTGCTTGCTTGTTTGTTTTTTTGTTTAGCTTCCTGTTAAAGGTGAGATCATATGGTATTTGTCGTTCACTGCCTGTCTTATTTCACTCAGCATGCTTTCCAGTTCCATCCATGCTGTTGCAAAGGGTAGGAGCACCTTCTTTCTTTCTGCAGCATAGAATTCCATTGTGTATATGTACCATAATTTTTTTGATCCATTCATTTACTGATGGGCACCTAGGTTGCTTCCAGCTCTTGGCTATTGTAAATTGTGCTGCTATGAACATTGGGGTGCATAGGTTCTTTTGGATTGGTGTTTCAGGGTTCCTAGGATATAATCCCAGCAGTGGAATTGCTGGGTCAAAAGGCAGGTCCATTTTTAGTTTTCTGAGGAAATACCATACTGTTTTCCACAGTGGTTGTACCAGTCTGCAAACCCACCAACAATGGACTAGGGTTCCCTCTTCTCCACAACCTCTCCAATGCTCGTTGTTTGTTGATTTGTTTATGATGGCCATTCTGACCAGTGTAAAGTGGTATCTCATTGTGGTTTTAATTTGCATCTCTGTGGTAGGTAGTGATATTGAGCATCTTTTCATGTGTCTCTGTATCTTCTGAATGTCCTCCTTGGAGAAATGTCTGTTCAAGTCCTTTGCCCACTTTTTAATTGGATTGCTTGTCTTCTTAGAGTGGAGTTGTGTAAGTTCTTTGTATATTTTGGAGATTAAACCCTTGTCTGAGGTATCATTGGCAAATATGTTTTCCCATACAGTTGATTTTCTTTTTATTTTAATACTGTTTTCTTTAGCCGTTGAAAAGCTTTTAATTTTAATGAGATCCCATTTGTTTATTCTTTCCTTTGTGTCCCTTGATCTAGGGGACATATCAGTAAAAAAGTTACTGTGTGAAATATTTATCGGTAGAGAACAAACTCCCTTCTAGCTAATGTCTTTCATCATCTGGTTGCGTGTAGTCAAAAGTTATATTTTCTCAGTAATCTATGTGGTTTTTATTTTGAATAAAATATAGGAAGAAAGGACGGTCTGTTTACTATTCAACTGATAGCAGTTCAAATATTATTGCTAAACAAACTATCCTTAACACAAATTTTCACTTCCTTGCTGGAACACGCCTAATTTCATGCATGTTAATATTTCAAGACTTATTGCCAGATCAGTTCACCTTATGAGATATAATTAACTGTTTTTCAGTTAAGTTGCATTCAGTGTCATGATAAGACTGGCATGCAGGCTCAACCTGGAATAGTGATTTGTGAAACATGTGGTGGTTCAGGCATGAAATGTTTTATCCATATAAAATGATGCCCTGCACATTCAGCCACAATCGTCTGCTGAGACACCAAGAATGTGATTCATTGGTCTTCTGGGTTCATATTAGTTAACATATTCATGATATACACTATTTGAGGAGTTTCTACAATTTGGCTATTGGGGAATAAAAGCCTAAGCTAAGTGAGATAAAATAGTAGCGAATTTATATAATTTTCTGGTATCACTTTCAGCTACTACTGTTGATAGGGGACTTAAGAGTTGGAAAATTTTAGTTTAAGGTAAATAGTTATAAGCCTAGCAAGTAATTTGTATGTTGAAGCTTTTGTTTCAGAAACTACAGATAGCTAAGGCCCATCCTGGCTCCTGGGAAAACAGCAGACCTCCTGGGGCCCTGCTAAAGGTTACTACCTGGGGACCAGTGGAGGCATCCAGGCCATTGTGTTCCAGGGAGAGACAGACAATCACTCATTTGTGGAAACAGCTAACTGTCTAGGACAAGAATGCTGCAGTCTCTCACCTAATTCTCCCCAAACTTCAAAACCCTTCACCACACCTTGTTTATTCCCTGGTATAAAAATGTTGGGCTGGAAAGAGAAGAGAAGATGGTTCTTTTGGATGTGAACCTGCTGAATTCTCATATCGCCGGCCATCTGAATAAAGCGCCCATAAAGATTCAATCACTGCCATTGCTTATTGGGTTTGGTAGTGACAGTCAGCCCAAATGCTGGTGTCTTCTCTGGTTTCACTGTGGCTGATGTTTTCTCACATAATCAAATGTGTGGGGTAGACAGTTCATGGCCATTATGGCAAGCTCAATGATACCATCAACAGTTGAGTCTCCTTCTTGCTCCACCATTCTTGACAGATGACTTTATTTTTCTGGTTTCAAGGCATATGCTACACTCCCAGTCATCATCTCCAAACTTGACATTAATCTCCTGGAAACAAAGGCTACTCCAGTGACTTTTTCTTAAATCTTATTGGCCAGAACTCTGTTCGTGGCCAAACCAAGATTTCAGAGAGGCTGAGACATCAAGGACATTCCTTTCCAGTCTCTATAGAACAGAGGAATAGGGTTGGAAAAGATGTTGAATGAGCCAGGCTATAGCATCTGCTCACTTATTTCTTATTTCAGACTTGGGTTAAGGGATGGGCAATCTCACTGTCTGCTTCTTTTGCTTTAGAGACACAGGTTGGCCAAAGGAAGTTGGCCCCCGGGTCTCTCATTTCTCCCTGTATTTCTGCAGGGTCCAGTTAGGATGATAAAATCAGGCAGTACACATCACTTGTTGCCTAGCCAGAATTCATTTCTCTACTTGTTTGGTACTATTAGAGCCTGGATTTTGATCAGATAAGTCCTCAAACTAAGTAGCCATATGTCTCAGGGGAAATGGTACTCAGCCCAATTTTAGGAAGGGATAGCTTCAAGGATAATCTTGCATATGTTTGGTTCTGGAACCAGTACACAACCCCATTTTGAAGTGTGATAAGAAGTCTTCAAGGAACTAAGAACATTTTCTTACTTCTAAAGCCATAGGAATGTGCACTGGACATTATTACCAAATATAGATATGATGCTTAGGACTGCTGTGACCATCTTGCCATTACAACGAGGTTCTAGTCACACTTAGAGTTATAGAACCTAGTCCTGGGCAGGTAGCTCAGTTAGTGTGAGTGGCATCTGGGTACAACAGGTTTGCAGGTTGAATTCCTGGTCAGGGCACATATAAGAAGCAAACACTGAATGCATAACTGGAACAACAAGGCTCTCTCTCTCATATCAGTAAATAAAGTTTAAAAAATTCACAGAACAGCTCTGGCTGATGTAGCTCAGAGGATTGAGTGCGAACCTGCGAACCAGAGGATCACAGTTCGATTCCCAGTCAGGGCACATGCCTGGGTTGTGGGCCAGTTCCCAGCAGGGGACGCACGAGAGGCAACCATACATTGATATGTCTCTTCCTCTCTCCTTCCCTCCCCCTCTAAAGATAAATAAATAAAATCTTTTAAAAAATTTACAGAACACAGAGATGGAAAGCACCTGAGCCCTTCAGGACATTGCTGAATCAGTCTACCCTGAAGCTCCCCTCACATATGAATTTCCAGTCAGGTGAGACAATTTCCTTTTTATTGTTTGAGTCTGTTGGAATTTGGATTTTTGTAACTTGTAGCCAAAAGCATCTTAATTCTTATGAATTGTCTGAAATCTTTGCTGTTAAAAGGTCTGAGAAATTTTGGTTTATGCTATGGCTGTTATCGTTGCTGATTATAACTCTAATTAAATAGGATTTCCCAGAGAGACGTTGCAGCAGAAATACACTATATGCATCAGCACATTTAGAGCCAACTTACTACCAAGAATGTGCTAAGAAATAGCATTGTAATTCATACTCCTTCCAGTTCAGGGTTTTGCCAACACAAGGAAATAAGCCACAGGTGCAATGCAGATCAACTGGAAACGTTTCTACAAATTTGGTAAACAAGTGGGAAGTCACCAGCCACATTATACTGGGATAACTGAGAGATAAGTAATGTGAAATGCATTAGAATCTTCAAGGCCAACAGGCTGTCAAAACACTGCACCAAAGCAGCCAAAGGCACCCTTGAAACAGAACTGGAAATAAGGCTAATCGTGCAGCAAATAGGATAAAACTGCCTTCAAGTCAAAAGCTATTCTACAAAGGCAAACGGGAGGATACAGACAATACATTGTTATGCTCCCACAGTTTCCAAACTACGCTTGAGGTGGCATGTAGGGATGGAAATGCCCGAGGTCTTTAAGTATCTCAAACTAAAATGTGCCTAATCTACTGACATTGTGTGTATACCTATGTATTAATATATGTGTATACACATATATGTATAGGTATATATGTATTTATATATGTACATATAGACATATAAACACACACACATATATATAGAGAGAGATAAATTTGAGAGTTTAAAGAAACACTCTAACATTATCTTAGTAATAAGACAGAGGGATAAATAACATTAACATACAGGCTACTACTGCAGAACTTCTTTTACAAGATGCTATTGGACTGTTTTCCTGAGACACCTGCTCAGTGCTAGGTAAAACGGCAATCATAGGGTAGAAGCAAATGTCAGAAAAAGAGGCAGATTAAATTGATAGGGGAGTGAAGAGTTGGAAAATTTTAGTTTAAGGTAAATAGTTATAAGCCTAGTAAGTAATGTGTATGTTAAAGCCTTTCTTTCTGAAACTCCAGATAAAGCCCATCCTGGCTCCTGGGAAAATAGCCGACCTCCTGGGGCACTGCTAAAGGTTACCGCCTGGGGACCGGCAGAGGCATCTGGGCCTTTGTGTTCCAGGGAAAGACAGATGACCACCTGCCCCTGGGAACAGCTAACTGCCCAGGTCAGAAATGTTGCAGTTTCTTTCACCTAATCCTCCCTGAACTTCAAAACCCCTTATGACACCTTGTTTATTCCCTGCTATAAAAACCTTGGCCTGGAAAGAAAAGACAAGATGGTCTGCCATCTGAATAAAGCACTTATAAAGATTCAATTGCTGTCTCTGCTTATTGGGTTTGGTAGGTGACAGGCAGCATGAATGCTGGTGTCTTTTCCATTTAAATGTTGTTTAAAAAACAGGTTAGTATAAGAAAATCCCATTTAAAAAAGGGGGTCAGTGTAAGAAAATGCATCCATGATAATTCCAGTGCAAATGAGTTGGTAAAATGGTAGAAAATTGGCTCAAATAAATAAAGCCCCAAGGAAACTGATTTTTTAAAAGTTTCTGTTATTTTTGGTTTTATAAGTTACTCACTGCTGTCCGCCAAAATCTTGGCATTTTGTTAGTTGACGCCATGGTAAAAAATAAAAAAGTGTTAGCAGGTATTCACTTCAAATATAAGATATATTGCTCATTGTGATTAATCTTACTGACCTTTTCTAAGAGATTTAGAATAAAAGATACTGTTGTTCTAAGCCTCAGTCTGAATTTTCACACTATTTTGATTACCTACAAAGAGAAAGGTGTGAAACACATATACATATAAATAACCAGGAGATACTAATGTGAATGTTCTTTATTATTGAAGCTTTCACAGACTATGTGATTCTTTAGTAAAATATTATTGAGTTACTAACAATTGGGAACATATGTTTCTCACACATTTATTGGAAGATAAGTGCTAAAAAGAACTAATCATAACAGTGATACACAGACAGCTAAAAGTCTAGAGGAATTTAAGTACATAAAATGGCTCATCTCTCTCTCTTCCAAACACTTGTCAGGATTCAAGGTTAAAGCCATATTTATGTTTTTGAGGTTTTCTTCCACCTCATAATTGGTAAAGTTATATCTATGAATATTATACTACCTAATGTCAAAAATTTCAAATAGGTTTAAAGGCAATTTATCATCAGTTTTAAAATGGAGCAGTAACAGATTTATAGTTAAATTAGACTATGAAAAATGAGCAAAGGTTGTTTAAGGAAATAAAGAAAGGTTTTTATGGCAAAGATAATTGAACTCACAAAGACGAAGATATAACCCAAAATGATTTAGAAAATTAATCATGAAAGTCTGTCAGTATATTAATTTAGAGAGAAAAATCACTTTTTTATTTACCCATCTCTAATGAAATCATCTCTCTGTTCAGACAGGCTAGGGACCACTGAAACGTTAATGATGAACATGTCAAAAGTTGGAATATAACCTTGTCACATTCACTATAAGATTCTGTGCAGTTCTGAATTATTTTCTTCACGTGCCTGAAATCCTCTATGAGAAGATTTTTTCAAAAGTCAGCTCATTGAAAGATAAAGAGAAGTATTATTTTGAAAAGTCCCCTTTAGTCATTTTCTAATTTTTTTAATGACAGAAGTGATGCACATTTATGGTAAAGAATTTGGAATATGAAAAAGCATATAAAGTAAAAAATATATATATATAATGGCCATCATAAACAAAACAACAAACAACAAGTGTGGAAGAGGTTGTGGGGAAAAGGGGACCCTAGTCCACTCACTGTTGGTGGGATTGCAGATTGGTAAAACCACGATGGAAAAGAGTATGGAATTTTCTAAGAAAACTAAAAATGAACATGCCTTTTGACCCAGCAATTCCATTGTTAGGAGTATATCCTAAGAACCCTGAAACACCAATCGAAAAGAACCTATGCACCCCAATGTTCATAGCAGCACAATTTACAATAGCCAAGATTTGGAAGCAAACTAGATGCCCATCAGTAAATGAATGGGTCAAAAAACTATGGTACATATACACAATGGAATTCTATGCAGCAGAAAGAAAGAAGGAGCTCCTACCCTTTGCAACAGCATGGATGGAACTGGAAAGCATTATGCTGAGTGAAATAAGACAGGCAGTGAACGACAAATACCATATGATCTCATCTTTAACAGGAAGCTAAACAAAAAAACAAACAAGCAAGCAAAATATGACCAAAGATACTGAAATACAGAACAGGCTGACAGGGACCAGAGGGGAGAGGGGAGGGAATTTCAGGGGGAAAAGGGGAAGGATTCACAGGAACAAGTATAAAGGACATATGGACAAAAAGTAAGGTGGGGGCGGAAATGGAGGGATCTGGGGAGTACTGTGGGGGGTGGGCTGGGATGGGAGTAAAAGACAGGAAACTATACTTGAACAGTAATTAAGTAAATAAATAAAAAGAAAAAGCATATAAAGGAAAATATAAATTATCTGTAATCCCACTTTCCCAAGGTAACACACCATCACTAGCCTTTTGGTTCATCTTCTCTCACTGCCTTTGAGTGTTTAAGAAATTGTTATCATAGTGTAAACAGTTTGGTTTTATGCTATTTTGCTTAGTCTTTGTACCATGAAGCCCTTCCCAGATGATGTTAGATGTGTTGTATTCCATTACACATATTTCACAATCTATTTACCTAACTTCTACCATTCAATCTTTAGGTTGCTTCTAAACATTTCTTCTTATCATCATTGTAATTCATAAGCTTCTGTGTGATCTTTTGTTCATCTGAGACCTTGCTTAGAATAGATTCTGTAACATAAAATCCCTTTATCTAAAAGTATGTTTGTTTCTCAAGATGCAAAAAAAGTAAGAAAAGTGGACCTAAAATTATCAATGAACTTATCATATATAAGGCTAACCATTACTAAGATTCTGGTACCTATGTATCCAACTGATTTAAAAACAGCTTTAGTGAAGTAGAATTAACATACAATGAACTCCATGAAAAGTACAATTTGACAAGTCTTAACATATGTATATAACTGGGAAATCATCACCATGATCAAAACAAGGAACATATACATCATTTCCAAAGTTTTCTTGGGTCCATTGGTAATGCTGCCCTCCTTCCTGCTCCCCTTTCCAAACACTCAAACACCCTGTCTACAGAGAGTCACTGGCCGATCTCTCATGTCCCTCTGGGTTGAACTGCATTTCCTAGATGCATTTCCTAGAAGGACAGAGATCAGGCACCATAAGTGAGAACCAGGAGAAAACACAGAGAGCATATTCTAACAAAGTCTTGAGATATTTAAATCCTCAAAATTGAATGTAAATAAGTATGTTCAAAATGTTATAAGAAGAAAAAGAAGGGGCTGAATATATAAACAAGAAACAAGAAAATATGGAAAATGACTAAGTAGATTTTAAAATAAAAAAGTATAACTTTTAGAAATAAAAATATAATAATTTGATACAAGAATGGGTATAAGGATTGAATAAATACAATAGGGTTTAAGATATGGAGACTAGAAGAAGAAGGTATCTCATTCCAAGTGGAGTTCCATAAGAAAAGGAAAAAAAGAATGAAAGGATGAAGCTGACATATTTGAAGTGATAGTATCTGAGAATTTTCCATGAATTTTGAAAGACAGCAACTCCCAGATTCATGAATAGTAATGATTTACAAAAAGGACAAATTTATTAAAAACCCACTACTGGGTATGTATAATGAGATTATATGAAATTAAACATAAAGACAGAGATTTTAAAATGAGAAAAGACAAAATACCTTCAAGAGACCAACAATTAGACTGACAACCAAATTCTCAGAGGCAGCAATAGAAGTCAAAGGCCTGGGAAATCATATTTCAGTGTGTTGAAAAGAATTGAGAATTAAATAACTATCAATTATCTTTCATGAGTAATACCAAAATACTACCAACACTTGAGACAACAAAGAAACAGATTTTATTTGGTACCAATATTACAGAACACATACACAGGGCCAAGGGGGTCACAGTATACTATTACCAAAAAGGCACCCCACTAGGTTCAATTGTCCACCGCCAGAGGAAAGACGTCTCTCAATTCCAGAGATTTGTGAAAAGGAAAGGAAATGTTTATTTAAGACTATACAGACTTAAAGTAGTGACTCAATGTCTTCATTAAAATATCAGTGTCATTTAGGATATCCACACACACACACACACACAGTTCTTCCTTCTCCCTCTGCCCTAATTTGGGGTACAGTATCTCAGGAAAAGAAGTACATTCAGGTTCCTGGCAGCTGCATGGTCCTCTCTCCACCAAAGCTACAGGGCAGGGGCTGTCACCACTCTGCCAAAGCCAAGTGGCGTTTCTCTGCTAAAGCCGCATGCTGATTCTCTCCACCCAAGCTGCGGGGGTCCTCACTCTGTCCAAAAGCTCATGGCTCTTCCTTCAATGGCTGCGGAGTCTGGGTTTAAATCCCCGTGCCAATCTTCCTCTGTGCCCCCATTTCCGACTCCTCCTACAATCAGTTACACCTACCAGCATTCCTGCATCATTCCAAGTTTACTGGGCTGCCACTGTGAGTCTGGGAAGGCATGGCCCCATGTCATGGAGCCAATCTTCTCCAAGCTCTCATGCAGGCGCCCTATCCTGGGGGACCCACCCCCAGTTACATCTTGTGGGGGGAGTCCTTTCCATCCCCATGGCTCAGAGCATGGCCACAGTTATTTAACATATCTATGCAACCAGTTAAAGGTTATAGATATGTTAAATGACCATGCCAGAGGTTAGCTGCAAAGCTGTTGCTATGCAAAACAGCTCTGTGTGTTCCTGTTCCGTGTGTCCCTTCCCCCAACTCACACTGTAAGGGGAAGGGGTGAGGACATCCTATATATCTTTCTATTATCTCCTAGACATCTTAAGTTCTGGACCCCATTCCAAATCCCTATTTGGGGCCCCCCTCTTGGCTGAACCCTGTTTCACCAGCATGCCATCACTGAAGGAAATTATAAATAATTACTCTTCAGGCAGAAAGAAAATGATCACTGAAGGACACAAGAAGCTAGGATGAGGGGAGAGAGGGTTAAACACTTGAGTATATTCAACCCACAGATTCGATAATTATTTATGAGCAATGGCTGTAAGTGCTTGAAGTACAGAATGGAACAACAACTGCTATAGCAAGAATTTCTCTTTGTGCCATTTACATCCTTGTGAATAGCTATCTAAACAAACTCTGACGATATAAGGCAACAACATTGCACCTTTTGTGAATTAAGGAAAAAAATTGACTTAAATACTGAGGGGTAATACCATAAGTTGAGAAGAGCAGCAGAAATGAAGTCTTCTAAATGTTTTACTTTGTTCTAAAGGACAAGAAAAATACAACTAAAAGTAAACTTTGATAAGTTAAGCATATATGTGTGACTCTTGTAGGGTATAATGAAAAGAACAAGATCAAGTATAAAACTTTCACACTCAATCAATGTAAAAGAAGGAAAAGATAATCAGAGAAAATGACCACAACCAAAGCAGGCAAATAAGAAGCACAAAATATGGTAGAGATATTCCTAACATGACTTAATTACAATGAAAATGAACTAAAAAGCTCTACTTAACAAAAATTGTCAGACAGGAACAAAAAAATCAAATCAAAATAAATGTGTTCATAAGAGGCACATCTTAGTTAAAGCATACAGAATGGCATACAAAAAATTGGAAAAGGGGGAAGTGTTTTCAGGAACAAGTATAAAGGGCACATGGACAAAACCAAGGCGGGGGGTGGGTGGAATCAGGGGAGGGAGGTGGGGATGGCTGGGGTGGTGGGGGGAAAGGCAGACAACTGTACTTGAACAACTTGAACAACAATAAAAATGTATACACAATAATATAAACAAAATAAAATTGGACTAAGTCCATTAATAATACAAGAAACAAGCTTTTAAAGCAAAGGTATTATTAGAGACATAAAGGGTGTTTAATTATCAAAAAGCTATACTTATGATACATACTGAGACTATGTAATTATGCATCCAAAACCATACTGTCAAAATATATAAAGTAAATTTTGACAGATTGCAAAGATAAATACAAAAATAGACTACCTTAGTGAAAGGTTTTCAAAATTCCTCTTTCCAATTTATAAATATAGCAGGTCAAGGAAAAAGATAAATCAGTACAATATATAACATTTGAGATAAACAACTAACACTCTCGATCTAATACACACAATACTTTCAGGATATAAAAGCTTTTCAAAAACACATGGAGCATTAATGAAAATTAATAACAAACTGGGCCTTATTACAACTCTATACATTTTTAAAGATTAATATCATTAAGTAAATTTATCTTCATAAAATGTTGCTTTTATCTGCTTTCTTAAGGTTATATGTGAGATTTTTAAAAAATCCTATTCCAAAAAAGGGATAGTTCACTTACTGGAAAATGTACAGTGCCCCATATCCATCATTATAGTATCATACAGATTATTTTGGTGCCCTAAAAATCCTCTGCGCTCTGCCTATTCACCCTGTGCCCATACCCAACTCTTGGAAACACAGATCTTTTTAATGCCTCCACAGTTTTGCCTTTTTTCAGAATGCCATATAGTTGGAATCATATAGTATGATCAACTTCTCTCAGTAATATACATTTAAGATTTCTCCATGTCTTTTCATGTTTTTAAATTTTTCAATTATAGTTGACATTCAAAATTAGATTTGTTTCATGTGCACAGCAGAGTGGTTAGAGAATTATCTTACTTATGAAGTAATAGCCCTTATAAGTCTAGTTCCCACCTGGCACCATACATAGTTATTACAATATTATTGACTATATTTCCTATGCTGTGCTTTATATCCCTGTGACTATTTTGTAACTTCCAGTTTGTACTTCTTAATCCCTTCAACTTTTTCACACAGCCCCCAGTCCCCCTCCATCCGGCAACCATCAGGTTGTTGTCTGTATCTATGAGTTTGTTGCTATTTTATTTGTTCATTTATTTTGGTTTTTAGATTTCACATATAAATGAAATCATGTGGCATCTGTCTTTCTCTGACATAGTTCACTTGGCATAATACCCTCTAGGTCCATCCATGGTGTCTCAAACGGTAAGATTTCATTCTTTTTGATGGCCAAGTAATATTCCATTATATATATATATACCACATCTTTATCCATTCACCTAGTGATAGGCAGTTAGGTTGCTTCCATATCTTGGCCACTGTAAATAATGCCTCATTGAACATAGGCTGGAACTGGGTCATGGGAGTGCTTCAGGGATCACTGTAGGGTCCAAGGTCAGCAGACCTTTATCAGTCAACACAGACAGGTGTGGGTCTCCCAGGACCCTTGGTAGAAAAGCCCAAGTGTCAAGACCAAAGACAAGTGGGGCTGGTACTCATTCTGTAGGGGGACAATGCACAGGCCTGCCTTCTTAAATTGCCCTTCCTTGGTCTTGGGTTCCACTGGGTATTTGGAACCTCCTACCTGGATACCAAAGCTCCCACAAA
The DNA here is from genome assembly GCF_014824575.4 of Sturnira hondurensis. NCBI lineage: Eukaryota > Metazoa > Chordata > Mammalia > Chiroptera > Phyllostomidae > Sturnira > Sturnira hondurensis. The sequence continues at coordinate 1,690,898 of NW_028077253.1, read as the reverse complement.
GAAACTTTTGTCCATAAATGGCTGCCAACTATTTGTTTCTGTGGGGGATGCGGGCGATGGATCTCCTGTTCCTCTATTTTGTTGGTGTTACCATAATTGTTTTAATGACTAGAAGCATGACTATTGTGTATTTAAAATTTCAGATATATTATTAACTATTTCTTTCTACTGTGCTTTCAAATAAGTTTGTCAGGTTTAAGAAAAAAGTATAATTGGATTTGATAAGAATTCAGTTTAAAAATCTTGGGAGGAATTTTGTGACTTTCTGTGTTATTATTTGCTCTCCCACTGAAGGATGTATACATAGCTTCATTTATTGAAGTGCTCGCTTATCACTGTAAGTCAAGGTTGTAATTTCCTTCATATGTCTTCAACATCACTAGCTGTCTGTGCATGTTTGTGTGTGTGTGCATGTGTGTAGAGCAAGAGCAAGAACGAGCACAAGAAAAAGACTTCAATCTTGTTATAATTATTTATTGCAAATACATTGATATCCTTCCCCTGTCATGGTTTCTTCACCTGAATTATATGGAAATGAGGTGAGATATCTATTCTCTGCCCCCTTGCACCCTCTTATTTAACTATACACTTTTCTTTACTTGGCATTCTGGAGATATCTTCATTTACTCGAACATGATGTGTTCAGCTTTTTCTGTTATTTCACATTATAATATCTTTCTGTAAATGCAGCTTTAAGGCTCCTATTTGCATTGGATTTTTCTCAAATTCTTTTCTCACTATGACAAGTTCTTTTGAATCTCTGCCATTCATCTCTAACATTTCTCTCAATGGCTTCTGGCTTTTTAATTAATAGTGATCATGTATTCTTTCTAACTTTTTCCCCATTTTTTTATTTAATTATTTTTCAAGTACAGTTTTCTGTCTACTACTCCCATCCCATCCCACCCCCATGCTCCCCCCCTCCCTCCCATTTCCACCCTTCTCAGTTGTTGACCATGTATCCTTTATATAGGTTCCTCTAAATCCCTCCCCTATTTCCCCTGAAATTCTTTCTAACTTTTGAGGACACAAAGATGTCTTCTAAACTTTTCACCTCCCTTAGTGGAAACACACTTTCAGAAATGTGTTGCTACTTTGAATCTTCAAAAAATCTTTCTTTTCTCTTATAATGCATAATCATTTTAAAGATACTATTTAGAAATTTTCAACATATACCTGTTTTCCATTGGGTATTGTCTTATTCAGGCACAGCATGTGCCCAGAATGAGTGGAGTGTTTTCAGCACCATGCAGTGCACTCCTGGCTGAACAATTTTTAAGCTGGGGTGTGTGCATATGTGCCTGTGCACATGCATGCACATACATGTACATGAGTACATATTTGTGTATAAGTAAGTATATGGTGGGAAGCTTAGAGAAGCTGTATGAGTCCCACCTCATCTGCTTCAACATGACCTTGAGAATTCTCCATTGATAAAACAGTGAACGTTGTTTCCTGTGTTAAAGCATCGTGATTGACATATTGCACAAATTAAAGTGCATGTTTCACTGTGTAATATTGCAATGAATGTTAAAAAGCTTCAATCTGTTCCCCAATCTTTCACTAAGTAATATTTTGTCATTTAGATGCTAACATTATATAACAAATAAGAATATTCAAAACTTGACTCTACAAATGAAAGATTTGCTATATAACCAATATTCAGTTCACTACCATGGTGAAGGAAAATAATTAATTGCCCTAGTCTTTTTTACTAATTAGTAGGACATACAAAAGTTTTTATCTTTTACTTCATAATTCCTGCTTAGATGCTCATCACTAGAGACTTATTCAGACAATAATATTATACATTTAATCATTTTTTTAACAAAGGAAGGAAACACAATTCATACTGAAATTTGGTCAGACTCCTTGGTGAGGCTATTAATGATCAGGTTAGTTCACAATGAGTTTCAGCTTTCTCTTCTCTGAACTCCTAGTGTATATAATTATGAAATGCACAAGTTGGTCCATTGGTATATAGGATATTATTCTGCATTTTACATATTTGTTAACTCTTTCCTCCTGCCCCCCAAAAAGTGGAATGAAAGTTTGTAACCTTCCGGAAATGGTTCATGCCTCTAATACATTTAATATGTTTTCCCCACTCTCTGCCTTTCAGAGTCTTAAAAAAAGTGAGTCCAAGTTAGATTTCACAAATATTCTATTATTGTCTCTAAGTTTGCATTAAAACTTGCAATTATACAACTAAAAGTAGTATACTCTGGGGGAAATATTATGTGAGTTCTGATTTAAAATTTTCTGGTAATCAAGGGACTTATTTTATTATTTTATTTCTTATACATTATACAATGATAAAATCTGCTTCAAAGTAAAAGATTCATATAAATCAATTTATTCTATGAATGCATTTGCCTTAAAACCAAAATAAAGCACAGTAAAGTAGTAACTAAAACAATTGGATTCAAGACCCAGCTTTTCCATTTAATAGAGGTAGCTGTTAAAAATATCAGATTTTTGAGCTTCCTCTTATCTCTATTCATCAGACCTTGATATTTAAAAGAATATTACCTATTGCTGACTGGATCTTAAACACAAGCACCGATGTTGGTACTTCTGAATCTGTACTTTCTGGTCTACCAGTTAACATAGTAAATGTTTATATTATGTTCAAAATTGTCATCAAAATAAAACTAATATATATATATATATATGTGTGTATATATGTGTATGTATATACATATAATATTTTATGAGTTATCTCATAACTCTCTGAGAATCCACTGTGGTAGAACTATTTAGAATGTGGGCCAAAAATTACAGCCAGTCTACAGATTGTTTTCATTGTTCTCCAGTAAGAAGTATATAAAATGAGCGTATGCACTTAATAACTTTTATGGTAATTTACTAGTTATTTGGAATGAAACAATAAAAAACCCAGTTTGTAGTTTTGTGTGCCCTTTTAAAAATTACCTGTTTCTAGTTATTGATTTTTATGATATTTGACCAAATTATTCGACTCCAAGGGATTGGAAATTACAGCAAACAAACAAAACAAAAAACTCATACTTAACCTCAGGTAATTTCAGAAGTATTGGTGTATTTACTGTAATTTCTTTTAACATTATTAAAATTTTAAAGGCTTAATTTAAGTATTTTTTCTTTCTTCCTATGAGTGAAGCTTGGACATCATCAAGCTTACTTTCTTAAGTCTCAGTTTATCACAATGTTTCTCAAATGAATCTGGTCGAAGCTACACATTTCCCTGTCTATTTTCTTTCAACGATATGGATAATAACCAAACTGTATAAAAGAATGGGATAGAAGTTTGGTCAATGGCCCCCATTAAATCAAACACAAACATACCCATCCATACACACAAGATCGTGCATATTGTTGGGACATTCATTCATAAAATTCCCAAGTGCTATTCATGATCATATATGTTTAACATTAAGATGTATTAAAACTCATTGAATTCCTTTTTCAAGAATTGAATTACATTGCCTTTAACTAGAAATACTTTTCTAAACATTTCTGTGGTTCATTTTAATTCCAAACCAATTTTAACATGTTATGACATAAAAACTGTTTAAAAGTTATGAAATTGTGTATATGTCTTAAAACAGCCACTAGGGAATCCTTCTCTCTCTCTCTAAACCCATTGAGCAACATCACCGCCATCTCTGTTATAACACAGTCAGTCACCAAAATACCTTTGATCAGTCTTATTAGCTCATGACTACCCTTTTTGGCTATTGCAACACTCTCAACAGTTAAAACATTTTATAAACTGAATACTGGCACTTAGTATTATTTTGCAAAGCTCATAAAGCTTAGAAGGATTATTTAAAAGAACCTCACACTGACCACACTGTCATTTCTAAATATCAGGGGCTTCAAGCTCAGCTTATGAAAACGAAGCTTACTCTGGGAGACAACACTGCTTTCTGAGCTAAATTTCTTTTTTAATTTTTTGGGTTTTTACTGTATTTTTCTCATTTTTTGTTCTTTTATTTTTATTGAATTCCATTGTTATGATAAAAGTTAATAACATTATGTAGGTTTCAGGTGTACAGTTTTATAATACATCATCTGGATATAGTATTGCGTTCACCACCCCAAGTCAAGTCTCCTTCCATCACCATTTATCCCCACTTTACCCTCTTCTACATCCACCCACTCCCCTTTCCCTCTGGTAATCACCATACTGTTGTCTGTGACTATGGGAGTTATTTTCTACATAATCTCTTCACCCTTTTTTACCCAGCTCTCCAATCCCCCTGCCCTCTGACAGCTGTTAGTTTGTTCTCTGTATCTATGAGTCTGTTTCTATTTTGTTTGTTAATTTTATTCATTAGGTTCCACATATGAATGAAATCATGTGGCACTTGTACTTCTCTGGCTGGCTTATTTCACTTAGCATAATGTTCTCTAGGTCCATCCACGCAGTTTCAAAAGATAACATTTCCTTCCGTTTTATGGCCAAGTAGCAGTCCATCACGTAAATGTCCCATAGTTATTTTATCCACTCATTACTGATGGACAATTGGGCTGCTTGTATATCTTGGCTATTGTAAATAATTCTGTAATGAACACAGGGGTGCTTATATTCTTTCAAATTAGTGTTTCAAGTTTCTTCAGATATATACCCAAAAGTAGCATTGCTGGGTCAAAAGGCAGTTCCATTTTTAATTTGTTGAGGAAACTCCACACTGCTTTCCACAATGGCTGCACCAGTCTGCATTCCCACCAGCATTGTGTGGTTCCCCCTTTCTCCACATCCTTGCCAGCATGCGTTGTTTGTTGATTTACTGATGGGCATGCTGACAGGTGTGAGGTGGTACCTCATGTGGTTTTATGGTTGGGGAGGTGTAGTCTCAACCCTAGTAAGTGACCTCCAAAACCATATGTCCTGGCATAGTTTGGCACTTGTGCTGGTTCTGCCCTAAAAACCGTGCCCTCCACACACCTGACTTCAACACATGGGATGCAGTAAGAGAAGATTTTCAGACCAAAACTGTGTCAGGATTTCCTGCCCTGCCTTCTTTTCCAACAATCTCTGTGCCTTTTAGATATATACAGTCTAGTGAGAGAAGAGATTAAGCAATCATTAAGAGATTAGACAATGCTTGAAAATATTTGCCTTGCTTGAATCTAGGGATGAAGCTGTTTCTGGGTGCTTTCCTAGTTTTTAAACTAATATTGAAAGATAGCTTTTTAATGAATAGACTAATTTATTGAATAAAATTTTAAATTAAATTTCAGAGTACCTTATGAAATTTATGCATTGCAAATTATATATATATTTCCCATACAAGGACTTTTTTTCATTTTTTCATTGCTTTGAGAGAGAGAGAGAGAGAGAGAGAGAGAGAGAGAGAGCACGCGCAAGACACATCCATTGGTTGTCTTCACATAAGCACCCCAACTGGGCATCCAACCCACAATCTGATTATGTGCCCTGACCAAGAATCAAACTTGCGACCTTTTGGTGTATGTGACAACACTGCAGTCAACTGGCTCACACAGGCCAAGGCACAAATATTTTGGAAAAAAAAAAACAACTATGTTGCTGATTTAGGGAGGAATTTCACCATGGCTTTAGTGTATATGTGTTGATCTATATGTCTGTGTGTTGAGTATTCATCTCCTATAATAAGGAAAAAACAAAGAGAATGAGAGATGGGTCTGCATTGGAGAAAGTGATATGGTAATTCAAGCTGAATAATTAATTCTGAGAAGCTGGATAGCCAGTCTATGTTTACTGTGGTTGTCCTGAAGCAGGTATAAAGGGTATAGTGGAGAATCAGAGCTCTGTGTTAGTGCTGGTAGCATACAGTTCAGAAAGTGGTTGAGAGGGGCACTTGGTCTTGTGACTCTATTTGACCCAGAAGAAGGTCATGGCTTATCGACTATTATTCACAATGACCCTATGGAGGAGTGCTAGGTTAACCAGGACTCACAAAGTACTGTTCAAGTTCAAAGCCAATATTTATGGAGTCTGTCCTTGCTTCAGTTTGTTTTTTTAGTGCTTTTAGGAAAGATTCGCCAAATGTCCTCTTTATGCACATCACTCTTTGTGGTGCTCTGAGGACATTGGATAAAATGGGGGACAATGCCTGCAAAATCCGCATGACCTAGTTACGGAGCTTGGATGTCCAAAACTCTAGGCAAATAACTCTGAGAGGAAATGGTGTGTGTAGTGCACTTCAGGATCCTCTTCGAGAGGGCCAATTATTTTTTAAAAATAGTCCATGTGTGGCATAATAATTCCTTATTTATTCAATATTTAATTTTATTTTATTGAAAAATTCTTAAAATTATCTTAAAGGATCCTAGAAAGCAATGCTTGTAAAAAATGTTTATTTCCTCACAAACCAGCCTAGAGAGCACTGCCCAGTGGAGTGCCCTGTTCTTATCTTTTCTGTCCAGTGGGGTAACCAGGAGCCATATATGGTTATTGAGCATTGGAAGTATAGCTAGTGTGCGTGAAGAAGTAAATTTGCAGTATTATTTTATTTTAATTATTTTAAATTTAACTAGCCACATTTTCTAAATGTATTACACTTCCAATGTAATTTCAAAAGAAGAAAGTTGAACCACTTGTAACACCGTGCTTTGCATGTGGCTTGTTTCCAATATTCCTTGTTTAGTAAAGAGCCTGATAAGTTTTGCTAGTCATCATGTGGCAGTCTCATGAATTAAGGAAAGCTAACAAAGTTCTTAACATACACAGTAGTAGTCTCTTCTTATATGGGAAGAAAATACTATAAATAAATATATTTTATAGGGGAAGTCTTAAAAGAGCTATTGATTAAATATAATTTCAGCAAGGCACTTAAGGTGATTCAATTCAGGAAATTTATATTGAAACAGCTGGCTTTATACTTTATAATCCACCCATAAAATGAGAGAAACAAGTAGCTTTGTTTCACTAGTATGGACTTTTAATTTTTTTTAAAGATTTTATTTATTTATTTTTAGAGGGGAAGGAGAGAGGGAGAGAAACATCAATGTATGGTTGCCTTTTGTGCATCCCCTGCTGGTAGTTAGCCTGCAAGGAACTGGTTTGCAACCCAGGCATGTGCCCTGACTGGGAATCGAACCGCGATCGTCTGGTTCGCAGGCCCGCGCTCAATCCACTGAGCTATGCCATCCAGGGCTTGACTTTTAATTTTTTGACTAAATAGTTCAATGTGAAGTTAAGCAGCTGAAATATAGGGTTACCTATATCAAAATAGATAGTTTCTGTATTATGCAAAGTAAGTTATATTTTTATTTTCACTGTTACAGATCAAAGTACGTTTTTTATTGCAAAAATAAATGCCATTTCTCTTTTCATTCAACCTTTATCTTCTAACAACAACTAGAAAAACAAATATATAAACAGAAATGGAAGAACCTTTATTTTAAATATTTCTGAAAACAAATATAAGGAATCCATAGTAAAATGGAAAGGAGAGCCTGGAGGCTTATAACAATTTTATCAGACAAGCTGTTAAGTGGCCTTGTAAAGTGAAATTCCTTTTTAATTATTCTGTGTTTAATTAAGAAGTAAGTAACCATATCCTAAGAAGCCCGCCCCTCCCAGTCAGCTTAGCTTCTCCAAAAGAGATGTCACACAGCATCCTAGTAATTCTCGATTTGATCAATCAGGTCATGAAACATCCTTTTGTGCAGATCATTGTCATTCTTAGTGCAGTTAAATTAGGGTTTATGGTTTAAAAGTGCCCTATTAACTTGGTGCTTCCTGCATTTTCATTAACTCCAAACATATTTGATATTATGATAAGCTCCCCTGAAATGAAACTTCCCTTCTGGAATAAGTCATTCTATTACAGCAGATGCTTACCACGGAACTGGGTTTTGAACATTACACCGCTTTAATGTGCTTTCCTATGAATTGACGCTTTGGATGAGTCTATACAACCCTAGCATTTATAACCATATGCTGTGTTTCAGTCCAAGTCATTTCCCTACTCCCCTACTGTACAACTGCGAAGCAAACAATTTCTGAATTCCAAATTATATTCCTTTCTAGGAGGAACCTTGGCAAAGTGCCAGGACAGACCTGAAATTACCCTGCTGCTACACTTAGGACAGCAGTTCTAAACTGTGGAGGTCCATCAGCAACACCTAGCAGAATTAAAATAAAGCAGAGCTCTAGCCCATTATGAATCAATGAAATCAGAACCTCTAATAGAGGGGCTCAGGATGCAAACATTTAAAATCTCGGCAGGTGACTATAAAGTGCAAAGTTGGGCACTGTGGGTATTCAGCAGAGGGCTTACTCTAACAAATCTTAAGCTTCTGATGCTGAAAGTCAGGAGTGAGCCCTGAGAATTTGCATCTGTAACAAGTTCGCAGGTGCTATTGCTACTGACCCAGGGGCCACACTTAGGGAACCACTGGCCTAGGGCCCCTGAGATGGAGTCAGTCCCTTGGATTTCTCTTCAGAAACCATGCAAATTATCAGAGGCCAGAAGAGGAATATGATGGTATTCCTCTTCCTCCTGCATTGATTTGTCAAACAGAAGGTTGAGGGGGTCCCCACAAGAAATGCTCAAATTGATCCCGTTGGTTTCTTGGTGGCTCTTTGAGCAGTTAATGTATTCAGAGTTGGATTAAAGGAGAGGCTCTCAGATCAGCTCTGCCACATCAGCATATTAGCAAGTACTTCAGCTACATTGGAAAAGGTCACTTTGATCTTCCCTTTCTTGAAAGAAGAACCTTGCTGGGGGGGGGTCCTCATTCCTTATTCAACAAAACTCCCACTATGTGCTAAGTAAGGCAAATAGAGTAGAGCCAAAAAGAGGCAAGATCTGTGGTTTCATGGAATTTACACCATATTTAGAGTCAAGTGCCTGGCTGAGGGTGTTGCTGAGCTTCCTGAGATGAGGTAGCATCGATGGTCTAGCAATGGTGTCACATTTTGCTTGAGACTTGGATACTAAGGAACCAGAAAGGAGTTATCAGAGGCCAGAGTTTTCCAGGCAGAGGGAACAGTGAGTGCAAAGGTCCTGAGGCTAGGCTATGCTGGCGTTCTGTTTGGAACAAGAGAAAAAGACTATGGGGCCAGAGTGAGCAGGAAACTGGTGAGATTTGAGAAGCTAGAGATTGGGGAAGGGGTGGGAAGGATTTGTAAACTATTGTTATGGGTCTGGATTAATTACATGAATAAAGATGAGCCATAGGAGGCTTTTAACCAAAAGAGTAACATGATGCTTTTTCCCCCTTTTCATTATCACTTAGTTGCTGTGTTAATCAGAGAAGCAGAGCTAGAGTAGAAGAGCTCCTAGGCAGAAAAGTGAGTGAGAGTAGATGGAGGCCTGAGCAGGGAGAACAGCAGCAGAGATGGTGATTTAGGGCTCTCAGAAAGTGCTGACAGACCGGCTGAGGAGTGTAAGCATCACAGAGAATGAAGGATGACTCTTAGTTGTTTGGCTTAAATAACGGTGGATATGTTGCAAACATTAATTGTAATGGGAAGAATGGATGGGAAGCCATTTGGAGGACTGAGCGAGAAACCATTATTTTTGCTTTGAAAGTTATGGTTGAGTTGCTTGCCAGATTTCCAGGAGTTTTCTAGTAGTTATTTGGATATATGTATGTTTGTTCAGCAGAGTCTGAGTGAGAAATAAAAATTTGGTCATCATAAGTGTCTAGGTAGTATAATACTCAGGGAGCCCATGTAGGGAGCGGTTAATCTCAGGTAGATTTATTGTAAATATCCTACCTGTAAAGAGGTAGAGTGGAAAGTTCTGCTGTTTCCCAAAGCACTTGTATATGGCTGATTCTAGGAAAACAGTAGATCCAGTAATATGAGCAGAATTGGTCTTCCCAAGGGTAAAGGAATCAATATACTGATTAAAAGCAAACCACCTGACTCATTCCCAAAGGGTTAACTGAAAGGTGGAAAGCACAGGATCATCAAAATGTCCCTCTCCATCTAGTTAGAAAAAGTTCCCTGACACTTTACTTCAGTCTACTTCTAGACCTAGCTTTTAGGGATGCACCACCTTTCCCCTAGGGCCCTGTTTTGTGACTTTAAACTTTTCTTTGGGAAAGCAATTTGAGAGCTTTACTCTTTCACCCAGGGAGTTCCTCTGTGGGCAGAGGCAAACTTTTAACTTGTCCCTGTTTTCCTTCCAAAGCTTTTCAACAGTCCAGTTGGACTCAGTTTTGTCTTTTTCACCATCCAATACTTTTCTTAAATATGAGAATGTTCAACTCTGTACAGTCAACAGAGTTAAGATTTGGAAGAGATTACTCCACACGTGTAGAATTTGCACTAGTTGAATATCCACAGATTTATATGGTTGAAATGTAAGGCCATTTAAATGACATACAAAAGGGACATTGGCTCAAATGACCTCATTTTCTGTGTTTCCTGCTCCTGCAGTGATAGTAGAAGATGAATAGATACATCTGAATAGATATTCCTGCTAAATAAATACATCTATTATAGTGGGGAGAAGAATACATATGAAATGACAGGTGTAGGATATCTCTGAAATGGTACATATTTCAATTAACATCTTTTTGGTAGAGATGTAACATTATAGTATGAATCTAATAAAAAAGCTATTGTTATAATATTTTAAAAAGCTATAACGTTATAGGTGTGGTGATATACTTTAACATACTTCACTTTGTATCTGTATATGGGTATATATATTTCTATATTATATGTATGCATCTGTTGATTAACTTTGATTCATACTTAAGGTGGCTAGCATTTTACGTTCCCTAATCGAAAATTCACACTTGAAAATAGATAATATAAGAATTATAACTATCATTATCAAAATCTACACCAGAGGTTTTATCAATTCAAAAAAAGGGATGCACAAAATAACTACCGTATTTTTAGCCTATAAGACCCACTCCTCCCCTCAAATTTGGGAGGAATAATGGTTGTTAATGCTGCTGCTGAGTTCTGTTTACATTTACATTGACAGAGTATTATGTTATTTATGCTATTAAATATTTTACCACATTTTTGCCTCATAAATTTTTCCTATTTTCCTCCTCTAAAACCTAGGTGTGTCTTATAGTCCAAAAAATACAGTAATCACTGATGAAATGGGCAGTGTTCAAGATGTTCTGTTGGCTAGGTATATTTTGTAGACCTTAATATGAATAAGGCGTAAGGCCTCAGCAAGGCCAGGAGCCTAATACCTTCAGGTAAGTGCAGTATTTCTAGGTCTAAACTTGCTTTGTTCAGCTTTCTATTCCACTTCATGGAAGACTCTGTCCTCCTATTTGAAGGCTGGCTGATCTTCCTCAAAGAAAACCTCTTTTGCAAAGGGGACTAGCGAAGTTTCTATGAGAACGTTAAGACCTACACTCAGTAAGTGTTTTTGTGCCTATTTTGCTACTAAATGTTGGCACATCTGACAGAATTTGGTCCATTTGCTCTAAAACTTGTTTCACTTTTAGCATACCACCTGGTAGGTAACCATGGGTCACCCACCGGTCTGTAACCACAGGATTCTAACAAAAATTGCTCTAAGAACCTGAAAGTTGCTGAATGACCAAATTAGCCTAGGTTACTTTTTACAACAGAGATTCAAAACATTTAAAGCAAAACAAAACAAAACAAAACCCCACCAAAAACAAACACCCCCCCCAAAAAAAAAACAAAGAAAAATCAAAATCAAAACATTTAAAGCACCTACTTGGAGAAATAACAGACTAAGTATATTTTTTAAATTCTTTTTTTAACTGTTCAAGTTTTGATGACTTATTCATCCTCACCCTTTGAAAACTAATGCCTTCTTTAATTTTCAAGTAAAGTCTTGAATTTCATGTATAAATTGATGCATTTACTTCAATTGCACAAAAATGGAAAATAAATGCAAAAAAGCATGATCTGAACATATCATTCACCATGCACAGATGAAATACACTAAAAATAAAGTTGTTCCTGTGTGAAATGTATAATTGTACTTGTAAAAGCAGAATGTTAATCCCTATAACTTCCTCCCTTCAGTCATCTAAGTACACAGGCAGAAATATCAGTTCTATCCTCCCCCACTGTGAGCTAATCCACGGATTGGTGAGGGTAATTTCCACAGGACACAGCAGGCCCTCCTAGAGCAATAGTTTCCCATTACATGCATTTTAATGAGGACAGAATGTCGTGCTATGGAGAAATATATAACTGTTCTAGTGCACTGCCTCCAACCCCATTCTTCCCTGTCCCTCCCCATGTTTTTCAATGAAGTGTTTTGTTAAGATGTTGAGAGGGTATTTTAATTCCAACATTGCATTTATTCATACACTCCCAAAATACTTATTGAGTGCCTCCCAAGAGTCAGAATCAGTGGACCATTCTTTTGATCACAGCTAATGTAATGAACATAATAAGTAGTAAGTGCATTAAGAGTAATAATGTAATAAGTCTAATTGTGATCCCATTTGAGAATAAAAATACTAACCGAATATTGTGCTTTGTTAGTGCAACAGTGATTGCTGTTATTACATGGCCAGAATCCCTACAATTGACCCTATGCTAACAGATTAATGAGGGGTGTAGAGAGAAGGAAGGAAATTAATTGAAAAAGAGAATCACCAAGAGAGAGTTACTGAAAAGAGGCTGAGTTGAAGAAAGGCACAGGCGATCTCCTGCTAACCTCAACCTCCTATGGCTTTGTGCATTCTGGCTTGACCTACTATGATATATACAATGTAATATAATGAAGAAAATCTTTGTGTAGGAGAGAAGTATCATCTGTTTCGAATTTCTCAGAATCAGTATCTCTGAACAGATAATGGTGTTGTAATTTCTCAATGGAGTTGATGTGCACATATGTACATGCACACACATTCACACCTGAATATATGTGTAATGAAACAGTATGAATACATGTGGAATAAACTGTGTGCACTAAAAATGGAATTCTAGGTCTGTTGTTTTCTTCAACATTACTGTATCTATGGAAATGGTTTGGCTTTTAATGACATCCTCTCTCTTATAGTTTCCATTGTCCGTAAGAAGTAAAGAGGGTTGATCATGGGTGAAATTGTTGAGTTTAGAATCACTGAGGTGGCATTGTATAAAGATCATCCAGTCGAACCTCTTAATTTTTCACAAAAAGGTTAGATAACATGCCCAAATTTACACAGTTGGTGGTAGAACCAGGAAAAGAACCGGAATGAAGGACATTACATCCAACCTGCCTTACAAGCAGACCAAGATTTTGGAATGATGCCCACCCTCCAGGGGCTCCCTTCTGCTTATCTCTCAGCTTCCCGGTTCTAACATTTGCCCTTTTCCCTTTTCAAAACATCTTTTTAGATCCTCAGAGCTTATATGTACATGGTTGAACTATTTTAAAGTGTTAATTCTTTCAGGAGTATTTTTAAATTTTTATTTATTTATTCTTAGAGGGGAAGGGAGGGACAAAGAGAGAGAGAGGAACATCAATGTGTGGTTGCTTTTTGGAGGCCCCCCACTGGCAACCTGGCCCACAACTCAGGCATGTGCCCTAGTAGGGAATCGAACCACCGACCCTTTGGTTCACAGGCTTGTACTCAATCCACTGAGTCACACCAGCCAGAGCTCTTCCAGGAGTATTTCCATCTTAACACAGATCTAAATATAAACTAAAGAACTAAAATTCGAACATACATTTCAGTCGTGCATGAGGATGGTTAGATGCAGGTGGAATGAAGTGATCAGATGCTTTGTAAAACCCTTAAACAACAATAAAATAATTAAAAAATAAAACCCTTGAAATCACAGTGCACGATAGGCCAGTTTCCTGGGTCTTCTTATTTGATAGGCAGTGCAAGCATGATTTATATAACTCAAGACCTGCTGAACATTTTACCAAAATTAAATCTTGCTGGTAGAAAAGTGTGATGAGCTGAAAAGCCCTATAACACTGAATCCACTTTATAGGAGTCCATGTAGTATATGAGAACTTGACCGTATCACCAGAGGAAAATATTTAAGAATTAATGCTTCAAAAATGTTCAATGTATCTACCCTGACTTTTTAACATATTAGCAAACTCTTCATTCAGTACCTCTACATAAAGTGTGAGTTATGCATGCCAGATTCTGACCAACGATCTGGGGTACTGCACCAAGATAAGGACCCCACTCTCTTGGAACTTAAAATCGGGTAGAGGGAGGTGGAGTTGCTGGCAACAAATAAGCAAATATATAAATAAACAAGTAATTTCAGATGGAGCTAACTGCAATGAAGTAAACAGAATTAGGAGATACAGTAGAGATTGACCTGAAGCTCTTTGAGAAGAACAGCCAGAAGGCTCCTTTGGAGGCACTTAGGTCTGAGCTTAGATCTGAGGGACGTGAAGGGAGAAGCCATGAGGCAAGTGAAGGAACAATGAGGGCCAAAGCTCTAAGGTAGGAATGAACTTGGTATGTGACCAGAAGGGAGTGTGACAGGAGAGGGCATCTGAGAAGGAAGCAGGGACCAGATGGTGTGGGGACTACGCTGGCCATGGTAAGGAGTTTGGATTTGATCCCATGAAGTCATAGAGCAGCATTAAATAAGGAAGTGGTTCACACTGATTTACCTGTAAGAAGTGGCTTTCAGTGTTGTGTACAGTGTGGATTATAGAGAGACCCAGAAGGAAGCTTGGAATAAGAGGGTGACAGAATACTTACAAGTACAGGCCAAATCTGAGACATAACCAGTAGGACTTGAAGGACTGGATGTCAGAGGTGTGAGAAAAAGAAAAACCAAGGTTGACATCAAGGTTGTTGGCTTTAAAAATATTCCATATCTAAATTCCTGTTTGATTTTATTACATACAGATAATGGGCCAATATAACTTAAAAAGCTAAATAAAATAATTTTACAAAACAAATTATGTATCTATTGTTAAAAAGCCACACCACTACATAATATTTTCAGTCAGTTTGTTTTATGAGTTCTGACAATTTACAGACATTATTAAACTTAGTTACAAGCAAGATGGGTGATTAAACTATAATGATTCAGGACAATTTTTAGAAAGGCTAATGATATTAAGCACATATTTTATAGTTTGTAATAAGAGCCATGAGTGTTTGAGACTTAGGCTTCAAATAAGGGGGATTAAAAATATTAAAAGGAAATAAACATTCTCAAAACAGAGAAAGGGATAAATGTTTTCTGAATAGCATTAACTATATTGTTGTAATTTATGGTGAATCCCAGTGTAAACTTTCAAAGAAATCATATAAATTCACCAAAACATTAAGGACCAACTTTATTTCTTTTATAGAAACAGAAAGACACCAAATATATGACAGTGATAAAATGTTTATGCTGATTGGATACTGCTTTAGCCTCATGAGCTATGTACCTGATAGAAATATCCCTGACAGGAAAATTCATCAAGAACATTAGACTTACAAGTGCAAATTCAATGTTTAACAGATACAAACATTCTGCCCAAAGTTACTATCCATCTTTTGTTGATCATAAAAACTTGCATAATATACCCTGGCTTGTGTAGCTCAGTGGATTGAGCGTGGGCTGCAAACCAAAGGGTTGCTGGTTCTATTCCCAGTCAGGTCACATGCCTGAGTTGTAGGCCAGGTCCTCCAGTGGGGGGTGTGCAAGAGACAAGGGCATATTGAGTTTATCTCCCTCTCTTTCTGCCTCTCATCCCCTCTTTCTAAAAATAAATAAATAAAAATTTAAAAACTTGCATAATGTTATTTTGGTCTTAAATACCAATTTTGATCTGAGAAACTCAAATGCTGAGTGGTATATTTTCTATTAGATTCTTAATAGGAGCTAGATAGCCAACCTCCAAACTCTAATAACATCTTACTATATATAAACATCTCGTGAAGAAAAATAAAAAAATAAATGAAAGGGAGTTTTTTCAGAAGTTTTCAGAGAGCGTGGACAAATGAGAAGAATCTTTTATTTGATGTCAGATGCAAACTCTGGGGCGGGGTGAAATAAGTGGTTTCAGTTTGTCAAAAACAAAAAATTGTTTCACCTCCTCAAACTATGGCCAGAAAGATTGCAAAGAAATTTAATGTTTCCAGGCCCTGGCTGGTGTAGCTCAGTGGATTGAGCTCGGGCCTGCGAACCAGAGGATCCCGGTTTGATTCCCATTCAGGGCACATGCCTGGGTTGCAGGCCAGTTCCCAGCAGGGGACTCATGAGAGGCAACCATACATTGATATTTCTCCCCTTCTCTCCTTTGCTTCCCCTCTAAAGATAAACAAATAAAAAATATTTAAAAAAAGATAAATAAATAAAATATTTAAAAAAAAAAGAAATTTAATGTTTCCAAAGCTACCAATTACCCAGAATGAGATGATCCTTTTTCTTCTCGTTTCCAGTGTACCTTGCAATAAAAAGTGGGAGTCTATACCTAGAATAAAGCTGGTTAAAAGGAAGTTAAGTGTAGTAGACACCAATACCATATACATAGTCCTTAGTAGGGTGAGGTCAGGGTTGACAACTGGGCAGTTTGCCCATTGCCTAAAGGGATGATTGCCTTTGGTTCGTTTTCCTAATAGTTGTCATTTTGCAGAACTTAGTGACTTAGGACCATGAAAATTTACTTCAGCAACTTCTCATCGGCTTTAATAAAAATAAAACTTTAAGGTGGAATAACCTCATGAGACTATAATTTCTTCAAAACCAACACACACACACACACACACACACACACACATACATACACATATGATAATCACTCCTTTTATTCAAGACCACAAAGAGATACCAATGCAGATTAAAACTTGTGTGAATAGAATTCCTCAAAAAACAAAACAAGTGAATAATTAGACCAATGATGCACCAAGAAAAAGCTACAATATGCATATCCTGATCAATCGATTACAAAATAAAGTCATATGAGCTATTTCTGTTTTGTTTTCTTTGTCATAAACATAGTTAATTATGGAAAGTTTAATAGTGAAAGTTGAAAGTCTGGTCTATTATTTCAAGTGTATTTAATGATCCCAAACATCAGCATATAAAGCATGAATGTATCAGGGATACATTTTTGATGAAGATTTTGGCTTTACCACTTAAAAACTGATGTCTAGAAAAACTGCAAAAAATTCAATGCTAAATTCAAGGACATCAGATTAGAGTAGGGTTATGGTTGCTTCATGACCCTGATAAATATTGCTTTCTTTTGCACATACTCTATTTTTCTCATAGAATGTGTCACCTTCTAACATGCTGTGCAGTTTATTTTTTATTACATGTTTTATTTATTGTCTATATTACCTCACTAAAATATCATATCCACAAAAACTGAAATCTAGGTCCATTTGTAGACTGAGTGCCTAGCACGTAGTAGGCACCCAGTAAATACTTGCGGAATCAGTGACAGTTCTTTAGTTCTGAATAAATCCAAAACCATTGTCTCACAGAATAATTGTCCATACACGTGCATACGTATGTATTGAGTTTAAATCCTCTTTCCTTCCAATGCCTTTATTACCTGTTGGTAACCAATCAGAGCATGATAATAGATTTAATAAAATATCAAAGAGCAACCAAATATTGGGCAAACATGCAA
The DNA here is from genome assembly GCF_014824575.4 of Sturnira hondurensis. Classification (NCBI taxonomy): domain Eukaryota; kingdom Metazoa; phylum Chordata; class Mammalia; order Chiroptera; family Phyllostomidae; genus Sturnira; species Sturnira hondurensis. Next base: position 1,673,415 of record NW_028077253.1, on the reverse strand, counting down.
TATTTTTTAAAATGAGGGCATAACTACAAATTGATATTGCTTTGACAGCGATGCCTTCTAATTAAATAAACTTTCAAGACCACTATTTATAGTAGCCAATGGGACCCTTGTATAGCTTGTATTATAAAACATAAAGATTCTGTCTTGTTACACAATTTCGGCAAAATGCAGAAACAGAATAGCACGTGATAACTAAAAAGATTATGTTATACTGACAAACCTAATAAAGACTCTGAGCATATGGAATAAAATCTGAGTTTCTTATCCCAACTCCAAATGTCACAAACACCTATGCAAGGTCTGAAGGGCACAGAAACGGATGCATTTGTCACTTCCATCTGTCTAGTACTCTCAAGATCCTCTGTAAGTCTGCAGGTTTGGAGCATCCCATAATTTTTTCACATACTTTTTGCCTTCTTCACTAAGAATGACTACTTTTTAAAAGATTTTATTTATTTATTTATCTATAGAGGAGAAGGGAAGGAGAGAAGGAGAGAAATATCAATGTATGGTTGCCTCTCGACAGTTCCTAGTCTCCCACTAGGAACTGGCCTGCAACCCAGGCATGGGCCCTGACTGGGAATCGAACTGCAATCCTCTGGTTTGCAGGCCCATGCTCAATCCACTGAGCTACACCAACCAGGGCAAGAATGACTACTTTTTAAAACTAGTAAGGGAATGGCTTCCTTTGATCCATAAGAAAACAATAATAGCTTACTAATACATAACTAAAAAAGCCAAGTTCATTTTTCTTCATAATAAACCTTTCTGTGTTACTGTAAAATATTGGCTGTAGTTTAGACTGTTTGGGAAAGTTCGTGTATTTGCAAATGCTACAGAATTCAGTATGTGGGTATTATGCTGGGTATCTGGCTATACGCCCTGTCAGAGTGCTGGGAGACTGTTACCTTCCCTAGTCCTCCACTGTCTCCTGTCCCTTCAGGTACAGATTAGGTTCGGTCAATGAGGATGTTCTCCAGCCATAAGAAGAACAGGGTCCCGTTCAGTCAGATTTGTTTGGGTTGTGTGATGCTTCTACTGAGGACCTTCTCTCCTGTCTGGAGGCCTCTCTGTAAAATCATCCTGCTTGATCCTGCTTGTTCCCTTCGCCTCTTCTACCCCAGGGAGAGTAACGACTCCGAATTGGTGCTAGCAGCAGGGTACAACACTATCCCTGCTGCTCTTCCACACTCCCCAGGCCTTTGTAAATAGTCTCTCTCCTCTTACCTGGTTTGGGAGTGGCATGCCCTTGCTGTAAACCTCTGATTAGACACACTGACTTTCTCATCCTGATGCCCTGCTTTAGACACCCAGACTTTTCCACCTCTCTAAATGGTACACAGCTCAAGCAAAGACTGATGGATCACTCATTCTTCCACATCCTATTAGTGAGTCATGCCAGGTCTACCACTCAAATACAATTTGAAATTGTCCCCTTCTCTTCGTCTTGACCGCCAGCCCCCTAATTCAAGCTACCCTCATTTTCTACTTGAGGTGTTGCAACCAACTCCTAACTGGTCTCTCTCCCTGCTCTCTGTCTTTTTGTGTTTGTTTACATTGAATCATAATTGACATACAATATTATATTAGTTTCAGGATACACTGTAGTGATTCAACATTTATATGCATTATGAATTGATCCCCACAGTAAGTCTAGTTACGATCTGTCACGATACAAAGTCAATATAATATTATTGTCTACTTTCCCTGTGCTGTAAATTGCATCTCCAGGACTCACAGATCTTGTAACTGGAGGTTTGTACCTCTTGATCCCCTTCACTTGTTTCTCCCACCTCGCCTACCCCCTTTCTTTCAATTGGGATAGTCTTTATGACCTCATTCCCTACTTCTTGCTCTCCTCCTACTTCAATCTGCATATTCAATAAAGAAACCTCTTTTTCAAAAAAGGTTTTATTTATTTATTTTTAAAGAGAAGGAAAAGGAGGGAGAAAGAGAGGGAGAGAAACATCAAAGTGTTGTTGTCTCTCGTGTACTCCCTACTGGGGACCTGGTCAGCAACCCAGGCTTGTGCCCTGACTGGGAATCGAACTGGTGACTCTTTGGTGCCCAGGCCGGCACTCAATCCACTAAGCCTCACCAGGCAGGGCTAAAGAATCATATTTTAAAAAACACAAATAGTTAATGCACCTCTAACTTAAAACTCCATAATGGCTTCCTATTTAGCATTGGTTAAAATGCAAACATCTTAGTGTGTTCTACAAAGCCTAAAATAAACAGACGTCTCTGCCTGGCTCTCCAGTGTAAAAGTTCGCCCACCTTTTAGATAGCACTGTTCTCCTTTTGGCTCCTCAAACCAGCCAAGCTCCTTCTTACCTCCGGGGCCTTCACAGGAACTCTTCCCCTAGCTTGTACACCCTTCTCCAGGATTCTCCACAAACCGATATCCTGTCCTTCCTGTCTGAAGTGCCATTGTTTCCTTTATTGTACTGTTCTGTGATCATTTTGTTTACTTGGTGCTTGGTTATTGTATGACTCAGCCCACTGAAATGTAAATTAGCTGAGGCCAGAGACTTCATTTACATCCCCAGGGCCTTGAATGGTCTAGCTTATCATTCACACATTAATAGCTATTTGATTGTTGATTGAATGAATGGATCCCTCGTCATTCATACCTGCTTCCATTTACACAAGAGACTTCTAGTTCTAACTGTACAATGTTCCTACACTATGCCTTTCTTTTCTTTCTCTGTGGCCTGAACACTTAGACTGTTTTACAGCAATTCAAAATGAAATATCTTCTCCATGCTCAAGTGTTGGGGCAGATGGCATCTTCTAAGATACAAGGTATTCACATTGCCTTGGAATATTCCCCCATGAGCAGGCGATTACTGCTCTAATTGCTATCACCATAGCTTAGTTTTCATATGAATGCCTATACACTCATGTCTGGCTTCCTTGCTCAACATTAATGGCTTGAGATTCATTCATTTTCATATGTGAACCAGTAGTTTGTTCCTTTCTGTTGGTGACCGAGACAAGCTTAGTATGTTCACATCCCTATGTGTGCATTCATTCATCTGTTGATGAACATTAGGTTTGCTTCCATGTCAGGGATATTGTGACTAAAGCTGCTATGAAAATCTGTGAACAAGTCCTTTATGTTACATACATTTTTATTTCTCCTGGGTCAGTACTTAAGAGCAGGACCTGGGGTCATGGTCAGACAGACATATTTAACCTTATAAGAAACTATCAAATTTTCTAAAGTCGTTATGCTAGTTTTCATTTCCAATGGAAATGTCGAAGTGTTCCACTTGCTTCTTATCATTACAGCACTTGGTGTTGTAACAGGGTGTGGCCAAGAGGGGGTCCCCACATAGAGACTTGGAATGGGGTCCAGAACTCAAGGTGTCTAGGAGATACTAGAAAGACATATAGGATGCCCTCACTCCTTCCCCTGACAGGTGTGAGTTGGGGGAAGGGATACATGGAGCAGGACCATTCAGAGCTGTTTAGTACGGCAATAGCTTTGCAGCTAACCTCTGGCATGGTCATTTAACATATCTATAAACTTTAACTGGTTGCATAGGTATGTTAAATAGCTGTGGCCATGCTCTGAGCCAGGGGAATGGAAAGGGACTTCCACTCAAGATATAACTGGGGGCAGATCCTCCGGGTGACAACACCTGTGTGAGAGCTTGGAGATGATTGGCTCCATGCCATGGGGCCACTCCTGCCCAGACCCACTATGGCAGCCCAGTAAAACTGGAAGGATACGGGAGTGCTGGCAGGTGTAACCGATTGTGGGAGGAGTCAGAAATGGGGCTGCAGAGGAGGATTTGTAAGGCATTTAAACCAAGACTCAGCAGCCATTGAGGAGAGATCCATGTGGTTTTGCCAGAGTGCAGATCCCGTCAGCCATGTGAGAAGAGACAGCTGCATGCTTCTACCAGAGTGGGGACCCCTGCAGTGTGGGTGGAGAGAAGAGGCCCATGTGGCTTTGGGGTGCTCTCTTTGGCCTAGTGGCCTGGGAAGCAGGAGAGACTTTGCCTGGAAGAAGGGTGAAAAAACTCTTGCTAGTAGGCCATGAGAAGGTGCCCCATGGCTTTGGGTTAATTAGAGATCCTGCCTGGACCGTGACACAGCGGATGGTTCCGGGAGCCTAAATCATGGACGTTTGCTTCTTTTCTGGAGTTACAGTGCCCTGAATTAGGGCAGGGAGAGAAGGGAGCACTGTGGGTGTGTGGGGGTATCCAAAAGGACTTTGATATTTTAATGAAGACATTAGAGCACTACTTTAAGTCTGTATAGCTTTAAATAAACATTTCCTTTTCTTTTCACAAATCTCTGGCATTGAGAGATGTCTTTCGTATCTGGCGGCAGATATAACGAACCTCATAGGGGGTCCTTTTGGTAATAGTATTATCATACCCCCCCCCCCTTGGTCCCTTTGGCATGTTCTATAACAGTGTGTATGGCCAGTATTTTAAATTTTGGTCATTCTAATAGGTGTGTAGTAGAATCTCATTGTGGTTGTAATTTCCATTCCCCTGAGGACTAATAATGCTGAGTATCTGTTCACATGTCTATTATTCATTATTATGTCTTCATTTGGGAAGGATCTGTTTTTATAATGCAAATAATTTCATTGAAAGTTTGCTGCAATTAGTTGCAAAATGGCTGAATTTCAAGTATACAGCACATTTATCAACAATTTTTAGCTTGGATGAACTGATTACATGATTGAGTGGAAATCTACTAGCATTTACAGTAGAATGCATCTTGTTACACATTTGAATACGGGAACCTACCATCCTGCTCACAGGCGTGTTTGTCCGATTTTTTTTTTTTGAAAGGAACAAAGCAGCCTGTCTGGTGCACGTTATCAACATCCTCATAGTGAACTATTTTCATTCTTTTAATTTGAAATTATAATCAAGATTAGAACATCTTATTCTCCCTAAGATACATGTAATCTGAAATTGGCGCAGCAAGAGTCTGCCACAAATGGCAGAGGAGATAGAGATGGCTCATTTGCCTTTAAAATGGATACGCACATGTAGGGAGAAATTAACTAACTGGAACAAAATGTTTTTTGCATCCATTCCTCTCAGCTGGAAACCTCACTATCACTCTTTTTTTCTAAAGATAATAAGAAAGTCTATAAACTGAAAATGCCTGTATTTTTAATCACTTAAGTCCTATTTTAATTCTGAATTTGATAGAGTAGCAGCTACTCATGATAATTCCTACTGACATATGGTCTTCAAAGTACACCCTTCATTTTCGCGAATCCTACAATTAAAAGACCTCTGAATCAGTATGTTTTAACACAAAATGCTATTGTGCTTTGAATACAAGTTATATGCCTGTGTAAGAGTAGACCACGCAAGTTCGAATGTATCATACTACATTCAATATATTACGTTGGAAACTTGCATTATGGGAAGTAGATTGGGGGACCAAGCAAAAAATTGAGGAAGCCCGGGGTCTCTCTCTGTTTTAATTAGGGTATGTAGTGGGATTAAACACTGGGATATTCCTCCATGTAAATGCAGAGCTACAGAGAAACTGGAATCTTGTACCAGGAAGGCAATTAGTAACAATGGAAGAGAAGCAACAGAACTTTTTCTTTAATTTATTTAGTTATTTTTCAAGTACAGTTTTCTGTGTATTACTCCCATCCCATCCCACCCCCTTGCTCCCCCCTCCCTCCCATTTCCACCCTTCTCAGTTGTTGTCCATGTATCCTTTATATATTTTCCTCTAAATCCTTCCCCTATTTCCCCTGAAATTCTCTCCCCTCTGGTCACTGTCAGCCTGTTCTCTATTTCAGTGTCTTTGGTTATATTTTGCTCGCTTGTTTGTTTTGTTGTTTAGCTTCCTGTTAAAGGTGAGATCATATGGTATTTGTCCTTCAACACCTGGCTTATTTCACTCAGCATAATGCTTTCCAGTTCCATCCATGATGTTGCAAAAGGTAGGAGCTCCTTGTTTCTTTCTGCTGCATAGAATTCCATTGTGTATATGTACCACAGTTTTTTGATCCATTCGTTTACTGATGGGCAACTAGGCACAATTTACAATAGCCAAGAGTTGGAAGCAACCTAGGTGCCCGTCAGAGGCAACAGAACTTATGCTATGTGATAAAGTTAAGCTTCTATGTCTATGAAATGGCTACATAGGTTTTAAACGAACTTGGATGACAGGTCTGGGGTGGTCTCGTTTAAAGTACAGGACATGAGATATACACAATTTGGGAAGCTGCAGAAGTGGTTTTGTTTGTTTGTTTGTTTGAAAGTTTGTTATCCTCCAGAGCTGCTGATGGACGTAATTGTATTCATTGCAGGGTAACTCGGCAATCAATGTGTTTGCCAGGATGACAAGTTTTTATTTATTTTTAAAATATTGGTTCCAGATTCTGTGGAATAACTAAGAAAAAGCAAGGTAAAATAAATGTGTGTTTTTCTTGCACTAAATCAAAGTTGTCATTTTTGTTTTGAGCATTACTCCTAGTGTGCATAACAATGAAAGGTTACTTACATTTTAAAAATTCTACTCTAATAATAACAACAGCAGTACTACTAATTAATATTTAACCATTTTTGGTTCGAATGCCCAATTAATATTTGTGGGGGAACATTTTATGACAGAGTTTATACATTTCTCAAAGACTACAGAAAATACTTCTCTTCCTAGTTACCACAATTTCGGTTTGGGTTTGAATTCTTCATTCTTTCTCAAGCTACATGCCTCCAACTCATCTTGTCCTCAGAGCACTCATGCCTAATTGGAAAAATTTCTTCAAATGTAGCTGTCAGTTATTTCTCTTTTCATTCTTCCTTCTTGCCAGTTGCTTCAGATCTTAAAGCCACTCTCCTTGGCCAATCCCTGAAGCTTCCTAACAAACTCCTTGACTTTACTTGTCCCCACTGCTAATCACAGCTCCACAGTGCCACAGAATCGCCTTCCTAACGACTCATGATTTCCCCTAAAAACATTTACTACTTCTTACTGTCATAAAAAGCTCTGGCTTTTTCAAAAGGAATAAAAAGCCTTTTCAAATCTCACTATCAACCCATTCTCTCTTCCACATCTTTTTTTTTTTCACCAGCCCCCACCTCCAACATTATGCTTCTGTGGAAAGTTTGAACAGGTTTAAAATCAACTTTCACATGTCTAGGTCTTTGCTTATGTCATTTCTCCTCCTTAGAATGCCTTTTCCTGTTTCCTCTGCCAGAAAAAGCCCTGCATATTTTCCAAGAATCAGCTCAGAAAATGTTTCTGTGGGACCTTCACAGACTATCTCAGGCAGAATTACTTGTGCCCAGTTTCTCCATATAATATGTACCTGCCTGTACTATGGCCCTGATCACATTCTATGTTTTTAAAGATTTTATTTATTTATTTATTTTCAGAGAGGGTGGCAGGGAGGGAGAAAGAGAGGGAGAGATACATAAATTGGTTGCCTCATGTACATCCCCAAATGGGGGCCTGGTATGCAACCCAGACATGTGCCCTGACTGAGAACGAACTTGTGACCCTTTGGTTCACAGGCCAGCACTCAATCCACTGAGCCACAGCAGCCAGGGCAATTTTAATTATTGTTATGTTTTTATTTTTTAACCACTGCACTCTGCAATGGAGAGTCTAGGGAACATGTCCTATTTATACTGTTAGCATGACTTAGATGAGAGGAATTGTGCATTTCTGGTATGGAGGATACTCTCTAATGACTCTTCTTTTAGTTATGTGATATTTTACACACTTAGAACCACTAGGAGATGCAAAAACTACGTCTATTTCTTATCTTCTTTCTACTCTGATACCCATAAGACATACCATATACCAAATACCATAAGACATAGAGCTGTACATGGAAAAATGCATTCTAAATTTGTTTCAATGTAGCCTTTATAATTGTACAGTGGTAAACTGACCTATTTAAAAGTGCAGTTTTATCCATGGTTTGTCTGCTGTCTATATACAGGGGTTGGAAAAGCAGGTTTACAGTTGTAACATAAATAAATAATACAATGATTAATAAGTAATAATACAAGAAAAAACTCCATGTTTCGTGTACTCACACCTGTAAACCTTGTGTTCACTCTCGTGTGTATGTAATAGAGCAACTGACAACTGAAAATGGTTCATTCAGGTCTTTACAAAATAATCAACTGGTGCATTGTTCTAATTTTAGGAATGCCATTTCTGCAAGATATGTCAATCGCTGTCAGAACAATTGTTTTCAAAAAAGGAGTAGATTTGCCAGGATCTGGAAAACCGTAGGTAGAAGGTCCCTTACAAAAAAGCCAGTGACACCCAGCTCCAGCAGAACATGAGTCCAATATTCCTAGGTCTTCAGCTTTTTAAGAGGAAAAATGATGCTTATATGAGACCTCTCAATTTTGAAATGTGGATGGCCAATGGACACAGAACGAGAAACACTGTATGATCTAAACAAAATATATCTCCAAGTAATATATGCTGGAAACAGCCTTCAACTGATTTTAAGAATGCTGACAAAGTTCAGAATCAGTGACATCTTAAAAGTTCTGAGTCCCTTTGCAAAGACAGACTAGGATTCGGTGGCCTATTATCACAACAACTATTTCAATGTAAAGTACATTTGATAAGTGGTATAAAAATAATTTTAGAAGGTCAGGATCCCACAGGCAGAATGGTTAGTATTGTTCAACTGTAATAATACACTTTATCCAGGAATTATGGGTATTATTCAGGCATAAGGGAAGGAGAGGCCCCATAGAAATCTTGTCTGGGGCCTGCCCTTCTATAGGTTGACACACCTTGATGTCCCCCTTTCAGCACTGAGGTCTCACCACTTTTCTATGGCTCTATCCTCTCTCCCCATTAACAAGATGCCCACTCTCTCTGCCCACAAACTTTGAAAGCTCGGACTTTGGATCAAAGCAAGCAAATTAAACCAATTGCCAGCAAAATGTAAACTGTAAGTAAAATACCTAATGCATTATTTTCATGTGTGTTGGAATATTTACCTATGCTTTTTAAAAGAGGGGCTATTAGCTCACAGGCATCCATATCTAATAGTCAGAAGTCATCCATGGGATTGCTAGGGAAAGGAGTGGACTAGAGGCTTGCTTGGCTCTTTTCAACAACTTTGGTACCAGAAAGTTCTAAGCATCACTGAAGCACCAGCACAGGTTTTAAAATTTTCTAGTAATCATTTCAATTCTCTGATCATGCCATAGATTGTTTAATTTCCTCTTTGTTAAAATGCCAGCATCTGTTGTCAACTCTCAAAGGGAAATACTGTTTGAGAATCTACAGCAAATACTCACAGTCACTGTGGAAACAAGAGGGCATCGCTGAAAATCAAGGATTCATGTAATATTAAAATAATATTCTTCAAAAATAGTATTAGTTAATATTCTTCGGATTTTAAGGCTAGCATTTTATAATCCATGACATGAAAATAACATGAGGAAGTACTTGGTAATCCATGAGACAATATTCAGGTGATATTAAAAATAACAACAATAGAGCTCTGGCTGGTGTAGCTCAGTGGATTGAGCTCGGGCCTGCAAACCAAAGGATCATGGTTCGATTCCCAGTCAGGGCACATGCCTGGGTTGCAGGCCAGTCCCAGCAGGCGATGCATAGAGGCAACCATACATTGATATTTCTCTTCCTCTCTCCTTCCCTTCCCCTTCCCCTCTAAAGATAAATAAATAAAATCTTTTAAAAATAACAACAATAATATGGATATTACAAGACGGTTAAAGGTCTGAGCCTAATGAACACAGCCATTATGTTGCCTGGTTTTCCTCTGACGCCCTCCACATAGAAACATGCTCTGTGTCAGGAGAAGCTTCCATTTGTTACTTCCATGCTAACATGGGTCAGCAAAATAGAAGGCAGCGAGAAGAATGGAGAAGGGCTGACACCCATGAGGTTCCATTAAGTCCCCATAGACATATGTAATCTCTGATTTGGTGATATAATCTGATTAAATCTTGAGACGAACTAAATGTTTCAAGTATGATAAAACTTCCAATGAGTGTTAACTGTCTAATTTATGCAGATTAGATCACTTAGCAATATAATTTAATACTATCAATTTTATTGACTATCTACAAGAATATTTTTAGTAAAAACCTAACTCATATTAGTATATACTTCACTGAGAACTTTTTTACAATTACTCTAATTGCCATTTCTATTACAATTTACATATTTGAAACTTTGAGAGGGGTAAATGAAAAAGAGTTCAGTCTCTGCTAACAATTTCATTATCACCGATATCTAACAGTTTGCTAAGCCAATCTGTCTAGATTTCAAGCCACTCAATATAAAGGGGAAAAAATAAGAATTGTCTGAGTGGACATGTCCATGTGGTTCATGGATAATAAAATAAAAAGACATTTTTCAAGCAACATTGTCTATAATTAAATATGAGCAACTATATTCAGTTGGTAATAGTTACCCAATCTCATACCAGCATAGATGAACCAAGTAGAACACAAAAGCTTCCCTCGTTTAGATGAATGTAAACAATTATTACCCTTGCTATCAAGACTCAGACCTTACACAATAATTAGGTTTAAATATAGTTCTGCTGTTTTTAAACAACAGATGGCTGCCATCTTGAATACTTCCATGTTTTATAAAAATATTTTATTGCTGGCTGAAAAGCCCAGAGAGATTTCCATTTGTTACTCTGCCTGAATGTCCTTCGATTTATACAAAGGACTAGTTCTGGGGGGCGGGGGATAAGAGCTTGAATATGAAGAGTGAACATTTGGTAGCTCTCCATCCCCCGTTTCATGTGTATGATTAGTGTCAGGATTAGGGAAGGAGCCAAACATAGAGCTCAGGCAATTTATAAGCCTGGTCCAAGTCTTGAGACCCAATTAGCAATGGAGTAAAGCAAGCATGACCAAGGCCTAGAACGAGGACTGCCCTTTAATCTCCCTTCTCCCCAGTGAGTAATCCATCACTACGTGTTGAATGAAAGAGTCATATTGAATAACATTTTGTCTGAAATCACAAATCTTCCATTTTTACAACGTAAGTTTCTGAAAGCAAGCATTTAAAGATGTTTGCTCGAACATCAGCTATCCTGCTATCAACAATCTTAAATGTGGTTGCTAAAAATGTTCAGTTTTTTTTAAATGTGGGTGTTTGGCCTCATACAAGTGAAGTCTGAGTCTCTTTAATTTGATGCATTCTGTCAGATCATTATCAACAACCAATATTCTGTGGGTGCCCACAACTGATCAAGAAGAGAATATAAACCATAAAATGCTCTAAATTACTTTCTCAAAGTGCCCTTTAAATATCTTCTCATCCCCAGTCTCCCTCTTCAGTTTCAGAAATTGTTAAAAGCCTGAAATATAAATGTGTACTTCCAAATGTGGAACATTATAAAAAGAAGGCTTAAAAGGAATGGTAAAACGAGTAAGACAAACTCCTTGACCTCATGGAACTTAAAAGGCAGTTGGAGAGATGATAAATGGCATGTTACAATGTAAGGCAGAGTGAAATAAATGCTGAAGAGCAGGTTAGGTGGGGAAGTGTGATGGGACTATAAAGGAGGAAGGTGAGATTAGTTTTGAGTAGGAGACCAGGAAAGCATCAGGCTGGACCTGCGGCTGGTAATTAGAGGAGGAAGGGTGTGCTAGCATCTTTAAAGACCCAGAGCCCTGAGCGCTGGATATTGTCAGGAAATAGCAAGAAGATGCCTGTGGCCAAAATGTGAGGAAAGTGGCAGGAGATGCGGAGGGATCTAGATTATATCGAGAAATCATACAGAGGTGATGCTTTTTATTTCATAGGCAGGCCTGTGTCATTAAATTCCTGTCCTTTGTGACAGCATGGATGGACCTGGACACTATTATGCTCAGTGAAGTATGTCAGCCGGTGAAAGACAAATACCATTTATCTCACTTATTGCAGGAGTCTAATGAACAAAATAAACTAATGAGAAAAATAGAACAAGAGGCATGGAATCATGGAATAGACTGACAGCTGTAAGATGGGAGGAGGGTGGCGGGGACTGATTGAAAGAAGGGGAAGGTATCAGTCAAAGAACATGTATAAAGGACCCACGGACATGGACAACAGTGTGGGGATTGAGTATGGGGGTGGGGGGTGGGTTGGGCAGAGGGGAACAAAGGGGAAAAATTGGGACCACTGTAACAGCATAAACAATAAAACATTAAAAAGCAAAAAATTAAAAATAATATATATATAGATATATTATCATGAATAAAATAGAATAAAAGAATCACATAAGATACCTGTACTGCTTCAAAAACTAGGTTTGTGCTGAGGATGGCAGGATAAAATTCTGGGTGGGGCAAAAGGGGGTTCACAGTTCCTCATATGGAAAACAATACAATAGATAATAATATAAAAATAAACTCTGTGTTACACGTACACACGACTGTAAATTGCCTTTTCCCCTACCCTGTATTTCTGAAAGTCAACTCTGGTGGAGGTGTAAAAGCAACAGGCTCAGCAATAAGTGACTGGGACCTGAAATAAATTGAGGATGAAGTGCAGAAGGGATTGAGAGAGAACTGGAGACAGGAAGAGAAGTAACTCTTGATTAAATGGATATGGTGATTGGAGTAAGTAAAGATAAGGGGGAGGCCAGGGTTGGTGGAGAGGGCACATTCCAAATTACTGTCAGAGACCTTGGCTTTGTAACTGGAAGGATGCTGATTACATCCCATTATCCAGGGGCAACAAAAGAAAGAGTAGGTCTTAGGTCGTATATATATCAAATACAACATCCATAACTCAGCTTAATACTGGCTATTCCCTCTATTGGGAACACTGTTCCCCTACCTCAGCATGGAAGGTGACTCCCAGTCATCAATCAGGTATCTGCTAAGGCAGGATTTCCTCAGAGAAGTCTTCCCACAGCACTGAGATGGTCATAGGCACCCTTACCACAGCTTCTCATTTTATGCTCTGCTTCCTTCTAGCACTTATAATATCTGCTTCTTTATTCTATGTCTGTTATCCCAGTAGACTGAAAGCTCCCAATGGGTCTTGTTCATCAGCGAATGCCCTTCACCTAGGACACTGTGTTCATACAACCTTGGTTGGTAAAACTCAGCAAGTGAATGAATGCTTGATGAGAGTTTTCGTCAAAGGGGTGAACAATGGTATACAGCCTGTCTGGGTTTCTTTTTTGCCTCTCACAGAGGAACTAATCAATATTTCCACTTGACAAAAGCATGACATTGTCTTAACTTCTTCCATCCCCTCTTTGCTTGTCTAATCACCACAGGAGATTTCTCTCTCCAAGCTCTTTAACTCACTTGTAAGGCCCCAAACAACCTCAATGATGAATAAGTACAGGAATAATGAAACTAACAACTAGGAAATGGAAAGTGAATTAAGATATAATGACTCTCTCAAACTCAGAGCCTCTGAAAATGCCCTAGTTCTCTGTTTACAATTCCCACCAAAGTCTTCATATGCTGCCGGTCTCTCCCTAATTAGATTCGCTTTCCTTAAGCATCATTCTGAAGACGTACTACTTAGTCATTTTGTGTAGGTTTGATTTTGCTTACTTTATGGTTCTGTTTTGATTTTTCTTTTTTTCTAATTCATTCACTTGACTTTTTCAAATTTTATTTTCTTATGGTAAGTACACTTAATATGAGATCTACCCTGTTAACAGATTAAGTGTACAGTATAGTACTGTTGACTATAGATACAATGTTGTACAGAATGTCTAGAACTTTTTTTATCTTGCTTAACTGAACCTTTATGCCCTCGGATTAGTGACTTCCCATTTCTCCCTCACCCAGTTCCTAGCAAGAAGCATTTCACTCTTTAAAAAAAAAAAAACATTAAAGGTGAGATCATATGGTATTTGTCCTTCAACACCTGGCTTATTTCACTCAGCATAATGCTTTCCAGTCCCATCCATGCTGTTGCAAAAGGTAGGAGCTCCTAAGCTAAACAACAAAACAAACAAACAAGCAAAATATAACCAAAGACACTGAAATAGAGAACAAGGGGACAGCGACCAGAGGGGAGAGGGGAGGGAATTTCAGGGGACATAGGGGAGGGATTTAGAGGAACATATATAAAGGATACATGGACAACAACTAAGAAGGATGGAAATGGGAGGGAGGGGGGAGCACGGGGGGGGGGGGTAGGATGGGATGGGAGTAATAGACAGAAAACTGTCCTTGAAAAATAATTAAATAATTTTTTTTTAAATCCAGAAAGTTATTTTCTAACAGTTCTGGTGGCTAGAAGTCCAATATTTTTTAAAAGATTATATTTCTTTACTTTTTTGAGAGAGGGGAAGGGAGGGAGAAAGAGAGAAAGAGAAACATCCATGTGAGAGAGAAACATCGGTTGCATCTCATATTTGCCTAGATTGGGACCAAACCTGCAATCCAGTAACATGGCCCAACTGGGATCAAACCGGCAACCCTTCGCGAGATAACGCCCAACCAACTGAGCCACACGAGTCAGGACTAGAAGTCTAACATTAAGGTGCTATAAGGGTTGGTTTCTGGTGAGGAGCCTCTTCCCGGTTTACAGGCAGTCACTTTGTCTCCTCACATGTCTTTTCCTTTGTGTGCATCCCTGGGGAAAGCTCTCTTGTGTCTCTTGCTCTTATAAGGACATCAGTGCTGCCAGATTAGGGCTTCAAATTTACAACCTCATTTAACTGTACCTCCCTGAAGGCCCTATCTCTAAATGCAGTCACATTTGGGGGATATGCATTCCACTTTGGTTGTACGGATTTGACTATTTTAGATAGCTCACATAAATGGAATCTTTGGTATTTGTCTTTCTTTAACTGTCTGTCATTTTTTTATTACAAAGGCACAGTACTTATACTGATGTCAGGAGAAGTATGCTTAAACTGGAAAATTTACCATGAATTCTACCACTGACTTTCAAATATTTGAAAATAATAGAAATATTTTATTGCAAAGGAGAACATTAATAAAGATCCTATTTTAAAGTGCATCAAAGGGGAGCTACTTGGCGTAAAATCAGGCCCCATGTCTGCCCCACACAAAGACCTCCGTGGTGTTTGGTGGAGAAGGTTAAACTGCATTATTCTATACAAATGCCTCCCTTTTTTTTAAGATTTTATTTATTTATCTTTAGAGGGGAAGAGAAGGAGAGAGGGAGAGAAATATCAATGTATGGTTGCTTCTCATGAGTCCCCTTCTGGGAACTGGCCTGCAACCCAGGCATGTGCCCTGACTGGGAATCGAACCGCGATCATGTGGTTTGCAGGCCCGCGCTTAATCCACTGAGCTACACCAGCCAGGGCTATACAAATGCCTTTCTACTTCAAAATTGCTGACGGTGTGACTTAGAACAAGCAATTCTTTGTATATTGGGGGATTTTTACATATAAAAAGTCTATCCACTAAAACTTTACACATTGAGATTTTAACTAGGAGGGAGAAATAAGTCGATGCCCCCTTAACATGATACTAGCATATATTTTTAAGTGCTTATTATTGTTGCTTTAATGCTGCTTCCTCAAGGAACTTATTTAAGACTTTCACTATCAATCAGTTCTTTGTGCATCTTTATTGATATATAATTGACACATATTGTGTAAATTGAAGGTACACACCATGTTGATTTGGTAGGTACACTTATCTATTGCAATATGCATCAATCACTTCTTTGGCTAATTATGTACAAAGCTCACAAAACTTCCTAAACTTTCCTTTGAAACAATGACTATGTTCCTGCTTTTGGTGTTGCAACCAGATTGACACATGGACATTTTCCATTGGCAATGGGAAGCTTTGCACGTATGCAGCAGCCCCCGTCGCCCCCCAACTGCAGTTGTTTCTTAGATCAAATCACCTTTATAAAGTCTGCTTTTTTTTAAAGCTTAGAAGTTATTTGCCTTACTCAACCAGTCCTGTTTTTTATTTTTTCAGAGCTAGAAAGGGGGAGAGAAGGAAGAAGGAAGGGAAAGAAGAAGGGAGACAGGAAGGACGGAAGCAAGGAAGGAACGGAGAAAGGGAGGGAAGGGAGGCTGAGTTAAAGATACCACTGAAGTGTTACTACAAATAGTGGGTTTCATGTTTGAGCAACTATATCACTAAACTGTTATAAGGATTGCGTGTCTATACACATGTGTGTATAATGTTCTATATATGTGTATATAGCATTGCATGTTTATGGGCATAAACTTAGGAAACCATAAGCATATCTTCTTAACTCATCTACATTATCATTTTAGGTCATGCCTTGTAGGTTTATATATACATAAAATCTTCACTTGAGGATACGTTATTAATTTTTAGAGAGAGAGGGAGAGAGGAAGAATGAGAGGTGGGGAGAGAGAGAGACAGGGAAACATCAATTGGAAACCTCTTGTATGTGCCCTGACCCAGGGTGGAACCTGCAACTGGCGAGGTATGTGCCCTGACTGGGATCGAACCAGCAACCTTTTGGGCACGGGACAATGCTCTAACAGAGCTGCCTGGCTATGGCCTTACAGATATATTTTAATTAAGTTATTTTTCCAGACCCTAACATAGCAAGATGCATGTGTACCTGTCTACAAATGTGTGTATACAAGCATGCACACACACAACACATACACCAAGGTACTGATTAAGCAGATGATTTGCAATTATGTCTCTGTCATCATCAGCCTTTTCTAAAGATCAGCTCAGATGGAAGTCAGGTCTGCATTATTTTGCTATAGCCTGCAACTGTGAAACAGTACTGTTGTTGAAGGTAATGACAAGAGGTATTCAACCAGAAACAATTTAACAAGCACACTTATGAGTTGAGCTGTGCTGAATCAAAATAGTAAATTAAAATGAAATGCTTTCTTAGGTAGTTGTATTTATAATTAAGATAGAAGTTTTAATCTCTAAATCTAAATGCAATTGTGCTAAAGCTACCACACAGTGACAGACAAAATATCCTTAGTACATAAACTCAAAGGCAAATTTCTGAGCTGCAGAAACATGTGGGTGCAGACAGAAAGAAGCAATGATAGTTCAGCCCACGGGTTCTTAAGTAATGAAAAGAAAGCCCCTTGCACAGCTGGAAACTGACAGAAAAAGGTGAAAACAAGGATAAAGCTTCTTTATCCTTAATGCTATCTCTGGTCTCATGTCGACAACCAACTCAGAAAGGATATAATTACTTAGACACAAACCCTTGGAATGAAACTTTTGGCCTCAAGAAGCCTTGGAATATTTCCTCACAATGTTAATGAAGTTGTAGCAGGTTAAGAATTAATTTTTTGTATTTCCCTCCACTGGCATTATTTTAAATCCTCACATGTTGAGCAGAAAAATAATTTTGCCTTTTGTCATATTATCAACTCTCTCTTCCATGTGATTTTTAAACAGTTAGAAATGGCACAGGATAGGTAGCAGGAGCCTTTAAAGGAATTCACAAGGGAATGATAATAACAATCACACACGGGGATTCTTCCCAACTAACAGAGGAGAGCCTTTCCTTTGGGACAGTGGTAGAAATGAAAGCGGAAGTTGCCTGTTTGTCAAGACGACAGCCAAAGGAGGGGAAACTGATCAGCACTCGCTTCTACCTCCAACCTCTTTCTTGCCACTGTCTGCTCCAATAAACAGTAGAAATTACCTTCTGCCCACTATCATGTAATAAAATACACTTAAAATCTAAACTTCAACTAAAATAAGTAAGCCAATACAATACTGTTTGAATGTAGCATAAAGTATAAAAGTGAAGTTCAGGACTTTCCTTGGCATCGGCTGTCACTACAGACCTCAGAACGTCCAATAAGAAGATGAGAAGAAGGATACTTAATAGGGCTTTGGCATGCTCCACAAAGCTTGGCATATGTATGAATGCATGCACATAGAGGAGTAGCCATGAAGAAGACTCAAAAATGGTTTGTAATGGTGGTGATACGATCATTATTATATAATTCCCTCTATGCATGAACGGTTCGTTGTCTGATCAGATTCTGTCACACCATAACTATCTCATCATAATATGGAATCAAATTGGTAGTGAATCAATCTTGGATTTTGAAAGTAGGGTTGAGATTTACTTTCAAGGATGGAGAAAAATTGTACTTTGACATGGGCTAAGTTGGGAATGTTATGCTGCATTTTTTCTCCGAAGATAGAGCTGAAATTGATGGTAGAAGCAAATGTATAAATAGTGCAGGTTAAAGTGATCTGCTCTCTACTATTTATTTGAGCTATTACAGTTTCTTATGATTTTCCAAACAGTGACCCCAAACTATTGAAGAGCAGGTGAGAAAAGAGACATTCGTTTTATTTTTCTTACACTTTCCTTCCTGTGATGGGAATTCAAATAACAGAGAAGCCCTAGCAAATACCTTATCTATTGCAAAGCTTTGACTCATTTTATGTGCAGATATGTGGTCAATGATAGGGTTTAAATCTATAAATCGTGGAAAAATTACTTTTTCCTCCCTTTTATTTAAGAAAACATAGTTCAGTAAAACCTTTGAAATATGAAATGATATAGCCACATTTTCCTTCGAAAAAGATGAGGCACTGTGGGAAGGAAACAGGGTGAACAGAAAACTATAGTCTATGATATAATCTGTGATACACAGTTATGCTCACCCACATCTGTCAAAGGTGGACATTTTGGGGGCCCAATTTTATCTTGGAAAATTCATATATTCTCTTGCTTCAAATATTTCTTTTTTAAGATTTTATTTATGTATTTTTAGGCAGGGGAGAAGGGAGGGAGAGGGAGAGAAACATCCACGTGTGTTTGCCTCTTGCACGCCCCCTCCTGGGGACCTGACCCACAACCCAGGCATGTGCCCCGATTGGGAATCGAACTGGTGACTCTTTGGTTCACAGGCCCTCACTCAATCCACTGAGCTATACTAGTCAGGGCTTTTGCTTCAAATATTTCTAACGTGGAGGTGATATTCATGGTAGCATAAAACCTTAGAACACAAAGGGCAGCATTGTCTTTCAGGAAAAAGACATGGCAGGTACATATAGTAACAGGCTGAAGAACATCCTCAAGAGACAATAATTTGCTTGAGCTATGAATGTTGAAGTGGAATTAGCACTTCCATAGAGCACTCAATCCTGATTCCGTCCTGCAGAAATTCTCACTGAAGTCTACTCTCCCACAAAACGAATGACAAATCAATAGTTTGTTAGTGGATCAAAGTGCCCTTCAAGTATTGGATAGCAGATCTGCACATTTGAATCAGCGAGTCAGATACTAAAGACATTTAGTTAAAAGCGTATATAAACTGTTCTAGTGTGTGAAGTTGTCATTGAGTGCATACATGGATTTAAAGTTCCTAATAAGATAATAATGGTGGTAACAGAAGCCACAGAGCAGGGCAGAATAGGAGGTTAAGGGACAGACCCTGGAGCCAGCGTGCCTAGATTTCCATTCTAGTTCTGTTATTTAGCAGCTCTGATGCTCATGTGCCTTCATGCCCTCATCTGCGCAAAGTGGAGAACAACAGTCCCTACCTCAGTGGCTTAGGTTAATCATGGAAAGAACTCACAGGAGTGTCTGGCATATACTTAGCACTCGATAAATGGAATCCACCCTTCGGTGTTATACTTGACAAAACATATCGCAATCAGGTTTCCTTACCTGCTATGTACTTTCACTTTCTCCTTACACCATGTGTTCCTTATACAGAAAAACAAGTCGGGATGGAGCATTTTGTATGTTTCCTTTTATTTTCATATCAAAATGGAGGAAGGCAGGAAGAAAGACAGATGTACTGAGTTTCAATTTCAACCTCTGTATTGGATGAAGATCTGCTATTTGGTTTCTTTTCTTTTTTTTAAAAAAAATATATTTTATTGATTATACCATTACAGTTGTTCTATTCCCCCCCTTCAATCCCTTCCACCCGCACCCTCCCTCCCCCACCATTCTGCCCCCCTTAGTTTATAACCACGTGTCTCAAGTTCTTTGGATTCTATATTTCCCCCACTATTCTTGCCCTCCCCCCTATCTATTTTCTACCTACCATCTATGCTATTTTCTGTGCCTTCTCCCCACTTCTCCCCCTCCCACTCCCCTGTTTCTAACCCTCCATGTGTTCTTCATTTCTATGGTTCCACTCCTGATCTACCTGTCCTCTTGGTTTGCTTTTGTTTTAGGTGTGGTTGTTAATAGCTGTGTGTTTGCTGTCCTTTCACTGTTAATATTTTTCATCTTCTTTTTCTGCTATTTGGTTTCATATCGTGCTTTGGAAGACTGCATGGCTTGTGCCTCCATCAGCTGTATTTCTGGCATTCTTCAAATTGTGCTTCACCAATGATTATGTACCTGGCATCCAGCATAATCATATAAGTCATACAAAGAGTCATGGTTTTAGGTTTTGTTATTAAATACTGAACATCTACTTTTAAATACAGCCAAATGTTTCAGATGAAACTTGAAGTGAAAATCCTCTTATATGCTGTGTATGTTTATTTATTTTTTAAAAAAGGTTGTATTTATTTATTTTTAGGGAGAGGGGAAGGGAGGGAGGAAGACAGGGAGAGAAACATCAATGTGTGGTTGCCTCTCAAGCACCCCCCTACTGGGGACCTGACCCGCAATCCAGGCATATGCTCTGACTAGGAATTGAACCAGCAACCTTTGGTTCATAGTTCTATGCTCAATGCACTGAGCCGTACCAGCCAGGATTATTCTGTGTATATTTAAATTTTATTAGTCAGTTGAAATAGAAAAGTATGTTTATTGGGAAGGTAAAAGGTGTAACCGTTTTTGAAAAATAGTTTTGCAAACTCCTTGAAAGTATTACCCAGCAATTCCACTGATGTTATATAACCAAGAAGATTGAAAACATGTGTCCACCCCAAAAATGTACACAGATGTTCATAGCAGCAATATTCATAGTAGCCAAAACCCCTAAATGTCTATCAACTAGATAAACAAAATATTCCATACAACCCAATATACTCGGTAAAAATATTGCACACAATGCGATATTATTCAGAAATAAAAGGGAATGAAGTTCTGGCAGGCTACCACATGGATGAACCCTGAAAACATCTTGAATAAAAGAAGCCAAACACAAAAAGCCACTTATTGTATGATTCCATTTATGTGAAATGCCCAGACTTGGCACAGCCATAGAGATAGAAAGCAGATTAGTGGTTGCTAGGGGCGGGGGGGGCGGAGGGAGTGGGGAGCCACTGCTAAGATATCCAGTGTTCTTTTCACTGTGGCGGCAGATCCCTCAGAGGGAGGCCTCATCGGACACCATACTATGTATAATAGATGATGGGAGCCTGAGCAGCAGTGGTCCTGTGAACTGCTCTATAAACAGAAACATCCTGCACTAAAATTCACAGTAGGTATTTAATTCACAATAGAAACATAGGAGATCTTGCTCATGTCCTGCAGGTGAATATTTAAAACACTTACAACAGTGCCTCAAACATGCCAAGTGCTCTGTATGAGTGCCTGCTAACTAACATGAAAAGTGTAAAGTCTTTAAGAATAAACTTAAAAACAGAGAGAGAAGAAAACACAATATACCGTTTGTCTTTTGTCCAGGAGAAAATATATAATTAACACTTGTCACTAGGAAAACACAATCACTATGTGGAAGGTGGGGGTTGGGTAGGGTGAGGGAGAGTAGGGGGGAACTGGGGACAACTATAATTAAACAACAATAAAGAAATTTAAAAAATAAAGAAAACACAATCGCTAGACAGACATAAGTACTAGACAGAGGAAGACACAGACCACATTTTCTAGTCTACATATAGTTGATTGAAACTCACCATGTTTGTTGCTGATCTCCAGTAAGATATTAGGCATGCGCAATGGCCTGGCATGCCTCGCGTACAGCTTTATGTATCTTAGTGATTGCCAATGTCAGGTGTGTGATCTATCAATCAATCAATCAATACTAACTGGTAGCTACAAAGGGGAGGGCATTGGGCTGATGCTCTAGCCCTGAGTTTTGCACTGAGCACTAAAGAGAGAACTGGGCTCTTTGTGCATTCACTTTTGTTTGAAAAAGGCAAGATAAAAAGCATTTCTCTGATTAGTCTGAGTTCATATTCAGCCTTTTTTTTGGCTTAAAATGCATTTGAGAAAGCTTATTAATCAGAAGGTTCATGAAGTTGGGATCATTGGATCTAAAATAGGTTTTCATTTCTAGTTTACTGAATTCTAAAAGAAGAACTATCATAAAATGTGTCATAATAATATAAAGAAATAAGTATAATTTATAAACAGTTTTTGTTAAACATTGTATACTATTTGGCATGGATCATAAAGTAGAAACATCGAATGCTTTAACATGGTGAATAAAGGCTTCACAAGCTTGAAAAATCTAATGGAGGGTTTTAAAAAAATTTAGAACTGTTAATCAGAATCAACTTAGCATTTGTAATGATGTAGTTCAGGATGAAGCACTGTGGAAGTTGTGTGTTAAAAGCAGTCTATTTTGCCTCAATCCTCTTCTTAATTACTTTAAAGTTGTATGATAGTTTAAAAGACCAGACACTGGAAGTTTATGGGAGTAGTTTTGATCAATGAAAATTATGCATACTTATACGCCAGCACTAGCTTACTGTCCTTGAACTCACATGTAAATGATTATTGGTAGAGTCCACATTATCTCCTGCCCATTTTTGGCAAGTGGTATTGCATTATCCTCATAGAAATCAGTCATTATATAAATTTCAGATAAAGGCATTTCCTATACCATGCTGTTAGCAATTAACACTAAACTGCCTTGTAACATATGCTCTGTTTTTACTTTACATTTTGTTCAAATGTTGTATTGATTTCCCCATGTTTCCATTTCCTTTCATCAGTTAGATTATAATTCCCTTGGGAATACTAATAACACTTTTTACTTTTCTTCATACTACGATATCTTCATTAACAGCATTATTAATAGCTAACAGAATAACTTGCTATATGTAAATGGAAACACCTTCCAAATGAATGGGGGAAAGGTCTTGTGGGTATTATGGCTAAAAGAGCAAAAGGACGTTGCTAATGGCCGGTCCTTAACAATGACGATTCATTATTCATGTTTGTTGTATATGAATTCATACCACTTCATGAAGTAGGCTCAAACCAAACCCAAGCCTCAGAAGCCATTTAAAATAGGGATGACTTGCCCTGGCTGGAGTAGCTCAGTGGATTGAGCGCGGGCCTGCGAACCACACGGTCGTGGTTTGATTCCCAGTCAGGGCACATGCCTGGGTTGTGGGCCAGTTCCCAGCAGGGGACTCACGGGAGGCAACCATACATTGATATTTCTCTCCTTCTCTCCTTCCCATCCCCTCTAAAGACAAATAAATAAAGATGAAAAAAAGAAAGCAGCAAAAAAATAAAATAAAATAAAATAGGGATGACTTGTTCAATAACAGCAAGGATACAGGTATCCACAATGGCTGGGAACTGGTTTTTAGATTAAAGACCAAACAGACATGCAATCTACCTGGATGCATCACAAAGTCCTGATTAAATCCCAGAGGGATGGGGAGTGAGGAGCAACTGTAAAAAAATGTCACTGAGACAGTTGGTGACATTTGAATATGGCCCGCATATTGGATAATAGTGCCATGAGTTTCCTGAATGGGATAACGATGTTTTGGCCAGCTATATAAATATATTTATTAGAATATTTTGTTCTTAGAAGTAACATGGTATTTAGCAGTGAAGTATCATGCCATCTTCAAGTAACTCTCAAATGCTTAAGGAAAATATATATACATATAAATCATATACACAAATTATAGATGAAAGGGGGGAAGACAGAAAGAGTGTGCAAGCAAGTGCAAATGCTAGCAATTAATTCTCGTTTAAGGGCACATGGATGCCCATTGTACTACTCTTGCAACTTTTGTAGGCAACTTTGAAATTTTCAAAGACAGTTGGTGGGAAAATGGGAATCTTTCAAAAGCTTGTATTCATTTTTTTGTACAAGGGACATCCTAGTTAGAGGGATAAATGGCCAAATGCAATTGAAAATGAAAAGGGGACATTTGTGGCATAATAGACAAAATGCAAATTCAATTTGTTCCAAATGCAGTTTCTGAAAAAGTCATATAACAATACGACTGCAATAAGCACAATGAACTCACATCGATCCAAGCTGCTCCTCTGCATAGTATCGCAGAAACACACAGCATGTCTGTTATTAAATAGCCATATCTCAGTGACAGCACATATGCTAAGCCCGTTCAGAAAGATGCCTTCGGATATTACTAAGCACAAACAACATTGTGCTGAGCCTAAGTGGTTTTCAGAATACTTCTATATTAGCCAAATGGGTATTAAACATGTAATTAAAAATGTATGGTTATTATGACTTTGTATTTAAGTTTACTGTTGCTGGACTGAATAGTTCAATAACTTCTTCCCCACAAATAGTACGTGGAATGTTACTGCAGGCAAATTTATTTTAATTAGTCATGCTATAAATTATGCCGGTGGCAATACCCTAGTGGCCCAGCACCTGGGAGAACACAACCTCTGCATCCACATGTAAATAACTGAGATGATGATTAAGGAGCCAGTAATAAAAAAGCATAGAACCACTGCCATTAACTTCACACCTAAAAGCAATTGAGAGCTGAGTTGCACCTGTTAAGAAAGAAAAAAAAAAAACACTTAGCAGCCAAGGAAGGAAACTCTGCACTTGCCTGTTTTATTCCATTTGAGAACAAAGAATATAATGAATGTGCCACGTAACCCATTGATGAAACACAAAGCGTATTTTTTTACGCTTTCCTGTCCCTTGAATGTGTGGAGGATTAGTTTATTCTAATAGTCATTTTAATTAGTTTCCAGTAATACTGGGCATGAGGTTTTCAGCAGAAGCACTTGTCCTAGTTTTAGTATCTCATTCTGCAGCAGGCTGGTGAGCTTCGTTCGCAGGCACAAGCTGACTTGGCCAGGGACAGCAAAGTCACTGATAGCAGGAAGACTGTAAAACAGACACTCTCGTGGTGACAGGCCTCTGTGTGCCACGCAAATGTGTGCTCGCACCGCCAGGACCGGCCCAGAGCAGAGGCCTACCTGCCAAACACAGGGTTTTGTTTCTCCCTATTTTAATACTGCAGCTAAATGTGGAATACACCATGTGACTTTGTAACTTGGACAAAGGCAATGCACTTAAAAAAAAAAAACCCAGGCAAAATGATTAAAGAAAAAAAAGTGTGCCTGATGCTTCCAACCTCCTTTTTGGGGTGTGTGTCTCCCAGCTCTAATTCATGTTAACCCCTCTGGCTTTCTGCTCTCCCTGTAGACTAATTGTTAAACGTGACTCAATAACAATTCAAATGAAGTGAAGAAAGATGACACCTAATCAGAGTCATTTGAGTTTTACAGCTTGCATCTTATTGCAGGCTGGAAAGGCTGTCTCCTACTCAAAGCAAGGCAGGTGGTTGCCTTAGTAAGGGCCCTTTTTTTTTAAAACCACTCAAGGCGACCACTACTCAGAGACATAGACAAGACAATCCTCTGTATAGCCAATTCTCTCTCTTAGCTACATGCATATCTTCCTCATTACACTCATTATCTTCTTCACTCATTATCTTCTTCAAGTATAAAATGTAAGTAACACTTGAAGTAACTAAGAGTAACCTTGGTGTTTCATGCCTGTGGCCCATTACATGTTGCTCTTCAAAGTTCATGTCAATGAAAATCCCTGAAACTTTTACCTAGGAAAAGAATCACACAAAGAAATTTTAATGCTGACAAAGGTTAATGTTAAGTTGTTTCTACCTCATTCAGAACAGACTGAGCATGTATTTTTGCAATAAAAATTAAATTCGCAGTGCTATAGTCCCTAAAACAACATTTATGCCTTTTATTTGCACAATTTATAGTACTATTCAAAAGACATTCTAGACCGACATAATATTCTGCACTGCCAAAGGAGGGTAAGAGGAACATTTGCAAACCATCACACAAAGCTAGAAGAACAAAGATCACTGATCTTTCCTAAAGAATTTACTTTATTAAAGTGTTCTGTCATATTACCATGATGGACCAATTTAATCAGTTCAAAGGGTTTTGCTTAATAAAATATATTTGTCATCACTTCAGGGTTTGGTATTGTTGCTGTGAGTGATGAC
Source organism: Sturnira hondurensis (assembly GCF_014824575.4). NCBI lineage: Eukaryota > Metazoa > Chordata > Mammalia > Chiroptera > Phyllostomidae > Sturnira > Sturnira hondurensis. The sequence goes on along the minus strand of NW_028077253.1, from coordinate 1,647,370 downwards.
ATCCAGGTTATTTTCCTCAGTGTGACACACTGCATTGTGACAGTCTTTGACAAACAATGTCAGCCTAACTAGGAGCGCAGGAGTGACACTGACGGATGATAATGTGTTCACTGGAGCCTTCTGAGCAATTACCTGATCCCAATTAAATCGTGCCAGGAGTGACCATCCAAACGGCAGGTCAGAAACTGACCTTCATCGCCCATCTTTGTCTGGAACTGAAAACCCTGCACAGCGCGTTTCATAATTTCCAGCAAAACAACAATCATATCAGTTGCTAAGGCTCCTACCTGCTTCTATTTCTTAGTGTGAAAACCAAAGTTAATCCTTTGTTTTACTTATCGTTATATTACAATATAATAAAGTAACAAGTGGATACAAATTTCCAAACTTAAATCACCTGTGACTTTAATTATTGATTTCTCTCTCTCTGTCTCTTTTTGCCACTGGAGGCTTATTTTGAAAATCATCTCTGATTTTCAATGGCCTATCTTCAAATATGCTTCTAAAGAATTCTTTTACTCAAATTCAAGGAGTAATTTTTCAGAAGAAGTACATTTCATAAAAATGTTTTTGATAAGTTTTTTTTTCATTTTATAAAATACCAAACTATCTGTCCTAGAAGACAGCTAACTGATAACAGAAAGAGACTTCAGTTTGCTTTAAGAAGCCGGGTTAGAATTTATAATATCATGGGAGTCTCGTTTCTCTTTTGTATTTCCCTTGCATGCTGACTTGCATTTAAATGCATGCCTGAATTCTAAGTAATTGTTCTGGCCATTCGAAAAGTGGTCTTTTCAAAGCTCTGAGAGATTTGAGCAGTTTTGCTCAATTTCAATTTGGTCCTCTAATTAATTATATATTTAAATTGCTCATGGATTTGCCACCAACTGTGTATTTTCTATTCGACTGGAATGAAAACAGAAACAAGTCTTCGGGAAAGCAATTTATTTTTTTGCTCAGATATTATAGACTGGGGCGGGAGCGGGGTGGCTGCTACTATTTTCTCAAGATTGGGTTCAGTTCCTGAAGAACAAGTGAAATTGAGGCAGGATAGTAGCACATTAGGCAACTTCCTTGGCAGGTGGAATAGGGAAGCTGGGACAGAGGGCTGACTCAGACTGGCTTCACCCAGCACCTGGGCTCACCCTCCTCCTCGTCTCTTGCCCAGCCACTTCCTGAAGCATTATGCCTTCAGACAGTGGGGTTCAAGTAATCGGTATCATATAATCTTAGGAACCAAACCTCAGGTCTGTTGGCCACAGAGACAGAGTCCTGGACAAATTAGAGATGACATGTAGGCCTCTGAGAAGCTCCGGGCCCAGAAGAGCAGGGATGCCAGGCTGACTTACTCCATGGCTGATGTCAGGACCAAATGTAACAACCAATGCCTCCAACCCTAGCACTCTGAAAGGACACTCCTGGAAGCTGGTGATTATTCTATTGAGACCCTCCCCTGACACCTCCCCTAAAATTCCTGCCTTTAGAAAACAGATAAAAACCTTAAGACCAGGGATCCACTCCCCCCGACCCCACTGTAGAACACACCCATGCCTTTCTCAACTTTCCTACCCATCTTTCCTTAGGCAGATACCTTTTGCTCCCTTTTTCCTAAGCTCCAAGGGCCCTTCGTTTGCGTCTGTAACTTGTTTCCTGAGTCCATGCAACCCAGCTGACTCACGTATTCTGCCTCTGACTTTCTTTCTAAAAGGCCAAATAAAGTGCATGTCCTAGAGTTCCTGGCTCTGAATTCTTTCTTTGCTGAACTCAAGAACCAGGGTTGCTGAATTGAGGGCTAACATCGCTGGTAACAAAATTGCTTGAGGCCTACTTTTTAGGATGTAGTACTGAAATTTTTTGAAATAATTATAATCAAAATAAATTTTGGTTGCTAGTCACTGTGTTTACTACTGAACTGTGAGATTAAAAATCAGTGAAACAAATGTGAGAAAATTATGTAGATGACGTTAAAAACATAAAATTGACAAGTGGGAAAGTAGCCATCTTGGTTGGGAGTGGGTGGGATGAGGAGGTGGGAAGTACCAGGGTGGTACTTACATGGTACCAGGCAATGTTCTAAGAGTTTTGCAAGCATCAGTCATTTAATCTTCATGATAAAACTTTCATTTGGCAACATTAGTGTGCCTATTTTACCAATGAGAAGTAACTGTTGCACTCATAGGTTAAATCATTTAACCAGTTACTCAGCTAAGAAGTGGCTGCCTTGGCTTTCACACTGGGAAGCATGGTTCTACAACTGGGTTTTTGATCAACATACAATAGTGCTGATAATTACTTTTTAAAAATTCTTTATAAAAGCAACCAAATCGTGCCTGGCCTTACACACAGAGGCTTTTCCTTTCTTTTTCTTTTTTTAAAGATTTTATTTATTTTATTTTTAGAGGGGAAGGGAGGGAGAAAGAGGAGAGAAACATCCATGTGTGGTTGCCTCTCAAGCGCCCCCTACTGGGGACCTGGCTGGCAACCCAGACATATGCCCTGTCTAGGATTCAAACCAGTGACCCTTTGGTTCACAGGCTGATGATCAATCCACTGAGCTACACCAGCCAGCATACAGGGGCTTTTCTACAGGATGATTTGGGGAACTCTGGCAAGGGGCTCCCCTCTCTCAAACTGTTTTTTTTTTAATTTTTTATTTAATTCTTGTTCAAGTACAGTTTTCTGTCTTGTATTCCCAGCCCTGCCCCCCCCCCAGTGCTCCCCACCTCCCTCCCATTTCTGCCTCCCACCTTAGTTATTGTCCATGTGGCCTTTATACTTGTTCATGTGAGTCCCTCCCCTTTTCCCCTGTGATTCTCTCCCCTCTCCCTTCTGGACCCTGTCAGCCCATTCTGTATTTCAGTGTCTCTGGTCACATTTTCCTTGCTTGTTTTTTTTTTTTTTTTTTTGCTGTTTAGATTCCTGTCAAACTGTTTTCTTTAGAGATTTTTTTTTTAGGTAGGAAGTATCATATATTGCCTAACACAAACAGCCTCTGGTACTGTGTGATGGGCACAGAGTTTCAGTTTGGAAAATGGAAACGTTCTGAGGGTGGATGGTGGTGAATGCTGCCCATAAGAACTCTATACTTTAAAGTGATTAGAATAGTACATTTGATGTTATTGTATATTTTACCACAAAAAAGCTTCTGATTTCAGATCCTGAATTCTAAATCTAGGTCCATAACTTATTAGCTATAAGGAACTTAGTCTCTCTAAGTTTGTGTTCTTCTCTATACAGTGGGGAGAATAAAAGAACCCACATCCCAGAGTGGTTGTAAGGATGTATAGTTTTTATCACAATGCTTGAGGTCACTGGTTTGCAAATGTTTTTCTTCACTGCAGCGCCTAGAACTGTATTTGACATACAGGAAGTGCTTCTGTGGAATGAATGATTGAACAACTCATTATGGATTATTTTTAGTTTTTGTTTACCTTAGTATGATAGCATCTCAGTATACAAAGCCCCCCTTTTTGTGCACGAGTGAAGTGGGAATAGCAGGAGAATACTGAATGGGGGAGGAAACTTAGAATGACAATTTATCTAATTTCCCCTTACCTAGGACTGGCTGGCTGCCCAGTATCCCTCAGAATCTAAAAGTGTATGAACTATATCAGTGTTTCTGCAATTTCAGTAAAATCTCCTGGAGAGCATGATAAAAATGTAGATTCCAGGCCCCACTCACAGATATTCATATTAGCTGGGGCCCAATTTCTGCATTTTGGACACTCATAGGTGAGAATAATGAGTTCATTGGTAACTATTACAGCTTTTAAGTATAGACTACTATACTTAAAAATAATTACAGATTCACAGGGAGTTGTAACAGATAATACAGAGAGGTTCCATTGCACCTACCCTTTAGTCCTCTTGCAAAGCCACAGGAGGAGAACACAACCAGGAAATTGATGGAGACACAATTCACCAAAGTTCAGCAGGCTGTACTTTGACAAGTGATGTAAAATCACTGTCTTGACTGCCCATTAGAATCGTCTGGAGAATTTTATTGAAAAAAAAAGCCAGTTCTCAGATCCAGATGAATGACCGGGGGTGAGGCCTGGGCACCCCTTTCCCCAGCAATTCTAACGTGCAGCCTAGGCAAGAGCCACCGCAGTATCTTGGCACTCAGTGCTCTCCCTCCTAGTTTCAGAGGAAAAGCCAGCCTTGCAAGTTAAAATGCACCCCAAGTCCTAAAAGTGAAGACAGCCCACTAAGTCTTTGTCTTAGAAACGCATGCTTTTCCCATTTTCAAGATTTAGTAAGTGCAGCTAAACTGAAAGTCTAGAAGCAGAGGCATTTAAGCTGTTACAGGGGTAAAGGAACTGGCCATTACCCCAAGGGAAATGATAGCTTTGTCACCAAACACTGATGTATAAAGGCCATTGTGCTCAATAGAAAGGGTTTAGCAATAATTTTGGCACAGCCTCTTTTATAATTACATATCAATTATTCTACTGCTGGGTGGAAAATAGCCCTTTCTGAAAATATTTACATGTGATCATCAAAAACCTATTTGTCATTCCTTTTGTATTTTACAGAAGTAAGCTTTTACTGCTCATTGTGTTACATATATTTCAAGCTGTGTGCCTAATATGGTACCTACCATTTCCAATAAAAAAAGACTCAGGACCTATGGGTTAATAAAATATTATTCCTGTCATCATTTGTAACTATATTATTTTTCAAGTAGGAACCACTTCAAATGGTTTTCTCCTTCCCTTCAGTATTTTTCAATATACCTACCATACATTACATACTGAGCAAATATGGTGGCGTTGTTGGTATAATTACACAATCCTAGTGACCTCCAAGAAAAAGAAATATGGTGCAGAGCAAGGCAGCTATGGAAGCCACTTGCACATGTGTTCTATCAATAATAGCCATTTCAAAAGGCAATATTATTAACTATAAAGGGTGATATTAAATCTATAAAGTCATAATTCTTTCTTCAGGTTCTCTTTCAAACACTGAAATCTCCAACAGCTTAAAAGACCTTACAACAACCACGTATATAGCCATTAAAGTGCAGCACCGATTAACGCGATAATGACAACAATTACACCTTTAGCATCTGAAGGTAATATGAAGCGAGCTAGGTGGTTTTCTGAAATGCCACAGCCTCAAAATAAATTATGACTTATTGAAGCTTAATTAACCCTTCATGACATTAGTGTCCAATGTAATTATATTTCTTTACTGTCCCTTAGTATTTCTTTGGTCCCTAGGGTTGGCTTGTTAAAATAACTCAAAGATGGACACTTTGTGCCTATTAAGCCCAGAGTATATTTCCATGGTGTAGGTAATTCCCAGGCTGTTTAACCTTTGCACTGCCTCAAGAGGAAAACATTGCTAGTTTGCTTTCTTGATTAGTAACAGTAACAGCTTCAGAATAATATGCAGGTTCTTTTTTTCTGCACTGGTAATAGGAAATGTTACACACTTGTGCAAATGAATGATAAAGATTTGTGTTTCCGTTCAGTTTCTTTCTTTTCTTCTTTTCTTTCCTTCCATCCCAACCCTCCCTCCCTCCTTCCCTCTCTGCCTTCCCTTCAGTTTTTGTATTTTTGCCATATATTTTTTGCAAATTTATTTATTTACCTTTAATTTTTATTGTAGTTTTTCCCATTACCATTTAGTTTCCTTACACCCCCTGCCCCTGCAATCACTCCAACTTCTGTCCATGTCCATGAGTCCTTTTTCATTTTTGCTGAATCCTTCCACCCTGTAATACCTTCCCAATAGCTATCAGCCTGCTTTCCATTTATGAGTCTGTCTCTGTTTTGCTTGTTACTTCAGTTTGTTCATTACAGCCAAGTTGTATTCCACTGCATAAATGTCCCATAGTTATCTAACCACTCATCTCCTCATGGACCCTTGGTCTACTTCCATATCCTGGCTATTATAAATAACACCGCAATGAACACAGGGGTGCTTATATTCTTTCAAATTAGTGTTTCAGGTTTCTTCAGATATATCCCCAGAAGTAGCATCGCTGGGTCAAAAGGCAGTTCCATTTTTAATTTGTTGAGGAAACTCCACACTGCTTTCCACAATGGCTGCACCAGTCTGCATTCCCACCAGCATTGCGTGGTTCCCCTTTTCTCCACATCCTCGCCAGCACGTGTTGTTTGTTGATTTACTGATGGCCATGCTGACAGGTGTGAGGTGATACTTCATGTGGTTTTATGGTTTGGGGAGGTGTAGTCTCAACCCTAGTAAGTGACCTCCAAAACCATATGTCCTGGCATAGTTTGGCACTTGTGCTGATTCTGCCCTAAAAACTGTGTCCTCTACACACCTGACTCCAACACATGGGATGCAGTAAGGGAAGATTTTCAGACCAAAACTGTGTCAGGATTTCCTGCCCTGCCTTCTTTTTCAACAATCTCTGTACCTTTTAGATATATACAGTCCCTTCCTTCCCTTTCACTTTTTCTATTTTTGCCATATTTTATAATGTGATTTTCACATGTACATTCCTCATAATCTCTTAAATTGAATTACAGGAAAGTCTTTCACCAGTATCAAGCTTAAACAGGTTTCAAGAATTTGGAAACATTTTAAGAACACAAGCAATCCCACCAAAAAAGTAGAATAAAACAGTGATAGACTGTTTGTGATAATCTGTTATGTAGCAATAGATAACTAATGCAGTGGGTTTTATAACCAGAGGCAGCTGTGTAAAATGCACAGAACAAACAGAGTCACAGGTGTGAAATATCTTTTTTAAAAGATTTTTATTTATTTATTTTTAGAGAGAGGGGAAAGGAGGGAGTATGAGGACAGAAATATCAATGTATGGTTGCCTCTCATGCACCCTCTAGTGGGGACCTGGCACACAACCCAGGCATGTGCCCTGACTAGGGATCAAACCTGTGACCCTTAAGTTTGCAGGCCAGCACTCAATCCACTGAGCCACGCCAGCCAGGGCAACAGGTGTGAAATATCTTGCATGTGTTGAAACTATAGTATACTTATTGAGACTTAGAATGCAAAGATGTACAGACTAAGGATTGAGCCTGGAAATGTACATGGATTGCTGATCAGGAAGGCTACTTACACAATGCTAATGAGCTTGGACTTTAGGCAGTGTGGTATTCTTGAAGGCTAGAAATAAGATAATCAAATAAGTATTTTAGAAAACACAGTCAGGAAGCCAGCTTAGAGATGTGAAAGAATGCAGGCTAAGGGCCTTCTGGGCTAGTGATGGTGGGCAACTGATGGCAACACAAACCTGAATAGTGGGGAAGATACACCCAGATTAGGCTTGAGCAGTATTTAAGGTTGACTCACCAGGTTTTAATGGATTGGATCGTGAGTGAGCACAAGGCTGTCTAGGAGGATTCCTGGGAATTTTGCCATATAGCTGCATAAATTTCGGAGCCACACATTAGGAAATCAGTTTGGGAGGGAGCTACTAAAACTAGTTTATGCAAGTTGAATTTGAGTTATCAGTGGGAGGTGCCTCATGGTCTGTGGATGTACGGGCCTATGGGTCAAGAAAGAGCTCTTGCCTGGAGAATATATGGGGAATAGTAAACACACACGAAGGCATACAAATTTTCCAAGGAAAAGATGAGAGCATGAGACACATCGCAGAAGCCAAGGAAGCTGAGACGTAATGGATAAAAAGTTCAAGAGCCAAGAGAGTGTGAAAGGTGGGTTGAAGAATATTTCAAGAGAACAGTGGTCAACAGTGTTAAATGCCTTTGAGAAGCCATGAGTGATAAGAACTGCATAGTGTTCACTGACCCCAATGAGTTCAGTGAAAGTTTAGCTACCTTTATGCACATTTCCTTTGCATTGCACAATTATTGCACAATTATTTTACCATTGTCAGAAATTCTAATGCCTTAGGTTATGATAAGAGTGGTCATTGAAAATGATTCCTTCCCCCTAGTCATAGATATTATTAAGCATTGGTTCTGGTACCAGTCATTGGGCCCAGAATAAATACCATCATTCCATGCTGAGAAATGGCCTCGTTCTTCTGATAGCTTGACAAGTTTTTAATCAACATGCCCCATGCAGGGCCAGAAATAATAATTTGATTTACATGTGGTCTATAAGTGACATGAGATAACAAATAGTTCTCAGTGGGAGAGAAATATGGTAGGCCTTTTGGTAGCTAAATAATATTATAGCTTGTCACACAAAAGGTTGTCCTCTGTTGAAATAATACTACGACAGTTGATCTTAGCAAATTACATACCCAACTGGTTATTTGAATACAAAGGCAAGTCACTGAGATGGATTAAGGTCATTAAACGTTGGGCGGGTGTGTGCCTACATCAGTTTGCCGTGTCTCTGTAGGGCATGCCAACTATTTTCAGATGCCATAGACTCAAGTACATGTTTATTAGAGTGATGACAAATCAACAATGAAATGAGGGCCTCCAAGAAACACTTGCTTGAATGAGGGATTAAATGCATCAAAAAATCGTTCTATGGTTTTGACACCTAATTAAAATAACTGATGATTTCCCCAGTTTTACTGACTAGTTAGTTTTAATTGTTCAGAATGCTTTAGGCAGATTAAATCAATTTATGTGGAATAATGTGATTTTTCACTTAGCCGACCCTGCTGAATTATGTCACGAGGCACACATCTTAATTTGGGGGTCTCATTTTATGAACCCCCAGCCTTACAGGTGCTAGATACGTAATTCTAAGGGAAGATATCCTGGACATGTTAATACTTTTGATTGTATACCTTAACTGATCTGTTCTAGATCACTCAGTAAAGCTAACTGCTTGATTTTCAGTTCTTTTACTTAGAAACAGATAGACTAACACCAATGACTCCCTGTTAAAGTGGTGCATTTTACTGACTGTCTTCTGTATTATTTCTAAACCAACTGGTGAAGAAATTACAGTTAATGTAAACTGCCTGGAGATGTAAAACAAACTATAGAGTGTGAAAGGACCATAGAGCCAAGGTTAGTCAGGGAAGGGCTGATAAACATTCAAAGGAACCATGAATGTCCATCCCGTTTCCTTCAAGTGTCTCCAAAGGAATGAGCCCAGTGAATGAGAACCTTACCTAATTAGAGGAGCAGATTTGATGACTTCCCTCAGTTAACCTTCTAATGTTTAGCAAGTCTGCATATTGTAACATTTCTGAAATCTAATTCCACTGATACTCATTTACAAGCACACAAAATATTTTAGATCTGTGGAACAAGTTCACAAGCACACATGCAGATTTATATTTTTCCATATTTTTGAAGTTATGCAATCAGTAATAAAAATCACATGTTAGGAAGTTTAATGTTTATTTCAAAACATGTATTATCGTTGTTATTTTAAAATATATTTTCACTCTCAGATATCATGGGAGATTTCATTTTAGAGTGTAAATACCCTACCATATTCTGGAGTGCATTTATCCTTATAGTTTTTTTCAAGTTGTTTTTCCAAGAACATCAGAAATTCAGTGAGGATGATCACCTATTTATTTTTGGGAGTGCATGATAATTTATTGAGTGCTTATCTCCACTGTACACTGAATACTTTTTAGGGGGATTATGTCTAACATCTTTTATATTTGTATTAATAGTTTATGACCAATAGTAGATTTTTAGGTTATATTTGTTGAAATGTTACCTAGAATCTAGTTTTTGATTCTCACTTGCCCTGATATAATTCATATATTCATTTTCTATTTAATGAACACACACATATACATGCCCACCCCCATATATATATATATAACACTATGAACTTTAGAATGGAGTAAACACTAGACCTTGTCAATAGCAATAAGCACAGATTAAAGTTGATCAGTTTGATTACTTCACCCCATCATGTTTCAACAGACACTGGACTTCTGTTCTTTCATAGTTTGAGACCTGAATCTAAGTGTAGCTGTGACACTTAGGGACATATCTAGACAGCTTTTATCACTCCTTTTTCCACTGAGTCATGTGAGATGAATGGCATGCTATGGCCGTGACTGGATAAGCTGGCTTACGGCTCTAATTCCATCCCTCTTCCTCAAATGACACATACCAGACTGCAAATGATTTAGGGTGATGTAACTATGGGAATACATTTACATATTCTGTTTGGTGAAAAAAAAACAAATTAAATGGTTCACATAAATAAACTTCGATTATTTGTAGCAAATTCTAAATGTCACATGTCGTTGCAGATAGAGAAGTATAAATACCTAATGAAACACAATTGACCTAGTGAAATATGGTGCTTTTTTTTATCCTCACCTGAGGATATATTTATAGATTGCAGAGAGAGAGAGAGAGGAAGAGAGATCGATTTGAGGGGAACATTGATTTGTTGTCTTCTGTACATGTTCCAACTGGGGAATAAACCCTCAACCTAGGTATGTGCCCTAACTGGGGATTGAACTCACAACCTTTCTGTGTACAAGACGATGCTCCAACCAACTGAGTCACCCAGCCAGGCCTGGTGCATTTTTTTAATAGTTCAAAAATGTATCCTTTATAAGGCTCATAATCTTTTCTCTCTTGGTGTGACCATTAACATTTCTAATGACTAAAAAATTATAATGGGTATAATTTCTCAAAATTTCAATATAGCCGTCCACATTTTAATTTCACAGATAATACTTAAATGTATTTTGAAGTGCAACCTATGACTATTACTACTTATTCTCAATCTTTTTTCCCTAAACATTTGAATACAAAGGCATGGTCTTGCTTTCTGAAAAAAGAAGTGGAGAACAGCTTGGAGGATACAAACACAAATCACCTTATCTTTAGCGCATTGACTGTCTGCTCCTTGTGTGATATTCTTCTGTTACCCAGCTTTTCTTAAAATGGAAAAATGGAAATGAAGTTTTTTTTATCTTGCATGGAAAGTAACTACAAGTTTTGTTAGAACAAAAAAAATATTTTTGACAGGAAAATTGCACATAAAGGAGGCTTTTCCGTTATGCTTCCCTAGAGAAAGGGATGCATCAAACAGAAGGAGGGGATGGAAAATGGAAGAGCCACAAGGAGAGAATGGAGTGAAAGCTTCCCCTGAGAAGATTCTGGATGTGCTCAAGAAAACATGTACTTACCTAAAAACTGAACCTAGCTGCCAGTGAAGCACAGAAACTACCAAGTCGCATGCCATAGACAAAAGGAATGAAAGACTCTAAAGTCAAGGACAGGGGCTTCCTACAGAGTATCAGGGCATGCACTGATAGAAGCCCAGCTTCCGAGACAGGAAGATTCAGCTTACTACCACATGAGTTACAAGGGGATTGGGTGAAGTTCAACATAAGATGAGCTTTCAAGAGACTGGGTCTTGGCCACCACCTGCAGCTTTCAAACTTAATATTAGCTGATGGTAATTTCTGTTCACCACAACGCTTACTCAAAATTGTATTGGATGCTTCTAACAAAGATCTGGCTGCCTGGAAGTGGCATGGCATGGAGTTGCACACTAAGTCCTAAGTCTTCCTTTCCAAGTGAGACTTTGAAGTTGTTGTTGGTGGTGGTTATGGTGTTGGTTTTGGGGCGGGGGGGGGGCGGGGAGGTTGTTTGTTTGTTTTCTTTCATCAGGGGCATTTCCAACACAAAAGATCACATCCAGTATGTATGATTTGGGAGCATAAGTAACAGTGTTTTAACTTTCAAAAATACGGACATTTTTAATACAAGAATTACTTAATACCTTCTTTGAAAGAAAATGTATATAAATTATGTGAAACAAATATGTTTAGATCATTATTCAAATGGCTTGTGAATGTTTTGACTAAAATGTTTTCTTTTGTCTACATTATGTGGCTGATTGCTTCAATCTCATACAGTGTTTTAAAAATGGTGACAAAAGTGAAAGCCTGTACTTTTCACTGACAGTGTAAAACGTGCTTTGGCCCGACTAGAAAGTCAGTATAATCTTCAGAGTGAGTAAAACAATATCCCCTGTGGGATCCTACAGAATAAGGCCCAAATCCTACTTCATGGCCAATAAGGCCACTCCCAGTCAGGGCTCCTTCCGCCCTCACCATCTCATTCCCCCTTGCTGCCTCCCCCAGGCCCCTCAATCTAGCAACTCGGGTGTTGGGCAGTTAGTTCCCCCCCTCCCGTGTGTCCCATCTTTTATTTATTCCTGGTTTTGCTCACTGTATTTCCTTTATTTAAATTTTATTCTCTTCCTTCTATACTTCATCAAGTCATCATTATGGTTTGGCTTCTAAGTCAAACACCAATGTGTCTCTGGACCTTTCCCAGATTACTCCAAAGGAAATGAGAGAGGCACTGTGGTCTGGGGTTAAAAAACATTGGCCTTCTAGCGATACTTCCTGAGTCAAATCCTAGCCCTACTGACTATTAGCTCCCTGGCCTTGGATAAGATGCATGATCACTGAGAGTCTAAAACTATGGAGGTAATAACCATCCCTTCTTACTTCTGTTAGTGCATGGAGAGCACTTAAAAGTGAATGTGACCCATAGTAATTACTCATTTAATATTAGTTGTTATATTTATTACATCCCAAAGAAAAATTAATGGCATCACAACTGTTCAGATTCACTAATTACATAGTTTTATCATTGCACATTTTATTGGATTATAGTTAGTTATATTCATATCTGTCCCTTTTGGAGGGATGTAAACTCTACTCTGTGTTCCCAAAGAGTTTTGGGTGCCTGAAGTATATTTGGCGATCAAATATAATTATTGAATGATCTGTGTATCATGCTAGTTTCCATGGGTATATCTTCTTAAGAAAAATAAAGGGAAAAGGATATCTTCATGAAAGTTGAAGGCATGCTGTTTATCAACATATAGTCTAGGCCTGGCTGGTATGGCTCAGTGGACTGAGTGCTGGTGTGCAAACCGAAGGGTCGCCTGTTCGATTCCCAGTCAGGGCACATGCCTGAGTTGTGGGCCAGGTCCCCAGTGGGGGGCACACAAGAGGCAACCACACATGGATGTTTTTCTCCCTCCCTTCCCCTCTGTCTAAAAATAAATAAATACAACTGTTTTAAAAAACATACTCAGAACATGTTTGATATTATGAGAAGCTTTTACAGTTGTTGTTTCTGGCTTTAGAAGTGCCCCAGGAGCACATGACAGTAATGAACCTGGGGAGGTAGCAGAGACAAGAATCATCAGTCTTTAGTAATCTTATCTTGATATGTTAAGTTGTAAAATCTTACATGAAAATAGTCACGAAGTCTCTTTATTTGTATCTTTATTTTCTATTATTAGTTTTTATTGAGTTTAGTGGGATGACACTGGGTAACAAAATTACGCAGGTTTGAGATGCACAGTTCTTCAACACATCATCTGCACACTGCGCTGTGTGCTCACCACCCAAGTCAAGTCTCCTTCCATCACCATCTGTCCCCCTTTTACCCTCTCTTACCTACTCTTCCCCCTTCCCCCCTCAGTCACTACTACTCAGTTGTCTCCATGCATGAATTCCCTCTCTCTCGAGCTCTCTTTTTCCTTTTTGCTCAGTTCTCATGGAGCCTCTTAAGATTGGGAAAAATAACAAACAAGCAAAAGAACTCTGTAGCACTAACATGTGAAATGGCCCAATTTCTTTTGTTAGGTGTCATTTTTCCAGTGAAATCCAAAAAGGAGTGAATACTTATAATAAGATAACTAGACATTTATTCTTCAAATGCCTTCTATACCATAAAATATAATAGTTTGGGAATTAATCTAATTTACTAATTTTTTCTCTCTTTTTAAAAAGATTTTATTATTTATTTATTTATCTTCAGAGGGGAAGGAGAGGGAGAGAAACATCAATGTATGGTTGCCTTTCGTGCGTCCCCTGCTGGGAGTTGGCCTGCGGGAACTGGCCTGCAACCCAGGCATGTGCCCTGACTGGGAATCGAACCGCGATCCTCTGGTTCACAGGCCTGCGCTCAATCCACTGAGCTACACCAGCCAGGGCACTATTTTTTTCTTAAAGCCACTATTAAAATTAGAAGTGATTAAGAAATTATTGGGAAAACCAAAGTGTTCTTGTATGTTTTTTATCTATTCATTTCTCATTCCTAAAAGATAACCTAAACCCCATGGGGAAAGACTGCTTACCAAAAACCTTTTTACACAGGATCTGTGCTCAAATGAAGTCATTTCACAGTGACTACATTGTTACTTTGTGGAAACTTCCTAATGAGTTGGCGCACTATGCAAAGGAGATAACTGATGGACAACTCACTATGTTCAATAAGAACCCTGTAGGTAAATAAATAAGTATGCATTATTTATGCATGCATGGACAAATCAATGGAATAATACCACTTTAACTTTTATTGGTGTAGTATTTGGAAGTTACTGTTAATTGCTATGAAAATTATTGCTATATGGAACATGCACATTCATCATAGCAATAGTTTATAATCTTTGCTCCATGTCTAATTATTATATCTTCTCCGTGTCTAACTAGGCTGTCTTTGCTCCAAAAATTCATGGTGGAGTAAGGGCAAAAAGCCTATGGCCGTCCAAGTTGCACAGTGGCCAGAGCATCAAGCTACTTGAGTCCCTTCATCCCTTTGCAACCCTGAAACAACCACGTAATTAAGGCCACATTATGTACTTGATTATCCAGTGTGTTCCACCTTGAATTGCTTTAATTCACTTCAGCCTTTGTGTCTGGAGTCTAATCATATGGCTATTTCAACACAATGTTATGGTGCTTTGGATGTATCAGCGAACAACACCAACCTAATGACATATTGTTTATTTAAAAAAATAGAGTTCATGATTAATAATGAGCTTTCCCCTGAAGTCTCTACTATTAACTGTTTCACAAAGAGGCATTTGATATATTATCAAATATTATATGAAGCCCCAAAGAAGTTAGGAATATTTTTTGGTCATACTTCAGCTTCTTTTCCTTGGAAGATTTGGATTCTTTTAATGAAACTTGCTTCATACAAGAGAAATTCTTTAACAAGAGAAATTCTTTTTTATCTCAAGGAAATGATGACTCACCACAGAAAAATTACTCACTAAATTATGCTTATTATCAAAATTTTAAGTTCTTTTCTTTTAATAAAATCATTTTTCTAAATGATATGTTTGGCTAATATATTAATATTTTGAAGTTCTCTCAGTGAACAAAAATTTCTTTAAAATGTACTATTATCATTTCTTAGGAAGTTATTAGGATTTGAAAAATAGAAGCATTTGAAGAGCATGCTATTTGGAAATTTGCATATTGCTTATTAGTTCCACGAGTGACAAAATGTGCTACACTTATTTATCTTTTATCCGGGGAACTGACATTTTAAAAAGAGGAAAACTAAATCAAGAAGCATACATTTTCTCTTTTGACATTGTGTTAATTTGATATAAAGTAACAGAGCAGGAATTGTACTGTCCAAAATAATGCATGCATCAATAGTGGTAGTGTGTTAATAGGAAGAAATCATTAAAAATATGGTAGTTCTGCTCACTGAAAATTAAAGTAACCCAATGGTAACCAAAACCCGCATTGGAAAGGCCTGGAGCAAAGGCCTGGCTTTTGTGCATACATTTTAAATGGGGGTGAATACTCCTTAACAGGAGTCAACATGTAGGCTTATAGTAATGCTAGTGAAGACTGAAGCTATTTAAAAATCAGAGAAGACTGAGAAGGGTTATGTTTGTCCCTGCTACTCTTCCTCATAGAGGCACTGTTGTCCAGTTAATAATGTACTTGCTCTCAGCTGTCACATGTGGAATCTCCTTTACAACAATGATTTTCAGAGAAAGAGCTAATGCAGGGAGTGGAACTCAGAGGAATTCATTTATTTTTAGCATGTAGCACTTTTGTTGTTTAGTGATGGCAGTCTATCAATCACAAGATGTTCTGTTCAGGCAAAAATGAATCAGTAGATACCTTCCACTGTTACGATTTTCCAAAGGAAATGGATTCAAGACCATTATCTGTTTTGTGTCCTTGTGGATAGTGGAGTCAGGATGTTCTCACCTCTGTGTTAAAAGGATACAATGACATCTTGTGGTAATGTTAATGTGGTGATTTTTGGCTTCTTTTTTCTAATAGAGATCTCCCTAACGATGTCTGATTTATATTTTTACAGCCACCTTGATCTCTGCTTAATAATTCCAAGTTACATTTTACCTTTATTCTGTTGAATCTGTTTGCCCCCTCAGTGACCATTGCTGTCTTCCTTTTCAACGTATTTCTGTCATAAATGATTCCACTCAAGGAATACTGTCAGATTTCAAAATTTAAGAAAAATGAGTCATTTTTAATCACCGTGCAGTGAAAAATAGGTCACAGTGAATATGCTGAGGTACAGCAGTTTGTATTTATTATATGATTGCAATTACTTACACGATTAAGTTTTGCTGAGTTTAAGAAATCCGAATTGGCTAATTCAATCAGCCTGACCAGAAACAGTGAAGAAGTAAAGAGCAGACCATATATACCTTTCCTAGCTTCTTACTTCAAGATAGCTCATAGTGGTAATTACCTAGGGAATATAAACATGAATCAAGGAATATTTTTCTCAATTCTGTAGTCAAAACAAAGAAGACAATTAAGATGTTTGTTTCAATGTGGAACAGAGTATAAGAATAATTGTAAATGATGACAAAGGCTTAGAAGTAAGAGAGAGTAATGGCACGTATTTGTTTTCTAAGATTCTAGTTTCTCATTCATTCACTGCTGACCTTGGTAGGTTTTTTATTTCCTGGAATGGGCACGAGTTATTTAAAAGGTTCTCAGACTTTTTTTTCTTCTTCTTCTTCTTTTTTTTTGCATCAGACTTAACAACGAACACTGTCACAAGGGAAGAAAGAAACAATAGCAATCAAACAAAAACATCACCCTGCATTTGCCCTAGAAAACATACAAGCATTGCTGTTGCTTCCTCAAGCTAATGCCCATACATTTTTTCTAATTAATGAAAGGTTATGGTCTGGTTCAGCTTATTGCAAACAAACTCAGTTATTGGGGAAAAATCAATAATGCTGAATAGAAAAGGGTCCTGAGGAAGCAAGGGGGCTGTTTGATGTCAAAATGTATGGCAAGTTCATGCTCGCAATGGTATTCATTCATTCACTCATTTGCAGCAATGAGGAAAGCTCTATTACCTTCCATAAAAAAGAACTTAAGCACTGGCACCATCCTTCTCAGTGCGCTACTTTGTGTGTGCTCATTGGCAATCTTTTCCAATGGAAAACTGAATGCTTTCCTAATATAATAGCGTACAGGTCAAGCCAGGTACTGTAAACAGAATTAGAAACAAAGAGATCATCTCATTGAAACACTTTTCTAAAGTAAATTACTTTGGAAGCCAGAAGCGTTAAATTCACCTAGAGTCTAACAATCTCTACCTTTTGAAAAATATATTTTATTTATTTCTTTTTAGAGAGAGAGGAAGGGAGGGAGAGAGGGAGAGAAACATCATGTGTGGTTGCCTCTCCCATACCCCCTACTGGGGACCTGGCCTACAACCCAAGCTTGTGCCCTGACTAGGAATCGAACCAGTGAACCTTTTGGTTTGCAGGCCAGCACTCAATCCACTGGGCCACACCAGTCAGGGTTAATATTAAGCTTTTTAATTACAGTACACTTACATGACCCAGCACCCATTACATATGCATTTATATATGTATGTACCTACGTAGATATACATTTTAAAATGCTGTGGGGTCATAGAAGAGTACTGCAATTATATAATTTAATACTTACATGACATATAATATATAAAATTAATATATGATATAAATTTTAAACTAACATAAATGAACTTATGTTAATACACTATATAATATTAATATGGCATATATAAGTAATTTTGGTGTCCTAAATATTGTTACATTACATATATACTATTTATATGTGTTGTATATAATTATAAAGTGTTATTTTTCCACAGTTTCAGGTGAAGGGATGGGATCAGAGAGGTTAGTTGATTTGATCAAGGTCACATGGTTAGGAAAAGGCGGGACTGGAACTGGAACCTCAATCTGAAGTTCCACAACTGCTTTTCCCATCAAACCCAGAAAATAAAAAAGAGGGAGATGCGGGTTGATTTTATACATGAGTAACCAAGACTAAATGTTCATATTTGAAGTGTGATGACTGACTGTTTAGTATTACTAATTTTAAAAAAGCTCAACATGTTGGATTTTTTTAACATAACATCCACCTGTGGTACTGAACCAATCTGTACATTCCATTGGTTCGTGTGTGATTTTGATTTGTTTCCATTCTGCTTTGTTTTATAGGAAGGAAGCTGTTGTAATAAACCTGACCATCGTAAGACATGTGGCTTGGTATTTAGAGTTTTGGGGAGTAATATGTCTTTTTTCTTTCATCACACACTTTGTAACATGCAAGAGTTGGCAACTCTATGTTAGGAGTGCAGACTCTGGTAACAGGCAGGTTTTTCTCCAGCCCAAATAGACTCCAACCCTGACCTTCGCTCCACTTACACCACAGTTTGGCCACCAATTCTGTTAGCTAATGTGTTCTTTGAAAGTCTAAAGGTAAAACACTTAGAAAGAAATTTAGTACTTAGTCATCTAAGTTTCCTGTTTCATATTTTCTAGTTGTTACAAATTCCTTGACCTGAGTCTCCATTATAATTTAGGTTTAAGATGCATCTGAAGGAACTGTCAGAAGCACTATTTAATCTTAGCACACACAGACTTTTCCTCTTCCCCAAGTCTTGTGTACAGTTCTTGTACAAAACAATTTTTCCTACCAGTTTCTTAATAATGCACAGGCACAGGGGTATAAACATAGGAATCTATTTTGTCTACCAGTCATGCTGGAAAGGACGAAATGATTTCAGAAGAATAGGTGTGTGGTTTTGTGAGATGGCTGTGCAAGATTGCATGTGGTCAGCCAAGAGACATGGAGTTTTCTCCTCAGACCAATGATTGCAGACAGCCCCAAAGATGTGGGGGGCTTCCAGAGTCCCTCTCCATTCAGAATCCCTCACTCGCAGTGACCCTAGGTGCTTGCTTTGCTTTTATAACAGCTAGAGGCAAAAAGCTATTGAAGTAAACCTACCAATAATTGCTTAAAATGATGGGTATAAGGCCAGGTGTGTGCTGTCTGCTATCTGGATTGACCATGTTATTTGGATCTCTCCTTGATTTCCAAAATAAAACATTAAATATGATCGTTGACCTGGACAGAATGAAAAAGGATCCTTTATGACAAGACATGGAATTTTAATTTTGATTCTGGAAAACTACACAGGTTATTTTAGAGTCAAAGTGATGTAAATGAATTGTTTGAGATTGTCAAATTCTATAAATTAAACTATAAACTGTATACCTTCTTATTTCATGAAAAAGCTGATTCAACAACACTACAACACAGATCTAAGAAGAGTAATGTTTAGAGTGTTGTTTTTCTTTCTTTAGACCATCTCTATATTTCTCTTTCTTTGAAATTTTTACTTTTTTAAGAGAATCATTTTTTAAAGACTTTATTTATTTATTTTTAGAAAGAAGGAAAAGGAGGGACGGAGAGAGGAAGAGAAACATCAATGTGTGAGAGAAACAATCAGTTGCCTCTCACACACCCTTAACTGGGGTCCTGGCCCACAACCCAGGCATGTGCCCTGACTGAGAATTGAACAGATGACCTTTCAGTTTGAAGGCCTGTGTTCAACCCACTGAGCCACACCAGCCAGGGCTAGACTATCTCTATATATTTCTTTACCCCCAAAGAGCCATGGAACTACTTGGGATAGAGGGCTGATCTGTCATTACCTGTCACCAACAACAGAAAATTCAGTGCTGTCAATGTACAAGTCCGAGTAAAGAACCAGAACCGAAATGAGAATAGCCCATGAGTAAGGAGCTTGGTGTGGCTCCTATCAGGTCAAGGAGTAGTTTAGATGTTGGAGCCATGGCTTTGAGTTGTCAGAGAGAACTTCAGAAAGGTATTCTGTCTGGTTTTAATTTTAGAAGAAATGCATGTTTATTTTTATTTTTAAAAAGATTTGTTTATTTATTTTTAGAGAGAGGGGAAGGGAGGGAGAAAGAGAGGGGGAGAGACATCAACATGTGGTTGCCTCTTGCGCACCCCATAGTGGGGACCTGGCCTGCAACCCAGGCATGTGCCCTGACTGGGAATTGAACTAGTGACCCTTTGGTTCACCGGCCAGTGCTCAAGCCACTGAGCTACAATAGCTAGCGCAGAAATGCATGCTTTGAGGAGGTGATGGATAGGAGCAAAATGTTGATTTAGAGAGATCAACCTTGGAGCAGTTTGGAGGGCAGAGAGGAGGAGAGAGAGTGGAAGGGAGACAGGCACTATGGTGTAGTCCCTGCAAGGTAATGAGGGTGGCAATGGAAATGGAAAAGCGATTACAAGCTCAGAATGATTCATAGCACGTAGGACATGAATGAAAGAATAGGGGAAAAAGACTTAAGCATGACAAGTTCAAGCCCGAGTAACTAAGACAATAATCAAATTAGAGAGTGAAATACGGAAGTTCTGAAATTGGTGGAGGAATGAGTTTTACTTAAGACAAGTTGAATTGGAGAGGCCAATGAAACATTCAGCTGGATATTTCTACTAGAAAACTAGAGATAAGGAGCTTAAGTTCTATAAAGTTCTCCTGGAAATAGAATCTGATTTAAGAGTAAATTTATACAGGTGAAAGATTAAATTCAAAGATCATATCAGATTTCCAAAGTACAAAGTGCTGTACTTACTATTTGACGTTGGACTTTTAAATGTATGAGGTTAACTGGGACAGGGGGCAGGATTTGATGCCAGGTGTGTGCAAACTGGCTGAAGATATTTTGCTATGGAATTAATA
Source organism: Sturnira hondurensis (assembly GCF_014824575.4). Taxonomy (NCBI): domain Eukaryota; kingdom Metazoa; phylum Chordata; class Mammalia; order Chiroptera; family Phyllostomidae; genus Sturnira; species Sturnira hondurensis. Next base: position 1,626,638 of record NW_028077253.1, on the reverse strand, counting down.
TATACAACTGGCTCAGAGCAAGGTGCTCCAACTTTGCCACATGTCAGTTTTTAAACCCAGGATGCAAGGATGGTTGGCTCTTCAGCTAGCTGTGAGCACAGAGCTACTAGATGTGTTAAAGACAAGCACAGCTGTGTTATTTTACCAATTACATATTCAAGCGAATACACTCCCTATGCTTACTGCACTCACACTTAAAGAGCATACCATGATGCACAAGCATTTTCATGGTGACTGCTGGTTACAAGAGAGTTATGACTTGGGCAAAGAAAATCAACCCAAAGGATTGTCAAAGCCAAAGGGGGACCTTTTTAATGAAAAAAATACGGAAGAAACAATATAGAATTATGTTTTTTCCAAAAATTATGATTATCAAAAATGTCTAAATAATTTCAGCGACCGATGATAGTAGAATTAAGATAAGTAACAACATTCTAAATCTATGATGTTACTCCGTACTTGGGCAGAATTAACATTGACCTAATAATCTATTCAGAAGGGACAGCATAATACAGAACGATTAAAAGGAATGTGGGACTGAGCTGGGCACTTTACTATGTGCCCTTCAGCACATCAATTAACCTCTCTGAAATTTCCTTCCCTGGTCTGTGAAGTGGGGAAATATGACCTAATTGGGTTTCTCTGATCTGAGGATGAAATGGCATAGGCTGGCTGTTATCATTCTTATTAGATTATCTGACCAAATACTTTGCTCTGTGATGCAATCCAAAATGTTATCCCTAAAGTAAGTACTCATGTAATACCTTCTGGAGGAAACACCTGCAGGAACTTCTGTCAGGGCATCTTATCAGGGAAGAAGAGTTTATCTTTGTGTCCCAGTACACAGAACATGCAACTGCTCGTGGGAGTCTGGGTCAAATTCCCATGATTCTTTGCATTGGGGGAGAGAGCTGGGGGAGAGTGTTAATGGCAATGAAATAACATGGGCTAACAAGAATGGCTGGTAGGGCCATTCTGCCCCAGAATCCTTTACAATGATCTCAGAGTATCCTTAGGACTTTAATCAGTCATTATGGGGCTCTCCACGCTCCACTGAGCACTTCGAAAGCTGCTGCTATGGGTAGGTTACTAGTTCTGGGTCAGTGAATCTATTTAATGCAGATCAAAATCTTGTCTGGGCAGGTGAGCTTGGGGCAAGAGGAAGAAAAACATTTTTTTCTGTCTTTTGTGAGCTGAAATTGACTCCCAAAGCAGCTGGAAAAAATGGAAAACATTAAACAAATGAAGAGGGCATCAGCGAGCTTGCCTGAAAGTTAAAAATGACCAGAAAATGGATAACATGCACTTTGAAATTTAAATCTCTTAGCTTCTGTGATCTTAAAGATAACATTTGGAAGGATGTTTCTGTATTATGTTGGAGGGAAAGTTATGAAAATCTCCTAACCCATACAAAAATATCAAAAACTTTATAGGACGGAATTCTTTGTAGCTGAAATGCTCCAGTCATTTCCTATAAAATGCATCTTGTTACTTATTTTTTTAAGCCTATAAAAGAGTAGCTGAATGTAAGATCAGTGTGTCCAGAAAGAAGACTCACTGATTATTAAGTGGACTTACTATATGCTAGCTGCCACTGAAATTGCCATTTAAATCCAGCTTGTATAAAATCTTATTTGACATTTTAATGTTGGAATGCATGTATTTCTGAGATGCCTCATGGCTGTAAGCAATGGGAAAACATGTATTTCTATAAACTTCGCAGCAGTTTAGTTTTTTAGCATGGAAAACAAAATGGACATTTAAAATATTAAGGATCTCACTGAGCCATTTATGGCTTATGTTATAAAATATGTCATGGGCCCCATTATAGGATAGAACTACTATATGGAATGCCCGATCCAACTTAATGTACCATGTACTGTGACCCATACTGGGGTTCCCTCACATACCCTCTTTTGATAACTTTTGAACTTTTTTCCATGTCCAACCTTTTCTTTTGTCTTTGTTGCCTTCTTCCAAAAGCTCTGTCCTCCAGAGCAGCAGTCTACAAAGACTAAAATGATACACTCTTACTCATAAAACAAATGTACGTGCTTATACCTATACTTGTTTATAACTATATTTGTTTATAAAGTACAAACATGGACTATCGTACTAATATATTGCAAATGTTATAAAATATGCACTGAATACAAATTTAGACACAGCTAAGGATGAAGTGATTTTATTTTTATTGTATTCATTTCAAATGCAAAAATATTTTTCTGCTCAAAATTGAATGTGTCGGATCTGATCAGACTGGGATGTTTCTGTGACTGATGAAGACAGTACTGGAGGCTGAATAAAAAGTCATTTCTTTCATTGGCTTGGTGTTTACCTGTGCTCAGTTTATTAGCAATATCTCCACACATAGTCTCTTGTGGCACTCTCAGAACACCTGCCTATTTGAAAACTACTCGTCCATTTTGTGAGGGTTAATTTACTCAAAATGAGATAATATAGCAATCGATTCACTTATTGGTTTCATAAGTTGTCACAATTAAGTCACACTAAGGTGACAGCATATGAGTGAGGGGACCTGGTCAACCTCTCTGCAGAGTGACATTCCTACTCTTTCTCAAATCAATGCTTTAATTTACCTGTGTCATATGTGAGCAGGCGAAGTACAGACCAAATGATCACGACAATGTCAATCTGTATGTTAAATGTTAGTAAGGCTTAAGTTCTTACTTAAACTACAGATAGAATATCTGTAAAATAAAATGCAGATATAGAAATGCTTAAATCATCTTCCCACACTCCAGTCTGAGTCAGTTGAGGGCTGCATCACTTTCGACCTAGCATCACTTTTTTGTAGACACAGCGTGGTGCCAATGTTCTGACACTTTCCTTTCTTCTTCTGATCTCACTGATCAAATGTTTCCACTGGTTTAGTGGCCGAGATGCCAAATACCTTCTGACTCAACTTTGTAGCCTGAACTAGTCCAGCACTGTCTGCTCTGTCTCTGTGGTCTTATACTGTTTTCTTTCTTCTTTTAAAACAACTGGCTGGCTGGCTGGCTGTTTGCAGTCTCTGTTCCTAAGAACTAACTTTCCATTGGATGCAAATGTGTAACTGACAACAGTTCCAAAGTTATCCCCAAAGGGCCAAGAATATGAAGGCATTGGGTCAGATTTTCATACGTGACATCCCTTAGGTCTTAGGTTTAAAGAGACAAAGATATTAAGCCTAGTAGCCCATACACGTCCTCTGCAGAGCTTACAACAGCCTCTTAGCCTCTTGAAATGCCACTGCCTGGAATGGGTGAAAGACTCCAATTAAACAAATCACAGATGGGGAGAATAGAAGTGGTCCCTGAGTTGAGATCAGTCCCCTTCAGTAGAAGGTGAGGCTTCCAGAAAGATGTTGAGTTAGGTAGAATAATGCCCCTCCCCGAAAGATGTCCAATGTCCTAATCTGTGGAACCTGTAAATACAGGGTCTGGTACAAATAACACCCCTTGTTCATTACATAAAAATCTGTTATTACAAAATCATAAGCAGGTCATTCTGTAACATAACAATATCACGCTCAAGCACACCGTAGGATATTTTAGGTGAAATGTTCAAACTGCTTGAGCAAGACATTCATGTACCCTACCAACCACACTCAGTGGTGTTACTTCTGCCGAACCCTGTGTATTATGCTACATGGCATGGAGAAATTAAGGCAGCAGATGGCATTCTGCTGACCTTAAAAAAAGGGAAATTACCCTGGATTCACTGAGTGGGCCCAATGTAATTATAAGGGTCCTTAAAAGAGGAAGAAGGCAGGAGAGATGGTGTGAGAGGAATGCAGCAGGAGAAAGACTCAACTGGCCATTGCTCCCAAGAGGTGTGAGGCTGCCTCCACAATCTGCAAAAGGCGAGGAAACCAATACTCCCCTGTTCCTTACAGCAAGGAATGCAGTCATGTCAACACCTTGATTTTAGCCTAGTGAGATATTCCAGACTGCTGACCTTCACAACTGTAAAATAATACGCTGGTATTGTTTTAAATCACTGAGTTCATGGTAACTTACAGCAGTAATAGTAAGCTAATATAGGTGCCTCAGTCAAAATGCTCACTAATGATTTCATTGTAAGGAACACCAAACAGGAAGAGAAAATAAAAACGCCACTCAAAGGAGGCTCCTCGTGGAAGGGTTGTAAATTAGGTGCTTTCCCCTAGGAAACTCGGGGAACAGGAAGGCTATATTTAGCACTCAACCTTAGTTTTTCCCTCCTTACATTATAATCTCTATCCTGCCCTCCGGCTTTTGATGGTGCTGAGATCAAAGAGGAAGGGAAATGAAAGGAGTGCTGGCTTGCCCTAATCTGGCAGCAAATGCTGTTATTTTGAGAACACTGAACACTAAATTGAAAGGAGACATTTCCAAATGGTTAAGTCACTGATGAGATACCTTGTCAAGGAAACTGTGCATCTTTGAAAGAACTGCAATTATTGACTAGATTAGGAAGTAAATTTCCAGGCACCATCTGCTGCAGATATTGATTAATTTTCCTCGTCTTTTACTGAAACTCAGCGAGGCATCATGCTGGCGAGGTGGGGGGCTGGCACGAGATTAGCAGATAGCTCTGTTTAACACTGTTCTGGTGTCTGGTCACTTTTGGCGACTGCTGTGACATCATTATAATTTATCCAGAGGCAGTTCTGGCCCACAAGAGCTTCTGCTTATGCATGTGAATGCACGCGTATATATGACACACATCAGGGTTAATGGGTAATTCACTTTTGATAGGCTCTTTATTTAAATGACAATGTGTCCACAATTGTGAAGAAATTGTCAAATCCCCCTACCAACTTGTAAGAAAGTACAGGAGGCTTAGCCATTCTCTACCTGGCATGTGCTTTTTTCTCCCTGTGCCTATGACTTATCCAAATAACAGAGAGAAAATCAGAAACAATAATAATTTCTTCAGACTAGTGTGTTTCTATTTTAATGTTTCAAATGACATTTCAGGCAATTGCCCTAGCCATGACCTGGAAGACCTCAATGAATAACTGTTGTAGAGGTCAAGCTGTTTCAACTTGCAAAGAAAGGAAGTTTGAACCTGCCCTGCACTCACTGGGATACACTTATTGTAGAATTTCATCATCTATTAAAGAACATGAATATAATTAGCCGTTGTGCGGATGTAACTGATTTGCCGTTAAATTCAAATAAAGCCCTGCTATGTATCAATGTTGATGGTTCTACTTAGAGAAATAATCCAGGATAGAGATAATACAGTGACTTTTTAATTCCCCTTTGGTATCGGCACTACTTATTTTACAGGATCATACCAACTTGGAGGAAAGATTGTCAGACTTTAATACTCATGAATGGATTTGCTTCAAAAGAGCATATGCCAGGAAGGTATAATTGTGTTTTGTTGTGCCCCAATGAGATCTGATCCTATTTCATCAGATTTTAAATTATATTTAATATCATCTGATTTGTATTAAATACAGCTGGTGGGTTATTTGCTAAAATTCAGCTGGAGACAAGCAAAATGAAAATATGACTGTGACTAGTCACGGATAAAGTTCCGAAGGTCAGAAGTCTGATTGAGAGAATGAGTCTCAATCTTGAACAGAACCCCAATTAGTTAAATCAATTTATGTGATTGGATTAAATCTTTGGAGCTGCTTTTCAGCTACTGTTCACTCAATACACGTATATTGAGTAGTTAATTGAGTCAGGAACTGAGCCAGAAGCTGAGAATACCAAGTAACAAACTATCCTTGTTTTTAAAGAATTTGCAGTCAGGTACAAGAAAAAAGTCTTAGAAGAATTGACATGAAGTGATATAAATGCTATGATAAAGGCTACTTCAAAGTGTTGTAAAGCACAGAGTGAAAATTAATTTTTCTAGGTGACAGAATCAAAAAGTAGCTTTTGAGTTTGGATTCCCCTCCCCTCCCTCCCTCCCTCCTCCCCTCCCTCCCTCTTTCCCTTCCCTGGCCATCTTGTTCCATACAGGAGTTCCATTAAATGATACATAAAAGGCAAAATATCAAATTTAAAAGAAAAAGAAAAGCAAAGTTCATGTCATAAAACATGGCCAGAAATGTAATTGTGGAAATTCATACTCTTGATTGTACACAGCTTGCAATTTTGGCTATGAAAGTTCTAGCAACCATTGTTAAAGGAAAACCTGGTAAGAGTCACTATTGGTCATGGGTGAGATAAATTCAAACCAATGGTTTGGGAGAAGTAAAACTGCTCCGAGCCTCAGATAAGCCAAGGAGACATTCATTCTCCAAGGTGTATTCATAAAGAAGATGTGGCAGAAACATATGATAACATCCATAACAAGATCCTTGCAGAAGGCGAAATAAGTCAGATGGAGCTTATAGGACAAGTAACAGTTTATCAGGCAGAAGCAGTGAAGGTGGATATTTCAGTGAAAGAAAGAGTACGTGCCATGTGTTAAAAGTCCACAGCATTTCTCAGTTAGTAGTGTGGAGTTAGGGCATAGAAGGGGTAGGTCAAAAGTATGTGACAGACCCAGGCAGGCCTTGGAGGACTGGAAAATCACCAGGCGGGAAAACTGTACCTTGGGAAACTGTAGCCTGGGAAACTGCCTGCCTGGGACACAGCCTGCCCGGGACACTGCCTGCCAACCCTGCCCAGGACAAGCAGATGCCTCGCTGAGACTGGGGTCTGGGGTCGGCCTACCCAACATAACAGGATGCAGCTCTAACTTGAGCCTGAAAAGATGTATCAAGAACAAGGGTCAGCAGAAGCCGCACCCAGCAACCGCGCCCAGCAACCGGCTCTAGCCAATCAGACTCTGACACCCCAGCCAGTTACCCTTCATGGGGTTTTGCACTTAAAAACCCTGCCCTAAGAACAACTGAGCGAGCGAGTCTTAACCTCCCTTGGTTGGCTCCACATTTCCCTCTTATTCCTCGCTCATGAACCCTGCTCTTTAGCTTGCTGCCTCCATCTGGTTTCTTGAGTGACTCCGACCTAAAAGGATGTACAACACATTTTAGCTTGAGAGGAAGACTGGGATCCCATTTTGAAGGATTAGAAGCCACAAATGGAGCTTGGCTTTTATACCTTTAGGAAATTTTGAGATAAAAACTGAAAACCACTACAGCCACTATTGGATAAATCATTTCATCCCATTTTGCCTGGTTGCAGCTACCATTACAGTTACTGAAACCAGAAAAGCTGGTATTCATGCTGCTTGTCACCACCAGAACCATTAAGTGGAGACAGGGATTGAAACTTTATGGGTCCTTTATTCAGATGACTGGCAACTTGAGAAGAATGGCAGGTTCTGTCCCCTTACAAATTGTCTTAATATATCAGTTCAAGCTGACCTTTCTATAAGAACAAGAAAGGGTAGGTAAGGGTTTTGGGGAAAAGGTTAATAAAATAAGAGTTGTAGTCCAGAGGCCATCCCTCCCCCCCCCTACTTCTTTATCTGTGGATCAACAATTCTTTATTGGCATCCCAGGGTGTTCCCTTTCTGGGAACTGAACACAAAGGCTCAGATTCCATCTCCACCACTAGCAGATCCCCTGGGGCACAATGGTTGAATTCTGTGTGGACTGCCTAGAGTCAGTAACAGCCACACGCATTAACCACTTCGGCCTATCAACTGAGCCCAGAATCTTTAGAGTTCTCTTATTATTCTGAATGGGATGGGGGTGAGTGGAGGAAAAACTAGGACAATGAACACAATCCTGTCATACATTACTTCCTGAGAAAGATACATTTGTTTTTCAGATGGAACTGAAAGGACAAAGTCAGGGATATCACCCTGTCACTGTGCACTGTTTTAGCTTCCTGGGAGCTCCTTCACTATGGCTGCCATGGAGACACCTGGACCACTCTCTCTCGGACCCTGAGTGTGGGGTAAATCTCCACATCAGTCATCCTGCATGCATGCCCTAGATTATGGGGTTCTGCCATAGGTTCCAAGGAGGGCTACACTGTACGTAGGGACCCTTCCTCTTCAGATGGGCTCCTTATGAGCTAGCATGGAGCAGGTAATACAATCCTCTGTTTGCTGGAGTTATAATCTTTACAGAGAGGACAAACCTCTTCCATCAGCCAGGCATGGTGACACTAGAGGGGAGGTTATACCATGCTCAACAGACCTGATCTTATTCTCGTCCATCTTTTGGCTGAAAGATGTGCTAGTTTCCCTGGCAACGTGAGCATAACTACTCAAAATGAATGGACGGCAGGAACGTGCATGTTGGTAACAAATGAACCGAGTATAAGGAATGCTCTCTTGCCCAATGCACCCACACTATAAAGGAGATCTAGAAAATTAGCTTTGAGGTGACAGGAGTATAAATCACAGTGGTGTGCAAGTGTGGGACAGAGTACAATGCACAGGATATTTTGATGGACAAAGGAAAGAAACTGTGATCTGAATACAGCATTGTGTTATGGTCACAGCACTAGGAGGAATTATAAGAGTTGGGTTATAACCCCATTGTATCATTGCAGATCTGTGGCCAGATGGCTTTACCTACCTGGGTCCCAGTTTCCTAACAGGTAAAACAAGGCAATTGGATGAAGAGATTCCAAATGCCCTCCTATGTTGCTACATAACGATTCTGCCACTGGGAAGGCAGCAAGTTCTCTCCTGGTGTATGCAGCCTAGCAACCCAAATGGTTGTGCTTAACTGCTGCCTTGGCCCTGAGGCTCATTATTCTGTCGTAGGAAAGGTTCTCGGGCCCCTACAGCATCTTCACTCAAATGGGAGGAGTAAATCATAATAAGCTATGCTTGATATTTGCACCCTGCGCTAATGACCTCGAATTCAGGAATGCTGTAGGCAGGGACATTTGTTTTTGTAGGAAGGAACCATCAGTGGTTTTCATTTGACAAGAAAAAATGAGAGGAGTCAGAAAACCCTGGAGTTTGTTGGATAGAAGTTGTATAGTTATTGGAAGGGTAGTGGAAGATAGGGCAAAGGGGGCTACTGGTATGTTAAGCACCCAGGAGGCAAGGTGGGAAGAGAAAGGAGTTGGGCAGCAAACACCAGGGGTGTCTGGGGTAGACCGACTAATGCAGGGCTACCATTTGATCAGCTGCATTTGGTCAGCACAGCTGCCTGCTCTGGAGCTCACACCCAAAAGTCCCCTGAAAAAAAAACACATGCCATTCTGACACTTGTAATAGGGCAGGGTTCAACCTCCTGACTGCCAGTTAGCTGAATCCCAGTGAACCTTTGCTTTTCCCTAAAGACACCTCAAGTGCATCAACTCTCCTTCTGAGCAACACTGTGATTGTTCCTCCCTAAATCAGGATGAAACCTCAATTCTCAAGGCCCCCTCTATTTGTCCCGAGTTGACCAGACCCTGAAGCTTAACCTACTACCATGCCAGCTGACAAGCATGACCCAGCTGTTTGTTTTTCTACTTTTGGTTGAATAGAGGGTGGCCCAGAGACAGGCCGCAGGTAAGATGTCTGTGATGTGCATGCGTTTCTGCCACAGGATGGGGACTAACACATGCAGTGACTGTACTAGGAGCCGAGGTAAATATTTACAAGAATATGCTTGAAAAGTGTTACACTGTAGTGGCAGGCCTACATTAGAGTTTTAGGGTACAGGAAAGGTAGAGGGAAGAGTAAAGGTGCTTATGTAGTTGGAATATTCCAGAATGCATACTCGCTCTTTTTTCTCCTGTCCCTTCTTCACATTAGTCCTTCCTTGAGTCTCTCCTTGCTTGTTAATTCCAAGTTTTCTCCTACTGAGGTGGGGCTTTTAAAAATGGGGATTAAATCTGGATCCATGAAGAGCAAGATGAAGAGAAGAAAATGAATTCTCGGTATTCACTCCCTTAAATATATCACAGGTCTCTATTCATTTTTTTGCCTTCAGAATACCCTCCTTACATGGTAGTCTGGTAGAGGTAGGAGATTATAGGAACATGACTGGGGGGAACAAAGGAGTATTATGCAAAAAAACACCACAAAGTAGGTGCGGCATTCAAAAGGAGGAATGGGTGAGAGGCGAGCTTACTCTATTGTAAATGGACTCTGGCACTAGAGAGACTGAAATTCAAGTCCTAGATGTTTGCTAGAGAGCTGGAGTCCATGTCTGTGAAGAAACATAGAAGCTATACTGTGCCAGTTTCTGAGCCTAGCATTTAAGAAACTGGCAAGTTCCACTTCTTGTTTCTTGTAACATTTGCTCTAGTCAAAGGGATGCCAGTCACCACATTATGCTGAGGCCGCCACGCTGGAAGGAGTGATGTAGCCATGCAGAGAAGCCACATGGAGCCAGTGATGCCTGAGCAGCCCCGAGAAGTGCCAGCTGAGGTACGGGTCATGTGAGTAAAGGCAGCTCCAGATGATTCCATCTCCAGCTCCTGTCTGACAGTGGCCCCATGTGAGAACAGCCCCACTGAGTCCAGTCAAACCACAAAAACATGTGTGGTAACAATTAAGCGCTGTTTTGAGCCACTGCATTTCAGAGATGTTTAGTATGCAATGATACATAACTGCAAGAGTGACCTTGAGCAACTTTTTTGACCTCTCCAACCCTTAGTTTCCTCATCTACAAACTAGAGATCACAGCAAGCATCTGTCTTTGAGGGAGGTTATAAGCCTTCAGTGAGACGAAGTTTGCAAAGCAGTTGGTGCAATGCCTCACACAGTAGCAAGAAAAGCGTATAGATTTCTCTGCTTGAATATTTAGAATTTTCTGTTCAGGAATCCAGACTTTTTCAGATTTGTAAGAGTAACGCTATACCTCTTCCATGGGACCCTCAGGAGACAGCCCTGTGATCATTAATACTTCCGCAATGAAGCATGTGAATAGTTATTACAAGAGATAAATAAAGATGAATAATTCAGTGTAGGTCAGGTAGGGCTCAGCCACCAAATCCACCCAAGTTCAGTTGAATGAGTTACCACAAAGGCATTTGACTTTTCCAAGCTTTTTTTTTCTCTCCATTTTAGAATTCTGTATTAGGGATGGGGGCTCATACACATATTATTTCTCTTACTTTGCGATGACAAGCTTCTGCCTTTATGTCTCCTTTCCTTATTCCTGTAACACAATAGAGGCTGGCTTTTAACAGTTTATGAATAGACAGCACCCTTGCTAATGTCTCATAAGGAGCGTTCCCAACAGTCCTTCCGTTTGGGCAGCTGAAATTCAGTCAGCTCTTTGACTGCTCAGATGACTGTGTGAGAAATGTAGTACCAAGGGAAAGGTACAGCCTGTCAAAGGAAACGCTATTTTAGCAAGAGACACTCTGTGCAAGTCAAGGTTCATCTGGTTTTCTCTTCCAGAGAATCTGTCCCACATTTTAATGACTCCATGAAATTCCAAAGCAGGGTAGTAGCCCAGGTAACCGGGAACCAGACTTGCTAGAACATCAAATAGATATATGAGAGGCCTCTGTCACAGTTCATTCATTTTGTTAAATCCTGAGTGCTAATTTACCCAAAGGGCTTTTCCCTTCTGCGTTTAAATGCAACACAGTAGGAAGAGGCCTCCTTTTTCATATCCTTCTCAGTTATGACTCTTTGAAGCATCTGGCGCTGTCTCTTTCATACGCTGACCATACTGAAGGTACATTTCCCCTGATGGAAAGCCAGACAAGAACTGCTATAGGGAGGGAGGAGCAGAACTTTGTAGCTCTTCTTTTCTTCTTCCATGTGAAAAGAGATAAATCCTTAAATCATTATTTTTCCTGGAAGAAAGAGCACACTCATACAAAACCCCATCATTGTGAGGCATTTGCCTCAGTGTGAAAGAAACCAGATAGCTCATGGACAAATGACAGACCAGTGACAACAGTTATTTAGTTTTGCCTAACACCACCACAAAGCACTGTGACCCCAAAGCCAGAGAGAATGCAGCCATAGTCCAAGACTGTACCCCCTGGACAGATGCCAGAAGTGCTCACTGCAATGAAGGCATTGCTCTGGTTTAATCTCAAAACCTCAACCAGCCTCTGAATGGCTTGTTGTTATTTTCCCCCCATATACTCCCTTCTCAATGGAGGTTTTTCTATATCTTTTTAGGGAACCTAAAAAAAAACTCTTTAAGCCATTTCATGTAAACATTTGTGATCATGTTTTTGATCCCTTTCACGTACTTTGCAAAGCACCATGTATATGTTCAGCACTACATAAAAATGACTAGGTAAAAAGAGAGGAGACGTCAGCCAGTCTCGGTATGGTGTTTGAGTTTCGGTCCAGATCACTGCAAGAATTCCATAAACTAGAGACATTCATTGAGTACAAATGCCAATTTCACATTCCAAATTCAGAAGATGGATCAAAAGGTATCTAGAGAACCCTTCCAAAATGTGCTGTTATCCTAACATGTCCCTCAATGTTGTCGTTTCCCTATTTGTGCCATTGTTTCAATGCCATGGCATTCACACCAGTGCTGTGAGCATGCTTATTGGTGGGAAACTTACCATCAGTGGGAATGGAGAAATATTCCCAATCATGAAGAGAGTACATATTTATATTCCAGGTATCAGGTGTGGTGCTGGAGAGTCAAAAATAAGTCAGATATAACATTTCACACTTGACACCAGCTGGGGTGAAACAAAAATTTACCATATAAAATTTTGTGAGTCTAGTGTATAGATACAGATATGAGCAATGATGGGGATTGAGGTCTGTTCAGAAAGTATCCAGCCACCCAATATGAAACAGGGAGACATTTATTGAAGATGCAAGCTATAAGAAACATTGCACATAGGACAGTGACACCTCAGTTCCCTTTGGAGTTATGACCTTCTTGAGGAATCTGGTGCATTGGTTGTGGTTTGAATCAAGTCATTAGCAGCTGCAGCATGATGTTCCTTCTGCTATGGTCACAGAAACCATGGCACAAATTTTGCCAAGACATGTTTCATGCCAAGATCCTACTTCAAAATCTCAGGCACAGTAGTGTTTAGAATCCCCAGATAAACTTCTAGTTCTCACACTGTCAGTCACCTATCTTTGTTCATTGCAGCCCATACATGTCTAACATTCTCAGATGGTCTGCTAGTTGCAGGCCTTACAGAACATGAATCACTTTAAACAGATTCTCCACCATCTTCCAAACATTTGTGCTACACTGTTATTTGTGCTGCACGCATTGCATCATCCCTGAAAGCCTTCTGAATCATCTACATAGTTTCTGAGAAGGGATGTTCAAGCTCAAAGCAAAATTTGATGCAGACTCATTGCTCTACTCACTCAGTCATTTTGAATGCGACGGCCACACAGTACATATGGTCACTCAATGGCATCTACTGCCCCCACTGACTAGCACAGTGAAGTCATCGTTGTTCAGACATGAGCATTGCAGTCCATTCTCCTTGGCTGCCAGGTTACATCGATGTCACGCAAACCGTTCTCATTATATTAACAACGGCTGCACTTTTTCTGGACAGACATCTGGAAAACTCATACACACACATCTATAGGAACTATGCATCCTGGCTGGACACCGTCAAGGGGCTTGTTGTGGGTATGGTGTGGCAGAAGTAGTTGGCCCAGTGGTGGAGGCTGGGGCTGGACCACTGGCCAGAAGGCTGCACAGAAAAGAAAGCACAGACTTGGGCATCTGGAGCTATTCTAATCTAAGGGGAATCCACGTCAACCAGAAAGGGATGTTGGACAATAATCCAGTTAGGAGACTGACTATGTGCTCCACCTGCTGACACATACATCAATGGCTACAGAAAAAGGGACGTGACGCCCAAGGGTCCTGATTCTCTTTGCAACCATGAGGGCTGGGGAAGCCTCCCCTTCACCCCACATATCTGAGCAACATCTTATTTGCAACAAGCTGAGGTAGAAGGAGGCTGAATGAGACACTGTGCCTTCTTCCTTATGAAAGATTGAGCCCTAAATAAAAAGCCTAAAGCAGACTGAGAATTTATTTTTCTTCTATTACATGGTGGAGGAAGCTCCATGAAGGAGACGGAATCAATTTAAGATAAACTAAAAGAGCAACATTTTTTGGCATCTCTTATATCACGGGAATGAATAGTGTCTCCAGTACATAATATATCTTTACAATTGACTATTTTCTTCACTTTATATACAAGAGTTTTATGAAAATACTTTCTAAAATGAATCTCCAAGAAAACAGTTCTTGAGAAACTCACTCTTCTAAATAATAGACTTTAAAAAAATATTCATTTCTACTTGAAAACAATAGGACAATTAACAAAAATAAAAATAATAATACCTAAAACCAGTGGACAAGAATGTGAAGTAGGTAGATCTGATACTCTGATGAGAGAGAGAGGAGGTTCAGTTTTACTCCTAGGAGCACGCTGGCTTTGTACTTGTCAATGCACTGCTTTGTCATGGTTCTAAGGTCTGGTCATCTGAGTAAATTTGATCTCCCTTGATTTCATCTCCTGCAATTAGGCTGGAAAGTCTAATTAGAGAGCGGGAAGAATAGCTTACAGTTCATTCCCATTGACGTCTGCTTTGTATGTAGTTCTAGAGAATTCCTGAGGGAGTGGTCAGTGGCCCTCAGACGTCCCCGAAGGAAGCGGGGTGAGAATTTGGGCAAGAGCACAATGAAAAGGACTAAGGAACACACAGAACTATGTCTGGTTTGTCACTCCTATTTCAACCCCAAGGAGGGTGTCATTCAAGCATCTCAATATCTTCATATTGAGAGTAAGTGTATATTACACTGTTTGTTTGACTCAGAAGACTTGAACTATCAACATAATAAAAATAAAGTTCATTGACTTCATCATTTCCCACTTGTTGCTTGCTAAATTCTGTGGGAAAGATGAATTATCTCCTTTGGAAGCAGTGCAGCTTTGTAAAAACTAATTGTCAACCCTGGCCAGTGTAGCTCGGTGGATTGAGTGCGGGCCTGTGAACCAGAGGATTGCAGTTCGATTCCCAGTCAGGGCATGTGCCTGGGTTGCAGGCCAGTTCCCAGCAAAGGATGCATGAGAGGCAACCATACATTGATATTTCTCTTCCTCTCTCCTTCCCTTTCCCTCTAAAGATAAATAAATAAATAAATTTTAAAAAATTAAAAAAAAAACTAATTGTCAGTCCCAGCATCGATCACATTGCTTCTAAGTTTTTCTTTGTTCTCTCAGCCACAGGTGGAAGGTTGTGTAAAGTAGTCACAAAAAGAAATGCAGAGTTACATGTAAAGATCTCAGGAATAACTCATTATCAAAGGAAATATTGTTTAGGAATCCCTGGGAAGGTTCAAGCATGCCAATGTTCTCTTTATAGCCACATTAAAACTGGCAAGATCCCCATGCCATAAAATTTGATGAAACATAAATAAATAAATATGTACATGACGTTATAGTTTCCTTACATACCCAGGAATAAAGTTACAAATATAATTCCAAAATTTTCATTTACAACAGTAACAATTATAAAACGAACAGGAATAAACTTAATGAGAAATGTGCAAGATCCACATTAAGAAGATTATCACAATTTACAGTCAGAAATTTTTTAAAAGTCTTGGAAAAACAGAGGAACCATATGTCTGGATGGAAAGTCACTATGGTAAAACTTCCAATTATTCCTAAATTAATCAAAATATTTGAAGCAATCTCAACAAAAATCCAAATGGCATTTTTAAACTCTTGCCAAGAGAGTGTGGACAAATTAAATGTGCAAGAATAGCCAAGAAAGTTTTGATAAGCTTGAAGCAGCAGATTTCAAAATGTAAATCAAGGGCGTAATAATTAAAGGAATGTTCCCGATGTGCTGGCAATGCAAGAGCAGAGCTGTGAAACCAAAGACAAACTCTAGAAACAGGCCAAGCACGGCATAGGACCTTATTCCACACCGCAGATAGCATCTCACAGCACAGTGGGGAGAAGTCATCAGTCAGATAATGGATTGGAAGAAAGGTGCCATGCATATGAGAAATGTAAAGGGAAGAATGATCTGACCATGAAAAAATTCAGATGTATAAAAATGAATTTTAAAAGCACTGAAAGAAAATACAGGTGTTTATTTGTCTCATCTGGAGGTAAAAAGCTTTCTAAACACATAGTCAAAGGCAAAATTTATAACTAAATAGATTTAGTTACTTTTTAAAGTAAACTGAGAAGGGTGGAAATGGGAGGGAGGGGGGAGCACGGGGGGTGGGAGGGGATGGGAGTAATAGACAGAAAACTGTACTTGAAAAATAATTAAATAAAAAAAATTGGGGGAAAAAAACCCTAACTAACTAAGCAAACAACCAGAACAGGAACAGAATCGTAGATATAGAGATCATTTGGAGGTTTATCAATTGGGAGGGGCAAGGGAGAGAATAGGAGAAAAGGTGCAGGGATTAAGAAGTACAAATTGGTAGGTACAGAATAAACAGGGGGATGTTAAGAATAGCACAGGAAATGGAAAAGCCAAAGAATTTATATGCAGAGTTGCATGTAAAGATCTCAGGAATAACTCATTATCAAAGGAAATATTGTTTAGGAATCCCATGGACATGAACTAATGTGCTGGAGCGAAGGGGGGTGCCAGGCAGAGGGGGACATAGGGAGAAATGTCGGACAAGTCTAATAACATAATCAATAAAATATACTAAAAAAAAGTAAACTTTTAAGACAAAAGACAAATAGAAAATGTTTGCGATGGATGGCAGATAGCACTGACATATAAAACATTTACAAAAATCAGTGTCAAAGAAGGAACATACAAACAGAAAAGTAGGCAAACAGATAGTAACAGGAAATTTATGAATTAAATACAAATAAACATTTAAAGAAATTAATCAATATAACCTACAAAGCACTAAACCTTTTATCCACAGGAAATAAAGTCACCATTTCTAACAGCGGAGACATGGAAACAACCTGTGTCCATTGGCAGGTGAAAGTACACAGACATACACACACACACATATAATGTATAGACACATACATAATAGAATACTACTCATCCATAAAAAGAAGGAAATCCTGCCATTTGAGAGAGCATGGATGGACCTTGAGAGTATTAGGCTAAGTAAAATAAGCCAGACAGAGAAAGACAAATACTGTATAATCTTACTTATATGAGGATTTAAAAAATAGATAAGAGAACAGATTGGTGGTTGGCAGAGGAGGGGTCTGGGGGGTGGGGTGGGCAAAACGAGGGAAGGTGATTGAAATTTAAAAAAAGACACATATGAAATGGGAAATATCACAATGGGCTTCAAAAATGCCAAAAAAATATTAAGATGCTCATTCTGAAAAAAACAGAGACTGATTTTTAAAAATGTTGGGTAAACATTGTGGGAATTCCAATTATGAAATTCTTTAAAGTATTATAATTCCAAAAGTATTTTTTTAAATTTTTTAAATTTAATTGTTGTTCAAGTACAGTTGTCTTCATCTTACCAACCCTACTCCCCCCATCCCAGTCACCCCTGCTTTCATCCTTTCATCCAAAAGCATTTTAATTCCTTATTTAGACCTGTTTTTCAGTAAAAATTTGTTTTGACATTCTTTGAACCTCCTATATTCTTAGAGTAAAAGTGTTCCTGACCACCTGTGGCCACACTGTAGAAGTGTCCACATGAGATGCTGCGGTTCCTGTTGGAATCAACATTTTCTACTCCAGATATTAGCCTGTGACTTGAGAGTGAATTTATACATAAATTAGGGATTAGAATCTTATAATTCACTGAGATTTCTTTAGCACGAACACTTCTAGGAGCTTATAAGGTTTTGTGAATGTGTACTAGAGGGTTTGATCCTGTGAGCTGGCCAAGAAAACAAACCACAATGATTTAATGAAAAGAGGACTCAGCATACCATCAACAAGCATGTTCCAAGAGCCCAAATGCTGCACAGCTCTCTATGCTCTAATAGAATTTACCAGGGTATTGGAGCTCAGTCTCGGATGCTGGAGACATAGGTGGGATGCACCTCCTTATCACTATTTTTCCTCACCTAGCTTGTTGCTATATGAGGATTGCTCACATTCTCTAAACTGGGTGGACGTTGGCCCAAGTCAATTATTTGATCTGTTGGTAGCAGTAGGAGTTATGCAAGACTTCCAGGGCCACTGGGGCTCTCACGTTCATCAGTTGTGGCTGAGTTCTTGTCTCTTGATGAGACCCGTGGGCTCAGGACTGAACCATCAGCTTCTAGGAAAATGTCCTTAAGCTTGATCCAAAGTCAGGCTTCTATGTGCACTTCTTGGAAGCACATGTTAATTAGTTAGTTAAGGAATTAACGAAACATTAGTGTGATCCTCTTAAAACTGAAATTTCATGTAACTCTTTTGCTCAAAGCTTTCCGGCGGCTTCTGATCTCATTCAAAGTAAAACCCAAAGTCATTATTGTGCTTTTCAAGGCCATTGGTGATCTCTGTCCCCACCTGTCCTTTCCTTTGTGACCTCATCTATAAACTCTCCCCTGTGTATTCTAGTCCAGACCTAAAAAGGGTCCTTGTTGGTTTTTAAACACATAAGCATGCTCCTGCCTCCAGGTCCTTACATTTATCCTCCTTCTCGAGCTCCTCTTCTGTCAAATACCTGCAGACTACTTCCGTGACTTCCTTAAGTATTTAATCAAATGTCAACTTCTCTGGGAGGCTTTCCCCCCACTGTCTAAAATCTTAACTCTCTTCCCAACACCTGCCCCCTGTCACAGCCTAATTTTTGTTTTTGTATTATTTATTTTTTATTTTTAATTACATTTATAGGGGTGACATGGGTTAATAAAATTGCATAGGTTCTGAATGTACATTTCTATGTTATATCATCTGTGTTTTGTACTATGTGCCCACCTCCCATAGTCTGATCATTCGTCACCATATATTTGACTCAGTTTACCCTTTACAAATCTGCTACTTCTGTTCCCTCTGTTAACCACCATACTTATGTCTGTGTCTATGAGCTTTGTTTGTTTTTTCTTGTTTCTTCATCCACCACTTTCAGTTCTATACCCCACATACAAGTGAAATCATCTGGTTTTTAATTTTTACTGTGTGACTTGCTTAGCACAATATTCTCAAGATCTGTCCATGTAGTCACAAATGGTAGTGGGAGGTCACCAGGTTTCCTAAGGAGGGTCGTACTGGCCCAGTTCAGAAATGAAGTAGACGAAACTTTCATGCTGATCAATTTTTAGAGGTCTAATTTTTAGACCTCTCACTCATCCACATAGAATATACAATGTACTGCCTCCATTGTTAAATTGTAAGCTCCTTACAGACAAGAATTTTGGTCCATTTTACTCACTATTATATCTGTAGCCCCTAAAACAACACCTGTCACATAGTACACACTCAATAAACAACTGTTGAATGAATTAATTCACAGAACACAGCATACTTTAGGTGAGCTCCTGGTCTAGCACATTTGGAAAAGCTACTGTAAAGGACACATGGACAAGACCGAGGGGGGAAGTGGAAGCAGGGAGGGAGGAGGTTTGGCTGGGGTGCAGGGGAATGGTGGGGGGAGGAAATGCAGACATCTGTAATTGAACAGCAATAAAATAATTTAAAAATAGAAAAAGTGGTTTTAAACAGGTATAACCATGTGCTACATTCTAAAATAGAAGAATTCACAGGCAGTATAGGTGCAGGGCAGGAGAAGACTCACATAAGTCCACCTAGAGAGAGAAGGAATGGCTTCATGGAGGGCCTAGCCTGTGTTCTGCTATCATTCCTTGTTGAGGTCCAGTACCACCCCCACCATGTCCAGCCCTCCGTGGGTGAGGCCCAAGTCTAGGGATACCTATCAAGCCCCGACCTCAGGAGAGTTGTAGGGAACTGGTGTGGCACATTGGAAATAGTACTGGCTTTGAAATCAGCTCGATATATTTTTTAGAATCTCAAGTTCACAGCAGAGTCACGGGAAAATCTGGGTTCTGCCAGGTCTCCCTTTTCTTCACTGACAAACCCATTATGCCTTTCTTTCCTGTGTCCCCAAATACATGAGATACAATCAAAGTTCCATTTTTGTTACCAACTTACAAAAACACTGAGTTAATCCAGGAACTGTATCTTGTTCACTGTTTCTCTGTTTAAATGTTGTTGAAAGTATCCTTAACTTATTTAGGGCAAATACCCTTATATCATACAGTGTTCAGTTCAACAAAAATTTAAGCCAACTTAACCTGAAGAGGAGAGATAGCAGAATAGAGTGAGATAAGATTCTAGGTGCTCTTTTTACCTTCATTCTGCCAGGCCTATAAAACAGTGTACCAGAGGGGAGGCGAGAGGGAGATAACAAGGGGAAAGACAGGAAAGGGTCATCAAGAAACATAAAGGACCCATGGACAAAGCCAAAGCGGGGAAGGATGGAGGGTGGGAGCTGGGGGTGAGTGGGGCAGGGAATAGTGGTGGCAGGAAAATGGAAACAACTGGATTTGAACAACAATAAAAAAAATAAAAATAAATAAAAAATTAAACAAAACAAAACAGTGTAATACTTTCCACATTCTTTATATGAGCTGTCCCCACTGTCTTCACAGGGGAAGGGTGGCAGAGGGGACTCTAGGTGGCTCTCAGGTTCACACAGCCTCTTCCAGGGTGACAGACCTTTTCTCTGCTCATCTTTCAGAGAGAGCGGTTTGAAAGTGAGAACTGGTTTGAGCATAGCAGAACAGCTCTCACCATATCACATCTCCCTTTTCCTCCCTCTGCCAACTCCTGAGAGCCTAAAGAATATACATTACAAAACCCAAGAAGTAATGTGGAAATGTCTGAAAGAACCTTTGCCCTAGACTCCCAAGTTCTTGGTTTATTCAAACAACTTGAATTAAAACAGAAAGACAACTTTTTCAATAGGGTCTATGTAGTCCTGTCTTCAGAACATTCAGCTCTACCGTTGACTAGCTATGCAATCTTGGAAGAGGATGCGGGGATTGATGTCTGCCTTGCTGGTTGAAGGAATTTGCAAGTAGTGCTAGCTATTATTGCCTTGGAAAGTAAACCACAGGTATGGAGAGTAGAACTTTGTTTTACATTCCCATAATGTATCCTTTATTGAACAATCCTTCTAAGATGCTCGTAGACGTAATATGAAGTGTCGAGGGCTAGGGAAGAGAAGCTCTCTGACATAGTCCCATTCCAAGTGGGCCTCTGCCATGGTTACCAGCATTTAGATACAGAATAATCTCGTGTATTCATTCCAGAGGGAACCATAACCCAAAGATCTTACCAAGTCAAACACTCTGGTCAACCAAACAATCATTACTTACTGGAAAAGTCACTTCTTTCTGACACATACTTTCCTCTCACTTTTCAAAGATGCTAGCAGGCTGAAGATGTCAATGCTCACAGATGTATTTATTACTTCCAAAGATTTACTAATTTCAACATTTATTTCAAGTTACCTTTTTATTATTGTCACTATTGCAGATGTCCCCATTTCCCCCCCTTTTGCCGCCTTCCTTTCAGCCCCCATGCCTCCTTCCCTCTGGCCATCACCACAAGACTACCGCAGGTATGACTTTCCAGAGGGGACATTAGGAGTCTATCTAAATTTCAATCGTTTGGTGGTTTAATCCTATACTGGATGCTGTACATCTCCCCCCATCCTCCTTTACTGGAGATGTACATGTGCCCCACTTCCTGCTGTTAATGGCTCTCAGCTGTCCTCCGTTCAAGAATACCCTACCTCCAAATGACAGCATGAAAGGACAGTGTACACAGGCCAGCTCTCTCGCTTCAAGGTGGGATTAACTCTGTTGGACTCATGTTGCAGAGGCCCCTGAGGGATCGAACTTGAGTATGTCTGCCATGGAGACCACACCCTTGCTTCGCTTTTGCCCCCTATTTGTTGCTCCTGAGAATGCTCCCTCAATAAACTACATACACCCAAATCCTTGGCATAAGCTCTGCTCCTAGCAAGCTCCACCCATATCAATGCCACGTGGTCCACTGGTTTATATCTTGCCCTTATAAGAGAAGATGAGGAGGAATTTAAAGAGAAGAATGTAGACTTGATGAACACATGAAAAAAATTCCTTGTAGAACTGCAGAGTAAGATAACGCAAGCAATGTTGCTCCAAAGTTCCAGCAGTACCTGTTAATGATAGAAGTCTCTGTGCTTTATTCAGACTCTGAATCAGAATCTCTAAAGCAGGGGCTGGAGAAGCTGTAGAGTTAACAAGTGTTCCAGGGGATTCCCATCATCACTAAACCTGGAATATCTGGAACTAGAACAGACTACAGCAGGGGGTAGGCAAAGGTTTCCTGTAAAAGGGCGACACAGTAAATATTTTAGGCTTCAGGAGCCGAATGGTCTTGTTTGCACTACTCAACTGCCATTATGGTGCACAAACCAACCACAGACAGTATATAAACAAATGAAAATAGCTGGGTTCCAATAAAAATGTATTTACAAGAATGCGTGCCAGCCGGATTT
Source organism: Sturnira hondurensis (assembly GCF_014824575.4). Lineage (NCBI taxonomy): Eukaryota > Metazoa > Chordata > Mammalia > Chiroptera > Phyllostomidae > Sturnira > Sturnira hondurensis. The sequence goes on along the minus strand of NW_028077253.1, from coordinate 1,604,344 downwards.
GGCCCCGGGCCAGTTTGCTAACCCTTGAACTAAGCATATGGGGGCATAAAAATGGTTTGTTGTTCTATAATCATTTTGGCTGCTCAAGATTGGTACCCGTCTTTCTTGGGCAAAACGTTTACATAATGTTAATCAGGCAAGAGACCCTCCCTGAAGTGGAGAAACATTTCATTTTTCTAACCTCATTTTCATTCCTTGAATGTCACTGGCCTTGCCATGAGGTAATTTAAACACGGATTTCAGCAGGGAGATGGTTTCTAGAGGCCAGGTCTGCTCTTCTTTCATGCTGATTCACATTATTGCCAGAGGCCATTTCATCAGGACAGAGTCCAGCTACTGCAAGGAGAGAGGCAGACCTATTTCATTCCTCTGCGTGTGCACCTGTGTGTGTGTGTGTGTGCATGGCCTGCATCTGTGGCACTAAATTCGGAAAATAAAACTTGTAAATCTACGTGACATCTGCTCTGGATAGGTATGAGGTTACTTAAGTCTCCCTTCTGTTGTCTTAACATTCTGTAATTAACTTTATGAAGACTTATTAATAGCCCGCTCTTTATTCACTAACATTTCCTATCCCTCTTTACAAATTGCATGCTGTTACTATCACAATGGAAAAATGTCAATGCTCGGCATAGATGTACTGTGAAATAAACAATTTTTACATTTAAAAAATTAGTTCTTTTTAATTAGGTTCTTGGGTTTTATCACCAGACATTCGAACACACTGGATAGAATTCTGTTCAGAGCAGGTAACTCCCATTCATCGTTAAGTGACCCCGGGAACAGGGTAAAACAAATGTGCAGCTCTGCAGCCTGACTATTTACCATTAGGCTGTGACATCGGCTACTTGGCACACATTTATTTCACATAAAACAGACTAGCGCCAGTTTTCTCATTAAATTGGCTTTAGCCTCTGAACTCTGGGCCCACGTATGTTTATTCTGAAGATTGCTGCTTGTCGGCAGATTTGCTACCTGCTGCATTACTCCAGAGTCATTTCGACAAGGTTGGAACTCTTTCAGGTCTGTCTACAAGATATGTTTTCAGGAAATCTCAGGTTTACCTTGCATGCAGCATTTGCGGTATTTGAGAAATTTAGTGCTTAAGAACAGACTCAATTAAAATTCGCGGTTGGTGGACCAGGATTGATGGTTGTCTGGCTGCAAGCCAGTGTATATTACAGAGCTGATCCCAAACACAGGTCTCCAGGACACTGTGTGTGTGTGTGTGTGTGTGTGTGTGTGTGTGTGTTTACACTTGGTGCTGAATCCCAAGGCTTTTTCTCAGAACATCCAACTTGAATTGTATGGTTCTGGGATGAAAGGGCTGGGGACTGATCTCTCCCTGTATGAGTTGGCCCCTGTACTGGATGCTGTATTCACCACCGGGATCCTTACTATAGGACTCGGCATCTATTTCCCCAGCAGCTAGGAGAACTGGCTAGTGACACCTTACAGCCAAGTCTCTCTTCGGGAATCCCTTAGCCAAAGGGAGTTGCTTCTACCAATGTCATGCCCCCCCTAGTGGGCAGGCTGCATCTAGTGACTGATCCTCTTCCTTAATTCTGGACACCTACAAAGTTCCCCATGGGTTTGCCTGAGGCCTCACGCAACTTCTCCACCTGTACGATTATGTTTCCCTCACTTCCTTACTGGTGTTCCCAAGAATAGGTCTCAATAAAGCTCCTCGCCATAAATTTCTATCTCAATCTTTTTCTCTAAATGACCCAGCTTACGACACCTTCTGTGGCTCAGATAAAAGCTTCTATGGCCTCAAATTCTCAGCACTAATATAGCATAACAACAACCACACTGATGTATTTGTAGATTTACTTAGCCACTTTTTGAACAAGTGGTAGGTTGCTTGAGAGAAAGACGGGTCTTGATATTTCCCATATACCAAGTACTGCCCGGGCCTTCAAAAACATTCAGGACACATTTGTGGAATAATTTGGAATACAGAGACTAGAAACCGAAAACACAGGTCCAAGGCTCTGGTTGTGTCCCCTACAAGAATGGTCCGTGACAGAAATATTATTCAGGTTATTTATCGTCAGAGTGCTTTCATGAAAAGGAGAGTGAAAGAAGCAGGATAAACAGGGGCAGGGAAAGAAGCTAAACCAAAACGTGGTTTCTATGGTGACTAATTCTGATCCCACCAGTCAGGTCTGGATCATGAATGAAACAGAGAAACATTGCCACCTTGAGGCAACAGGGCCTGACCTATACAAGTTAGTGGCAATCAGTCATCAACCATGGTGTGCCCTGAGCAAAGGAGATGGGACACATAGTCTCCAGGGGCAAAGAAGCTCCTACTTTTAGACTAGACCAGTCTCTTGAAATTAGTCATCCAGGCCAACAGCATTAGCATCATTGGGAACTTTTCTTAGGTCCCAGCCTAGACCTACTGAATCAGAATCTCTGGAACCTGAGGTCAGTCATCATTTTTGTAAATTAAGATTTTATTCATTTAGTTTTAGAGAGAGGGGAAGGGAAGGAAAAAGAAAGGGAGAGAAACATCCATGTGTGATTGCCTCTCATGCTCCCGTAATGGATGGGGACCTGGCCTGCAACCCAGGCATGTACCCAGACTGGAAATCAAACCAGCAGCCCTTTGGTTCACAGCTTGCACTCAATCCACTGAGCCACACCAGCCAGGGCCCAGCTATCAGTCTTAACAAACTTTCTATGCAATTTAGAAGCAAGCAAAAGTCTGAGAACCACTGGCCTAAGGTAATGCTCCACAGAGGGGTGGTGGTAATGGCAGTAGCTGTGAGCTTTAACTAAACACTCCCAGCAGATGGAGAATGGGTGTATTTGCAGATTAAGAGCATCTAGGTGAGGTACGAAGAGCATCCACTACAGTGGACAATGAAGAAATTTTCTAACAGCCAACAAAAGGAGATATTCCCATAAATTCTTTTAGATCACAAAGTGGGATTGCTGGAAGTGGGTGTGAATCAAATTGGACTACTTAGAAAGAAAATGGCCTAATACCTGTTGCGTGGATGGATAGTCAGTTTCTGGGGAGGTAATGAGATTGTAGATAAGGGAAAGAATTTCCTATAATGTTTTTTAAATGGAGAATCAGGACAGAACTCTAGACCAATTGTTGAGTGTGAGGAGAAGTTCCCATCCCAAGTGCCAGGGCAGGAATCTGATTATCGGACAGAAGCACAACATATAAAGAGGAAAAGCAGCAGGGTATACAGTAGGAACTCTTCTATTTCCAGACATAATGTTTCTCACGTTGCTGTTGACCTGAAACAGGAATAATCCTAGAATATGAAGCTGCTGATGCTAAAGTGGGTTTCTAATCAGCTTCAGCAACAAAGGTTAGAGAGAAACAAAATCAGAAAGCCTGGGATATTATGACTATATCCTTCCAAACTAATATATTAAAATGTTATATAAAATGTGCTAGAGCTGAGAGTTATAGCAAACTGTAAGAAACATGCTTCCATAAATGGACTATCCATCTCTGTTATGGGATTTACAAACTACTTTGCTGTAATTTAGGTCCAAAGTGATACACTGTTACAATATAATAATTTACTGTGCGGTTTATATGAAAATGAGATTGAAATAGCTGTGATTTCTAACTCCTAAAACTTTCACACAATCTCTTACCGCTTGACAAGCCGATTCAATAAAAGAGGAAGACAGGAAGCGCAGGAGCAATTTGTAAAAAGTGTGCATTCCTGATTGTCGTTCAATTAGACAACAAAAGAACAGAAAATATGCACCTGTGAGGATGAAAATGGTGGGGAAATATGTTTAATAGCTGAGATGCAGATTCTGTCTTTAGTGGAGTTTCTACCCCATATTAAGCCAATAAACAGGTCTGCTCTCTAGCCGGTTCATCAAAAGTGGCAGACATATAGTTCTTTCACTCTACTGTCTCAGCATATATTTACTAACTGGTCTGTAATGACTTTTTTGGAACATTACCCAACACTATTTTAGAGAAAGAAAGAATTCATTATCTGAGAAACAAAATATGTAGGCCTTGTTTCTGGCAGACATCGATACCCAGCTCTATCATTTGAAATGGGAGAAGTAAAATTTTTTTAAAAAGAACACTTTCAATAATTTTTTTTCAAACAAGAGTTTCAACACTGGTTGTTTTAGGTGCTCTCTGGGGTATACATTATATAAGTTAGCCAATAAATTATATTGCTACTACAGGCTATGGGAATCTCTTCATTCTTTTTTTAAATTTAATTCTTGTTCAAGTACAGTTTTCTGTCTTATATTCCCAGCCCTGCCCCACCCAGTGCTCCCCACCTGCCTCCCATTTCCACCCCCCCACCTTAGTTATTGTCCATGTGTCCTTTATACTTGTTCATGTGAGTCCTTCCCCTTTTCCCCTGTGATTCTCTCCCCTCTTTTATTACCACTGATGTGCAGTGACCATGAATTTCCTTCCAAATCATATCTAAACTCTACTTCATGCCAGCCGTCTACTCTGCAGTTCTCAAATTGAGCATGAATTACAATTACCTGGAGGGCTTGTTAAACTACAACTTGCTGGAATCCACTCTCAGAGTTTCTCATTTAGTAGGTGTGGAGTGGGATCCAGGAATCTGCATGTTTAACAAGTTCTCAGGGGATGCTACACTTGGGGACCCTGGCTCTATCTCTGGCTTCCATCCTTTGGTTCTCTTTAACTGCCACACCATCAGTTCACTTTTCTCATTCTTCCTAAGAATGCCCAGTGCTCTAGACAGATTAATACAACTTCTGAATTCATTCTTAAAAAAAGAATTAAATATTGTCAGATCTCTCACCCTACTTGGTGCAGAACTGTATGTAAACTTAGTAAACTCAGCATGATGTAATATATTTAATATTGTAATAATTATCACAAGTTTATTACAAATATTATATATTTTAAATGGCTTTGATAATGATTTTCTTATAGATGAAAATCTAGACTCATATATCATTAGTAATCAGTGACTTACATTTTTTTTCAACACCTAGGACATGAGAGGGACTTGATACTTGTTTGTTAAGCGAAGGGCTAATACGGTAATTTGGTTCAGCCTTCCAGTTATGTCAGAAAGTTCCTCAACTAATTACAATTCAGGCTTTATCATGTTTAGATAATTTAATTGATAAAAAAAACAAACAAATGTGGCTGAACCAAAACTGACCTTTAAAAGCTTGATGGTTCTGATATATAGGGTACATGAAACTTAATCTAACATATTTGAACTCATATGTCCATTGCACAAACCTTCCTTTTTTAGTGTAATATCCTCTACACATCCAACCCATTCTCATAAAAGAGTTTCCAGATCTTTTTCATCAACCTGGTTACTTATATCAGAATACAGTTTGATTTTTCAATATCCCCTTCAAAACAGTTCTCATATTTTTAGCAGAGCTAAAATATTTTCATATTTTTTGCAATGTAAAATCAGAAAGGAGTACCTGCTCCTTTGACTGGAAATGTCTTCTATCCATATGTGTTAAGTATCCATGGAATGTTTGAATCAACACAGTATACTTATAATATATGGCTGTCATAACTCCTAACAATATTAATATATTTAAGTACTAATTTATATAGCAGAGTGTTGAACTTGAATGCAGAATTTCATATTTAGACCTAAAGATATCTCCTTTGTTAGATTTTAACTCCTTGTTTTATTTATTTAACCATTTTTGTATCTTGATACCATTCTCCCAGTATGAAAATTATTATTCTATTTTAAATTATTTATTATTTAGTATGCTAGCTGTATATGGCTTCCTTCCTTGGGAACTTTGTATTTACAAATATATGTAATATATATATATAGTATACAATTATATTATATATATAGTCATATATAATATATATATTGTATATATATACAATGTATATACAAATATATATAATATAGTTTTATATATATTGTCTGTCCAGAAGGTATTCAGTCATGTAATATGAAAAACAGAGACATTTATTAAAGAAGATACAAGATACAAGAAACATTCCACATAGGACAATGACGCCTCAGTCCCCTTCATAGTAGGCACTTTGGGATCTCATGTACTTCTCTTAATCACCATCAGCTGCCCCATCATATTTTCCAGAATCTCATTGATGGTCTGAATTTTAGTTTTGAGAAAAGCCAGAAGTTGCAGGGTGCTCAATCTGGGATGTAAGGGAGCTGAGTCACCTGGGTTATCTGATGTTTCATCAAAAACTCTGTATGAGATGTGATGCATGAGCAGGCATGCTGTTTTGATGAAGCTGCCAATCACTAGTTGCCTAGAGCTATGGCCTTCAGAATCATCTGAATGCTTTCTGCAGAGGAATGTTCAAGGTTCATGCAAAATTTCATACAGATTTGTTGCTCTACTCAGTCATTCTGAATGCAATGGCCACACAGTACACATGCTCACTCAATGGTGCCTATCACCCCCACTGACTAGTATAGTGAAGTCATCATTGTTTACACATGCGCATTCCAGTCCACTCTCCTTGGCTGCCAGGTTACATTGATGTCTGGCAAACTGTTCTCATTATATTAACAATGGCTGGACTTTTTCTGGACAGACCTCATATATATGTGTACATTCACACATACTCAAGTCGTTTTATGCATTCAAATGACTACTTTCTGATAGTATCTTACTTTTCAGATAATACATTGATAAAAATAGAAGATGTGATTACATATTTGGTTTGACTAGTATAGATACTAGCTGTTACATGGAATCAGATTAAGTTTAACTTATTGCTAAAGTCAGAACCATCAAACTTTAAAGATCAAGGAGAAGTAAAGAAACATAAGGACAGAAGTGTTCTTATTTGCTTGGCAACTGGCATATATGTTAAGCTTAGTCTTTCATTTCAGAGTACCCTGTGGGTTTTTCAATGGTCCCCACATTGGACTAAGCTTCTAAGATAATGAGAGGGCTTTCCTTTGGTCACCATCTTTTCAAACTAAGCATCTCTAAGGACTCATCTTTTCCTGACCAGGGCTTAAAACCTCTCCAGATAGGCTTATTCTTCTATGTGGGAAGAATGTTTCATGGGAAACACTCATGCCTTCTTACCCCTCCTGCTCTCCATAGTCTTGCCACACAGGAGTACCATTTTCTGGTCCTTTATCCTCATGTGTGCTCCCTGTCTCTCCCTTCCCCCACCCCGCCCCAGCATACAAGCTTTAACTGTCACAGCTATGAATGAAGCATAAGTAAGTACATTGCTTCTCCCAACTCCAGAGAAACACACATTAACCTCTCTGAGTGGTCCCATTAAAACTTCCACCCTTCAGAATTGCTATGAAGAAGGTATCTCACTCATCCTACCCCCATGGCTCTCTTAAGAAATACTGCCAGCACCTCTCTATCTCTCCATTCTAGATTCTTTTATATTCTGAAAGTGGGTAAAGGTTTCAAGAAAGGCTTCATGGAAACTCTTTTGATTTATCTACTTTGAAGATTCCTCCGGGGTATTCTGTCTGACACTCTGCTGAGTATCTGATAATTGCCATATATTGGCATTTCAGGAAAAATTTCAATTTTCACATCCTATTAAATAATACTAGTAAGAACATCAAGTAGCATTTTTTGAGATATTGCTTTTGTGCCTATTGTGGTTCTTTCATCTTTATTCTTATTAGCTTATTTTAGCCTCTCCACAATCCTGCAAACTTAATACAAATGTTTAGTTTTCAATGAGGTGGATGAATTGGACCACAGCAAGGTGTTAACTAATTACTTTAAGACACACTGCCAGATTTTGAAACACTGTCTGGGACCAGAGCCCAGCTTCCTAATCACTCTGATAACCTGCCTCTAGATGAATCAATGAATGGTTATTTTAAGTGTAAGATATAAAAATTACCTTATGTTGACTTACTGTAACAAATGGATTGAATATAGTGGTAGAACAATTTTTAACATGAAATTTCATAGAGAACGGGGGGACAGCAACCAGAGGGAAGAAGGGAGGGAATTTCAGGGGAAATAGGGGAGGGATTTAGAGGAACAAATATAAAGGATACACGGACAAGAACTAAGAAGGGTGGAAATGGGAGGGAGGGGGAGCATGGGGAGTAGGATGGGATGGGAGTAATAGACAGAAAACTGTACTTGAAAAATAATTAAATAAATTTTAAAAATAAAATAAAGTTTGACAAAATGAAAAAAAAAGAAATTTCAGATCTCCTTTCTTTGCAGTTCTTCATGAATCAATAGTCCTAAACATTTTTTATTCAAAACAATCCACAAAAATTTTTTAATGATATCAAAATGTCATTACACTTTAGAGATAAATTTGCATTTGTGGCAAATCATGGAACTTTCCACTTTGCTGAAAGTTCAGCTATTTTTTATACTAAGGTACAATGTTGTCTGATAAGAGTCTATAAACAGATTTTCTTTTTTTTAAGTGGACACTTTTTAAAGGGTAATTTTATGTAGTCAGGCAATGATTACATAAGGCTAAATCCCTAGCAACTCCTGATGTGTCACAAAAAATTGTCAACATATCCTTCTTTACAAATACACCACGTGAGAATCTGTCACTTCTCTTACAAAATTAACTTTCTACAAAGATGTAATATTATTACACTGGTGGGACAGAAAAAGTAAATATAGTTTTAGTGAAATACCTGTGAAAACCTTCAATGAAATAAAATCAATAATTTTAAAGATTATTCAAAGATTGCAACACCCTTGACACTTTTATTTTTCACACCAATTGATTATATTATGAGACAAAGAGAAAAAGAAAAGATTAATAATATTAAGAAAGGGTATTTAGTAACTGCCAAAATAAATGAAGCAAGTAGGTTGCTTTTTTAAAAAGATTTTATTTACTTTTAGAGAGGGGAAAGGAGGGAGAGAGGGAGAGAACATCAATGTGTGGTTGCTTCTCATGTGCCCCCTACTGGGGACCTGGCCCACAACCTAGACATGTGCCCTGACTGGGAATCAAACCAGAGACACTTTGGTTCACAGGCCGGTGCTCAATCCACTGAGCCACACCAGCCAGGGCAGCAAGTAGGTTTTAATGTGAACACCTTTTGGATTGAAAATTAAATGTATAATTAGAACCCCATTTGTATAAATGACTTCTGTTGCAAAATACTTATTGTGTCACGCACATGCACAAATATCCAAAATATCCCATAATTTTACAAAGAATATTTTCTGTTTTACATGATGTGGTACTGTGATTTCTAACAGGCCCTAATGATTTGGAAGTGTAAATTGAATGATGTGAATTTTGTATCAAATAACAGAAAAGCAAACCAGTCTTTGGCCTCAGATTTATTAAATTCTTTTGGCTTTATTTCATTCATTTCCTTTTTTATTCACTAGAGCATTTTAGACCTGGGAGTTACTCATAGATAATCTAGTCTGTACCTCTTCTTTTAAAGAGGAAAAAACAGAAATGCCAGGTGGTCAACTGAATAACACAAGATCGCACAGAGAGATACCAAGCAAGGACAAGAAAATTGTTTTCTGATCCCTCCATTCTAAATATTCTTCACCACACCCACAACCCTCAAAAGAAAGAAAGAAGACATCACATTGTGCCACCACATTTATATCTTAAAAATTCAACTTATAGAGGAGAAGGTCAACTTGTTTGGCCCTAAATGTTTGGGTGAAGTCATCCTTTCATTTTGGGCCACCGTAGATATAGCCAATCACAAGAAATCTGTGGTGAGCATTTTTTTTAAATCACTAACCTTTAGCCCGGATGGGTGTAGCTCAGTTGGTTTGGCATCACCCCCAAAGCAAAAGCTCACTGGTTAGATTTCCGGTCAAGGCACCGGAAAACCCACCATGCTTTGGTTGTGAGTTCTGTCCTGGTTGGGGGGGGTGTGAGAGGCAATTGATTGATGTTTTTCTTTTTACAACAATGTTTCTCCCCCTCTCTTTCTTCCTCCCTTTCCCTCCTCATAAAAATAAATTAGTAAAATCTTTTTTTTAATTTCTCTTTGCCCCCCGCCACTACCTCCCCACCCCAGCCATCCCCACCTCCCTCCCCTGATTCCACATGGGAATTCCTGGTTTTGTCCATGTGCCCTTTACAGTTGTTCCTGAAAACCCTTCCCCCTTTCCCCCTATTATCCCCTCCCACCTCCCCTCTGGTTACTCTCATATTGTTCTTAATTTCAATGTCTTTGGTTACATTTTGCTTGCTTGTTTGTTTTTGTTGATTAGAATAAATAAAATCTTTAAAAAAATAACCAACAGTTAGTCATCTTGAAAAGGTCAGACCAACCAAAACATGAGAAAAAGGTCTTCATTAGGGAGTCACTTTTTACAAAGTACAGAAAGTTGAGACCTAACTTGTTACAAGACTTATGAACTAGGATTTCAGGCTGGGGTTTCTATAAAAAATAGAATCTTTTGAATAAAACTTTAAAAATTTTCTGCAAAGAACTTGAGCAATCACTGCAATAATGTTTTTAAAGGCAAATAACTAGCTCTCTGTTTGGCTGCAAAAGTAAGGTCATTTGAGAAATAACTCTTTTATAAAAAAACAGAGTCTGTGGCCACACCACCCTGAATGTGCCCAATCTCATTTGATCTTGGAAGCTAAACAGAGTCAGGCCTGGTTCGCACGTGGATTAGAGAAAGAGAAATATCTGAAAATGAAATAATTCTATAATAAGATCCAGCATGCTGGAGGATATTTATGTACATGCATGGTACACTGACATGGCTTATGTGATAGTGATGACCATGAAGGCAAATATTTTAATGCTCAAAGAAGCCAAGCCTGACAATAACAAAGCAAAATAAAAGGAAACAGATTTGTAAGGCAATTCGGAAATCATGGAGTCAAAATCAAATTCTGACATGCAACTGGAACCCTCGGCTGCCTTTGGGGAGAAGAATTGGGTGGCTGGGGTTGAGACTTAACTTTTTATTGTATATCCTTCCTTCCATAACTTTTGAACTATGTTCCAGCAAAAGAATTATTTATTTACAGAAGATGAATTAAATCCTAAAAATCCAACAAAATAAAGACAGAAATTATACACTTAATGTTAAATTTGACTATGTGTATAGTTCCTATATGTACACATAATATTTCTGAAGTGATTTCAGTTATCAAATGAGGAATGCTCATTGTATATCGGAGCACAGTCTACATGGAGAAGGTGATAACATTTAAAGAAAGAAGTTTAGAGTTAGACAACTAAAGGAAGGAACTTCACACTATTTTTTCTGCTGCCCACCCTCCTTTCCTTCTCAATGAAGCAAGGAAGGAACGTTTCTTGCTTCATTGAGAAATTTTTTATGATATGCCTACTATGTGCTGGGCACTGTGCTAGCCACCAAGAAAGCACTGTGGGCAAAACTGACTTAGATCTTTGCCCCTCTGAAGCTTCGAGTCTGCTGGGAGAGACAGACATTTAACAAACAATTCCTGAGTTACATGAGATTGTTGTTAATAATGCAGAGAAACGAGGTACTCAGATAGGGAATCCCCAGGAAACTCTAGGAGAATCATGGAAAGATTTCTAGAGGATGTGGTATTTAAGCTTAGACCCAAAACAATGAGTAAAAAATTGGCCGAATGAAAGCATGGGGAAAAAAGATTCCAGAAACAGGAAGCATGTAAGACTCTAGTTGAAAGGACTCTGGTACATGGTAAGGTGTAACTGGAGATTCGTTGCAATTAGGTGTAATTTGGAATTTTTTCCCAAGTGCAATGGAAAGGCATGGAAGGGATTTAAGAAGGATGATGTCATGGTCCATGTTACAGTTTAGAAAGGTCATTCTGGTTTCTTTGGGCAGAATTAATCAGAAGGGGGCAAGCGTAGTTGTGGAAGAACAATTAAAAAGCAACTGCAGTGCTCCTAATGAGATGCTGACAGTGGCTACTGCACTATGTTGGCTGTGAAGGAGAGCAGTGAGCAGGTTAGGGAATATTTAGGAAATGCTGTCAACAGAACTTGGTGATTCATTACATGTATGGGGTCAGATGTGAATCCTGTCCTCCTGGCTCTAGAACTGATCGCTGCAATGCGGGCTTTAAACAGACCTTTATCTGGAAATTTCTGGAGTATATACAGCACATTTCTGAATTTCTTCCAGATATTTACAGGTACTAATTTGATTTTACTAGATCAATTTTAATTTTAGGTAATACACAACATTTCGACCACAGATAACAGTACATTAAAAACATCATAGATAGTCTTGTGTTAGCTTCGGGTTATTAAAGAAAAATGTTACCATGCAGGTGTACAAACCTTGCTCTGAATTCTTTCTTTAAATCACCTGTATCACTTTATGTAAGCCACTATGCAAACTCAACTGAATTTAAACTTTCAGAATAAGTTTATTTTTAATAGAGGGACAAGTACATATGGACAGTAATAGCTGGAAGGCCTGTTCACACCTGCTTACCCCTCACTTCTCTGTGTTTTGGACCAACAAGAGATCATTTATCTCCATAAAGGCCTCTGTTTTGGCAGTGCAGTGATGAATGGAAAGAGGCTGGTAGTTAAATATTTAGATTTCATATCATTGTGTAGCAGAGACCTATAACAAAATCCAAAATAGCAAAAGCTTTGGAATATGATTCATTCATACTTCTTCATAAGTCTTCAGAAATCAGTAATTAGGTCTCTTTATTTGAGGCATCCATAATTATAATCATTTTATTTTATTTTTCATGTTTTTGAGGTCATCTGTAACTAATCCTTTGGATTTAAAATATTTATAGCTAGATACAAGCTAGTACATAGCAAATGCAGGTATTATGATTCCTGCATTTTAAAAAGCTATTTTTATTATTCTGCATGCAAAAAATACAAGATCACAGTTCTGAAAATGAAAACTGTGACATAGAAATGTTCCCCAAGAATTCTTCTGTTGCTCCTTCCTCAAATCAATCTCAAACCAACCACCTCGGGGAAACATCGATTTTGAAAAGATGAACAGAGTTGTCACCTAAAGTGTTGGGTCCAGGCACTTTTCCCTACTAAGCATGTGACCTTGGACAATCATAACCTTTCTCATTCTGTGTCTTCCCTGATAACACTGGGTTCACATCACCGTGTGACCTGTCTTACAGAGCTGTTGTGGATGGTGTGTGAGCACTTTTGAAGCCGTTCGTTCTGGAGGCATTGCTTTATATGGAAGACATTGCATTAGGCAGGTGGTTGTATGTGAAATGTGGATTTGGGATTAGGAGACCTGAGATTTATCAAAATTCTACCACCGTTCAGCTATGTGACCTTTGCTACAGTGCTTCTCTTCTTGTGTAAAATTGAGGGGAATCATACTAGATTTTTCTAAGGCAGCGGATTCTCAACCTGAGTAGTAGAAACTTGTATATCCTACAGGGGATATCTGGCGATGTCTGTAGGTGTTTTTCAATGTCACAACTGCGTGTTACTGGCATCTTGTCAATGGATGCCATAATTACTGCTAAATGCCATCCAGTGCAGCCCTCTCACACACATAACAATTATTTAGCCCAAATTGTCTATAGTACCAAGATTGACAGAACCTGTTCTAAGATAGCACCTTGCTTTAAATGTTTATCCATAGGGAAAAGTATTCCATGAGTTACCCACTTGACTAATAGGGATTTAAATTTACCAAAGTACAGGTTATTTATTTCTACTTTGAAAATACACAGTGCCATCTAGAGTGAGGTTTTCCACTAGAATGTAAAGAGTGGTTATTGGTTAGCACTAAGAGGTACAAGAATTTAAGCATATTTACCACCATCACCAACCACAACCCCACTTTTACGGTTCCTTTGGGTACTCCATGACCTCAAGTTATATAATTGGAGGCTAAAGAACGATTATAGTTGACAGAAGGATATATTTCTGTCAGTTGTTGTTAGCACAGCAATGAACACCACAAGTCTCAGTGTCAGGCTGCTTGGATTCAAGTCTCGCTTTCACTAATAACTATGGAAACTTGGGAAACCTATCTGTACCTCGAGCTCCTTATTTGTAAAATGTGATTGATAACAGAGTTTGCATTTTTAATGAGATCATTCAGGAAAAGTTCTTAGCATGGTGTCAGACACAAATAAACTCTCTGTCAGTGTAATTGTTATAGTTAGACCTAACGGTAAATTTTCATTAATTATATTCCAGGACATTTCTTACGGTGGCCACTCACATTTGTTGGCATTCATAAGCCTTTGCTGATACTGCTGTTTGTTCTTGTGTGAGTTTTTCCACCTGGAGAGATTGTTCATTGGTTGAGTCTCAAAGCCAACACTACACAGCCTTCTGACCTACGATGTCCTTAAAGCTCTCTACCCATAATGCTGTATTATCCTTCATATATACATATGCATGCAAACATCAGCTTCCCTGGCTAAAGTGGCATGCTCCCTGTGTGTGTGTGATGGGCACACTGGGCCCTCCACAAATGTGGAAACTGGAACAACATGGGGAAATCTCTTACTCTAGTAATAAAAGATAAAGTTGAATTTGTAGGCTGAAATGAAATCTTTATACTTTAAAAATTAAAGAGGAGGAAAAAAAGTCTCATTTTTGAAAGAATAGGATGATTGAGAAAAGACAGAACCCAGCAGGATCCATGTATATCTGGTCTCAGAGCATACTTTGTACAAGTGTACAGGAAGTGCCTGGGTTCTAAAAGGATAACACAACAGATTCTGGTAGACTCCACTGGGCAGAATACATATGAAAAAGTTAAAAAGAAGAATAGCTGCTTAGTATATCTGGTGTACGGGTTTCCCTGAAATGAGGATAAATCAGTCCACAAGGTGGATTTTAGATATGACTGGTGCTGCTTAACAAATCTTACATGACACTAATAAGCTTAGTCTCACAGAGGAGAATTGAGCAAAAAAAGATATGAAAATGCTAATCCAAACAAAAGCATGCTATCAATAATGGCGACCTGCAAAGCACAGGTGACCTTCTCCACCACATTACAGAAAGAAGAGACAGAAAAGAGAAAAGAGTGGTTTCAGTACTTCTGTGTCATGGGTGTTCAAAAGTGACCACTAATGGGATTTAGGTACATGACTGTAATTAGGCACGGACTAATTAAAAATGACTGTCACTCACATTGTTCATAGCACCTCAACAATAGCAAACATGGCTGGGTTCATTTTAATTTAGAGTTGTGTCAGATTAGCTAATAGAGAATATTACAATTATTGCTCAAGCTCATAAATCCTCTGTGAAGACTCGTTGACAGTTTATTTTTATGTCATCGTCTTATAAAATGTCAAGAACCAATTTCCTAAAGTCATGTGCAGACTATCAGGTAATGATGATGGATTTCACATAGAAATATATGACTTTTTTTACCTTCTGAGAACACACAAAAATATAAGTAAAGGGCTTTTAAATATAATATATCAATATATGTAAACATAGGTAGGTTTATACATATATACACATACAAAATATATTGTATATATAAATTTATATATATACATAAATATATACATAAATATACACATAAATTTTATTTAAAAATATATATAAACCCATAATGACATAGGAAACAGGGGAGGGGACTACAACAACAGAATTTTGGAAGCTTAGATAGTTAATGACCATAGTAATTCACTTAGAAGACCTGAAAAAGCTGAGCCCTAACCTAACAGAAGTTTATACCAAGAAACAATGTGATTATTAATGCAGAAGCCCCAAAAGGAATTGATGACACCAGGTATCCATGGAAGGTAGGCTGAGAAGAGGGAAACATTAGAGGATTGTTAAAAAATGTTAAGAGTCAATTCAATCCTGACTTCCTTTTCCATGTCAGAACATGAGTTTATTCTGTGGAGAGAGCGTAAGTCCCCACACACATGAAGGAGTGCTTTTATGCTAAATGCACAATTCTTTCTTACTCATTTTTCAGAAGCAGATAGATAGGCAGAATATTGAAGGATTCTTCCCTGTGAACGTGACCAATGCAAATCAAAACACCAAAGATACTAATGGCAGGGGTTTCCTAACTAGCCAGACAACTGAACCATGGAGCACACACTCAACAGGCTGTAAAGAGTGCCCAAGCATCATATTCCTGCCCTCAACATATTCCTCCAAAATATTGCTCATCTTTTTGACATTCTTCTTATCATTACTAGTATTACCTTCTTCCCAGTCAGCCATAATTAACATCCATTTTCTTTGCCCTACACTTCATGATGAATGGATAATCAAAGACTGCCAAAAAATCGAGGGAAGGCTTAGACCTAAGGGGGACCCAAATATGCAGATAAATAGACAACAGGAACTTGGGGAGAAAAGCAATTCCCCTAAAATAAAAAAAGGAACTTAAGTGCCCTCAGAGAGAAGACCTCTTATTGCCTCCACATGACAAGAACAGGTTGCTACAGAAAAAAGATATATGTATATAGAAAAACAACAAGAAATACATCATAAAAGATTTAGTAAGAGGTTTGGAAAATAATAAAGTTTAGGAATCCTCCCAGAAAGTCAAGCAAAAAGAAAAAGAGATAGAGAATTACTACACCTAATGGCTCAGCCTTCATTACTGTTTCCATAGTCATAAGCAACCAAAACATGCAACGAAGCCAAAATGACTACATAAAAGGATGTCTAAGCAAAAGAGATGCAAAATTGCATAGTAAGAGTGAGAATTGAAAGAGAACTATCATCTTCATCTACAATGCTAGGAATTCAGTAGGTTAAACTAATAAATCAATTTTAATAAAGTGATAGAACACTGAAGTTGTAGTACAAGCACCTTATTAAGGCATGGCAGAAAATAGGAGACATCTATTACAGGTGGTTGCCTCTGGGAAGTGGGGTAACACTGTGTGTGAGTGGACAGAGAAGAGGTTCTTACATTTTATATAAGATGGTTTTCACAACATGACTCCACCTGTAACTGTGATGATAATAACTTCCCTTGCACTGTAAATAACATACATATATACATATCAAAGAAGATATTCCATTTCCAACTAGACAGGAGAAATGTAAGTGCACAGTTTAATTAGTTTTCAATGTCAAATGCTTTATTTTAACATGGAAAAAATGAAAGGGATCATGACTATACTCATTCCTGGAGACAGGACATTATCAGTAACAGTCCTGAGATAATCTTAGATGCAGAACTGGAGTGGAGGGAGAGGACAATATAGTGAGATTTTAAAATAAATATAAAATTGAGTATGTTCAATTCAAATGATGGGCGTTTTTCTTGAGAAACCTTCAAGTTTTGGATTTTAAACTGCCCTTTTCAGAAACTAGAAATTATATCGATAGCAGGTGTTACTTTATTTTTTAATAAATCACAAATTACATTGATAGCAGATGTTACTTGATTTTTTTAATTAATATTATTTGACAAACTAAATACATTGCCAACTCTGTAATGGTCTCCCTCCCTCCCTCCGTTCCGTTCCTTCCTTCCTTCCTTCGTTCAAATAGTTCAACTGGTTCCCGGAATCTAAATGTTTTGAAATCACTGCTCTAAATGGCATCCAAAATTCTCATCACTTTTATGAAAAAAAAAATCGGATATCTCTTTACTTTCTAAGCACATCGAACAACCCAAGATAAAAACCTCATGCCTGCAGAGCAGTGCGATTCCCTTTGTTTCACATCACATGGCATTATATGGCCATTTGTGTACCGTTTTCCGTGTCTTGCTGATGACCGACACAGCAGGATGGAATGCACTTAAATGAGCTGGAAAATGGAAGTCCCCCACACACTCAGAAATCGATATAGCATGGAAAGATAGACAAAGGAAGAAGAAAACAATACAAAACCTAAAAGTGTAAGTGAGTCACAGGAATTCAAATGGAAATAGGCATAGTGCAAAATCAATACTAATCAAATATGTGTCCGCCTATATATTTTTTAAAAAATTGTTTAAAAAGTGGACTCCACTTTTTTTATTTCCTACCATTTCTCCAGTTATTTAAAATGTTGTCTAAGTTACTCAGTTACTAAATATTTTAATAACATGTATATAAGTACCTTCCTTTCCAGGTAGAAGAAAAAGAAAATGAAGCAGTAGCAAAAAGAAAAGATATAATTCATGATGTCTGTACTGCGATATTAATCTGATCATATATATTTGTCGGCAAGCGAGTTTGAATGGGTATAACTCAAGCAGTAAAAATAATGAGCAGTTTTCTTAGTCACATCCTATGCTTTTAAAAAATTTAAACAATTAAAAAGTACTGGGAATCTTGAAATACACAATGATATGATAATGTGATTATAGCAAAACTCCAAAAAATACTTTTTCAGGACATAATAGTAAATATATAAACAATGTCTATTACATTTGTAAAAACAAGATGATCTCAAGAATATTACAACAAAATTTCAGTCATTACATAAGGACTTATTGAACACAATATATCCATTGACTACTCAGAGATAAATAAAACTCCTGCTCTTGAGAGGAAAATAAGACATTTAGAAATTAGTATGCTTAATCATACAATAATAATTTGAAGCAGAGTAAGAAAAGTAAGTTATCTTTCAGTCCAAAACTAATATGCCTTCTACTCTGGGATGATGTCTCAAAAACTTGTCCAGCCCAAACTTCTCGTCCACGCTGTGTTCACAGTTCCCATTGGGAACGCCTTGCCAAAGTGTACCACGGCCCTGTGTCCACATGTTGACTCAACATATTTCCTCCAAAATATTGCTCATCTTTTTGACATTCTTCTTATCATTACTGGTATCACCTTCTTCCCAGCCAGCCATAATTGACATCCATTTTCTTTGCCTCCTCTCTCGGTCACCTTCACTTCCTGTTAGTTGGTACATCCATCAGATCTGTACCTCTGATTTTCTCTGAAAGCTGATCCCCCTCAGGTCTGATCTTTTTCAGGTCCTAGCCTATCATTTCTCACCTAGACAATTAATTTCCCAACTGGTGCTCTGGCTTCTGCTTCTTTTTTTGAGACTACCTGACCTATGGGGTCTCTTCCTCCCTTCTTTTTTGAAAAATAGATCTTCAGTGAAGTTGGGGTTTTAGTTTGGTGGAAATGTATCTATTGATATGTTCATTATATCAGTTGGCTGAACTACTTCAGTGTGCTGTGATACTATCCAGTTCCCAAAGCTAACATGCTTTCTCACCTCTGTGCCTCCCCTAAAACTGGTGTCTCAGCAATGCCTTTCTCTCTCTCTTTCTCTCTCTCTCTCTCTCTAAGTCCTATTCTTTCATTAAGGTAGAGCTCAAGTAATATTTTCACAATGAGGCCTTCCTTGATCCTGCTTTGAAATCAGCTCTTCCTCTAGACTCACACAGGATGCTCTTTCTGATTTTCCTTACCACTTTGCCTAACACTATGCTGGACTTATGGCAAGTATACAACAAGTGCTTGATTAAATGAACAATTTATTATTATTGCCTTAAACTCTTTCAGTATTATAACTCTGCTCATGAATCCTAAGACCTAGAATGCCAAACAACATAAATGACTGTCTCCACAGTTTTAAAGAGTTATGCCTAAAATTATTATGGCTAGATACCAGGATGTCTACAAAGGGAGAAAAGCATATTATTACTAATGTTATATTTGTAAAGACTTTGGGAAAATATACCAGTTTTCATTAGTAGATATAATCATCAATACATTTATGAGTAGATATGCTTTTATGTTGCAGATAAATTAACTCCTGTGAAACTGAAAAGAGATGAATATTTTCAAATTCACCTCTGAAGAGTTAGGATCTAACTTTCTTTGCTCTCTCAGAACTACTAGAAGTAACATTTTCTTAATATTTATTTTTTTATTGTTCAAGTACAGTTGTCTCCATTTTTACCCCACCACAACCCCCTATCCCACCCATCCCCACCTCCCATGCTTGAACCTACCCCCTTTGGCTTCATCCATGTGTCCTTTATACTTGTTCCTTGTTTGCCATTCCCCTAGTTTCCCCCATTTTCCCTCTCCTTCTCCCTGCTCTTGTTACTGTCAGTTTGTTCTTTACTTCAATGTCCCTGGTTCTATTTTGCTTACTTGTTTGTTTTATTGATTTGGTTCCACTTATAGCTGAGATCATATGGTATTTGTCTTTTACCACCTGGCTTATTTCACTCAGTATAATGCTCTCCAGATCCATTCATGCTATCACAAAGGGTAGGGGCTCCTTTTTTCCCACTGCATAGTATTCCATTGGGTAAATGTACCATGGTTTTTTGATCCACTCATTTACTGATCAGCACTTAGGTTGCTTCCAGCACTTGGCTATTGTAAATTATGCTGCTATGAGCATTGGGTGCATAGGTTCTTTTGAATTGGCATTTCAGGATTCTTAGGGTATAATCCCAGCAGTGGAATTGCCAGGTCAAAAGGCAGTTCCATTTTTAGTTTTCTGAGGAAACTCCACACTGTTTTCCACAGCGGCTGCCCCAGTCTGCATTCCCACCCACAGTGTAACTAGGGTTTCCTTTCCTCCGCAACCTCCCCAGCACTTGTTGCAAGGATGGTACAATATTTGTAAATCAACAAATGTAATGTATCACACAAACAAAAGCAAAGACAAAAATCACATGATCCTGTCAATAAATGTGGAAAAAGCATTTGGTAAGGTACAGCACCCATTTATGATAAAACACTCAGCAAAATGGGAGTAGAGGAAGCATTCCTCAACATAATAAAGGCCTTATGAGAGACCTACAGCCAACATCATACTCAACGACTAAAAACAAGAAGCTTTCACACTAAGATCAGGAACAGACAAGGATGTCCACTTTCACCATTTCTATTCAACATGGTATTGGGAGTCCTAGTCACATAGATCAGACAAGAAAAAGAAATAAAGGACATCCAAATTAGAAGGGAAGAAGCAAAACTGTCACTGTTTGCAGATGATATGATAGTGTACATAGAAAACCCTAGAATCCAGCATAAAACTACTTGACCTAATAAGTGAATTTGGCAAAACAGCAGGATTCCAAGTCAATATTCAGAAATTGAAGGCATTTTTGTACATCGACAATGAAATATCAGAAACAGAAATTAGGGAAAAAATCCCATTTACTATATCAACAAGGGAAATAAAGCACCTGGGAATAAACCTTACCAAGGAGGTAAAAGACCTGTATTCAGAAAACTACACAACATTGAAGAAAGAAATTAAGGAAGACACAAATAAATGGAAGGACAAACATGTTTTTACTTCTTCAAAAATAGTTACATGCTACTCTTTGTATTGTTAATTAGGCACTTTAAAACTCTGGTGCTTATAGCCACTCAATGCTGGATGAGAAAAAAATTTCCCTTTACAGCCTCCAGAGGGGGTGTGGTCCCTTATTTCAGACTCATGACCTCCGGAAACGAGAGAAAATAAATTTCCATTGTTTTAAGCCAACGAGTTTGTGATAACTTGTTACAGCAGCCACAGAAAGTAATAGAGATACAAGTTTCTAGGAAGAGAAGTGCCTAAAATGGTTGCTGAATTTCCACTATGCTTTGAAAAGTACCCTCTTTCGCCATTTCATCGCCATGTTCATTCCCCAGTACGGTGTATAGCTCCACTTTGAAATGTATGCAGATCTCATTTGTACCATCTGTGCCTGAGTTATACATTGTAGCTTTTATGACAGTTACAGCCTGACTGATGAGATAACCCACATATGTCTGTGTCTCTTAGCTCCCTCACATGCATAGCACAAGCTCTAGAAAGTACAGAGATCATGATTATGATGACTAAGAAATCATCAGACCCAGCAGGTCAGAAGACATACAGACAAACACATCGATATAAATATATAGTTATAGATATAGGACTATAAGAATTTTCTGTTAAAAAGACCTTAAAGTTCCCAACAGGACAGAGAACTGTGGCTCTCAGCCATCATTTCAGATCTAAGAAATGTAAATTTCTGGTATGAATGGAGGCAGGGGAGCTAGGAAACTGGGTGCATGTGTTTATAAGTTCTACAGGTATTTATGATGTCCGTTCCTACTTAAAAACACTGCCACAGACAGTGGTGATGGAGATCCTGGTTTCTTTTACTATGCTACTTTCATTCTTATAATCATTTTCACAATTGGTGGATGTTTTGTGATACTAGGATTTATGGTGCTTTGACCTAGTAAATGTCAGCCCATAGGAAAAATTTCAAATTATGGTATTATGTTAATAGAGTGCGCATTTGCATCGTAAAAGCATTTCTATTCTATGAAAACCTTAAGTTCTTTAATGTTAACATATATTTACAAGTCATGTGAAGATGTACTGTAAATGCCATAAAAATACCGTAAGTCCAATTTAACTTCCGGCTAAACATTAATTTTGATCCAATTGTTACAGGCTTTCTAAATGGATAATTTACTAATGTCTATATAGGTTTTAACTTTAAATTCTCTAACAATCATTAGCTGGTTTTAAATTACTTACCTATATATAGTCAGATAATTATATTCAGAGAGAAAATGTGAATCCTAAATTATCCAAAGTCAACTTGTGTGCAGGGAATTAGCAGTCACAGTAAATTGACAAGTCAATTATTAATTTCGTTTTCTCCATTGTAAGAAGTGAAACAAGACCACTTGCTTTGTGTTTGCTATTTAAGAAAGAACTATAACTTGCTGCTTTTTAAAGACTAAAAACAATGAACTAACCGACTCTTCTCTTTCCCACATTACCTTCTGCAGCTCATGAAACATTCTGTTCATGAATGTTCTAAGTACTTCCATTTTCTTAAGTGCCTTGAAAAGATATTTCATGCTTGAGGATCAGTGGAGGAAAAGATGTGTCTGTTAAAATGTATGTGAGAGGGCAGAAGTACAAAAAAGGGAATAGGACAATAGGAGGCAAAGATGAACAGAAACAGATTCAGGAGGCATGCAACCGAACAGGGGAAGAACAGGCTTGACAAACATTTCAAGGACAGGTTTCTATTCAATTGCATTATTACTAGATATTCTATCAACAAGACACAGAATCTGTTAACCATGGGGTAAAACAAAAATGAGTTAGTCAATAAGGATGAGATCACTCTAAATATTATATGGTTGAAGGGTCAAAGATTTAAGAGAGCACTGCTCACAACTAGAATTTAACAAAGGAGTGAAGAAGGAAACAATAATCAAAACACCAGTGTATAGAAAAGTCACAAGAAGTATAACATATAGCTTCAGTTACATCCTGTAAAATGGAGGCAGAACACAGGCATCATAGACTGTTCAATAGATGAAATGAGACAACATGAAAATGCCTTGCAAATGCAAGATATTTCAAGAGCAAAGAGAGATAATGATCATTAATCAAGGAAAGCTGCACCTACAGGGTCCTGACTTTCTGGTTGATTAAAAAGCTCATTTGAATGAGAGGTGACATTCACTCATGGCTGAAACTACAAACAAGGACAGAAAGTCTTGGCCTCTTTTTGAAGAACGAGAATTATCCCTGAGGTTAATGAAGATTGTAACATAAAGTCTTTGTAGACAGTATCTATCCATCTATCTATCTATCTATCTATCCATTTATCTATCTATTTACCTTTTAGCACACCTTGTGCTCAGTAGACATTCAATGACAAAGTAGTAGTAAATGGAACTAGTGAACCCATTTCTCATTCTGAACCCCTAGGATTGTGGAGTCTACTTCACTAAACTTTAGAGAACTGCTCTAAACTCAAGATGCCAGTTCACCCTCTAACCTTGACCAGTTTCCTGGCAGAACTGTGGTATGTAACTATTCTTTTAACCTGTATTTATTTCTCCAAGCTGAACCTACTGCTTTTTTGACCTTCAATAGCCATCCGATCTAGATTTGATTTATTTCTGAGCTTCTAGGTTAGATCTTCATAGTTCAGCCAGTGTCCTCGGCCCTACATTATCTATCTGCTTCATCCATGAAGGAGGGTCTTCAATCATAGCAGGCAATTAAATAAAAACTACCAGTTTTAGTGTGGTTTATTCTCTTACTCTATAGTATACAGCTACTGAAAATAGTGAGTTATAAATGTTGGTTTTTATTTATGAATATTGAAGCTGCATTTCTGCACACCAGGTACTGACCTACATATTATGGATATGAAGATGAAAACACTGTAGTCCATTCTTTAAGAGCTCCAAGTGCAGTAAAGAAAAGTTGACACATATGATATGTACACCAAATGATGAGAGAAATGCTCGAATGAAAGTGTCAAAGAGAGACTTGCTACCACATGAGAGACGTTATCTAATTCTGCCTAGTGGGAGTGAAGTCAGGGAAGACTTCGTAAAGGTGACAATGGGGTTTATATTAACATGTCAGTAGACAGGCACAGGGGACAGAGGCAGGAGGAGTTCCAGATGGCGGGTGTCACATGTGCAAAAGATGGAGTCATGGAATGCCATGCCCTGATCGAGAGTGCCAGGCTCGTGGTGTGAGCTTACTAAGAGGATAAATGGAACTATGAAGACAAATGGGGTGAGATTGGTGAGGGAGTGGCCTTTATCTTAGAAGTGACAGGTAAGCCTAATATTTTAAAGCAGTGAATCTAGCATTCTTTAAAATTACAAAGATAATTTTCTTCCCAAAACAAAACTGAGAGTCTGACAAACAGACTCTGCTTTATTTTTGGTATATGGACTAAAAATTCTAATGCCCATGATAGTACTTCTATTCTCTGTAGCCCCAATTCTTGACTGTGATGATTATATGTAGGAGTGAAGATTACATTAAACTCATGGGGGCTCTAATTAATAAGGCCTTATTAATAATTACAATTGATAATCATGGATCCCATAGACCATCATTTCGATGGCACATCTGAATTCCTTTAAGTAGGTTATGTGTTTCTTACTTCACCATGGTCTCTACTATTCTTTAGTGCATTATACCTGGAGTTACTTTACATATTTATGTTATATGAACTTGACTTTATAACCCATGCTGCAGCACTTCTATCTTTTCAGGAACCTATCTTTTACATGAAGATATCTTTAACAGCTGAGAATCTGACATTTGGCTTGCAGTTAGCAGTAAGTTCAAGGTTAAGAGATAATATACAGAGACAGCGGTATGATGAATACAGGAGGAACTGTGAAGTATACACCTCAGTACACAGGGAATGTCAGTATTGTTTGAGAGGAAAGGCAAGGAAGAGTTTTTATACTGAGAGAGACTGCACTGAAAGGCCTTAGGCTGGCTAGTTCTGCCCCCATAAGATAATGAAGAAACAATAAAGATGGCAACTACATTAATAAGATGTGGCTTAATCAAGGACTTTAAAGAAAATAAATATGGACTACGAAAACATGGCTTTTGTAATAACTACTGCTGGCTCCCCACCTTTGTCTGGTACAAGCTCCACTCCACACACATGTGTTCATGTACTCACACAAGCACCCAGGTTTTCTCACCACAGGAGAAAGAGCACACAATAGCCGCCAGAAGTCTCCTGCCTCCTCTCTGATGCTATAGTAACAGGTTCAAAACTTAGATGTGTAACCTAAGATAAGCCAATCAGGATTCCTCCCCAGGGAGTTTCCAACTCCAGCTAGAGTTCCAAACTGCACTTTTCCCCCAGGGTTAGAAGAATTGAGCAAATCACTGCCCTCCCCATGTAGGCTCTCAGCTCCCTGTTGCGCTCCACTTCTATAAAATATGATGACACGCAGGGAGAAACAGAAAAGAAAAACTCTAACATCCTTGAGGCCAGCACCACTCCTGCCTGTTAAGTGGTCTGTCACTTGTGATTAGAGCCCTGACAGTGAAAAACCAGAACCTGTGATTCTTCAAGTGTAAGCTATCCAGGCAAAAAAGTTGGTGCAAAATAAAAGTCCTCAAATACACTTTTATTTGAAATAGCCATCTGTTTGAGACAAGAAGAAACTGTTTCTGCATTATTTTCTCTCTAAATTGTTTATCTACTTGCCTCAATTCTCTAGGTTATTTCCTACATATGAACAGTGACTGAAAGAAAATAAAGGCCTGTCTCCCATGGAATCTGTCAACAGTAGAGTTTTTTCCTGACTTAACATTACTTCCAGACAGAGTAACTGATGCTCACTTAACTTCACGGAAAGCTAATAGATCATGTATTTCTCTAAGAGTCACTTATTCTATCTCCCATTAAATAAAAATGTGATTTGTACTTTCTAATTCATCACAAATACTGAAAAACAGCACTGAAGTGAAAAGACATTATTCACGGGAAATAGAGATGGGCTTTTATTTTTAAAAAAAATTATTACATATATATATATAATAAAAATTTCTGAATAATCTCTTTATACATTTAATATGTGACATAAAATTCTGAAGCAAATATTTATACTGCTTATAAATAGGCTGTGCATAATAAGCAGAGTGTGTAATGGTTTTATTGCATTGCAAGTAATTTTAGCCACAATTAGGTACATTATTCAGAAAGCATTACAATTTTAATTAATTAATTAAAAGTTTTAAATTTACCAAGATAATTAACATCAAATCAGAAATACATGTTCCTGGTCTGAGGGGAGGATGGTGACAGAGTTGGATGGAGCATATTCCACTCCCTCCTATACATGGGAGAAAAACCTGGGCAATCTACAGAGGAACAGAGCAAACAGCCAGCAGTACCCCAGCATATATGAAAATAGCAGACACTGAAAAATCAGATGATAAGGAGATGGCTGCAAGACAATAAGGTCCCAGGGATAGGGGCGGCGTCATCCTTGACCCACAGACTCCTTAGGAGAAGACTCCTTGGGAGCAGGAGGCCTGCCAGAGAGTCCTTGGGAGACAGTCAGGTCAACTGCTTCCTCCCTCCCCAGCCAAGCAGGGTTTGAGCAACACCACGAGGGACCTGGTTGCTTGAAGTTGCAGAGAGGGGAATAATGACAAAGAGGCAAACACACAAGGGCCGTGATCACCCATGGAGTCTGTGATCTCTGGCTTGGGAGAGTTGAGAGCCCAGCAGTGAAGAGCACTGACCCGGATAGTCACCGGGCTGGCTAGAGAATTGGGCTGTACTGAGAGGCAGGCTTGAGTAGCAGGAATTTCTCAAAAAGTAAAATTGTTTAAGGGATTCTCCTGTGACAGCTGCTCAGCCTACTCCCCACCCAGCCAGGCGGCAGCAATTCTGAGGTTGTACAGAAAGCCTTGTGTTCCCCCATAGCACTGGGAAGGGTTCCCACCCAAGCCCACGGGACCCAGGCAGCCTGGCTGGGCGGGCATACCTGCACCCCAGCCCACGGCAATGACCACTGGGGAAAGAGTGCTCTGAAGAAGACCTGGATCCTAGAATGGGGGGCTAGGGAGAGGCGCCAGACTAGCTCTTGGGAGAGTGCTTGCAAGACTGGCTGAGTACTCATCTGGAAGGGAGAAAGGCCACACCAATCGCCCCTCAGCCTGCTGAAGCCAGCAAGACCAGAAAATTCAGTTTGGTCAGTTTGAATCCAACGAGAGGTGTTTTTTTTTTAAGTAATTTTCTGTTTTTTAAACTTTATTATTGTTTTATCTTTCCATTACTTTTCCCTCTCTTTCCTTCTTTCTTGTTTTATTTCTTCTTCCTTTCTTTCCAAACTTCTCTCTTCTTTCTCCCTTCTCCTGCCTTTCCTCCCCCCACAAGTGAGACAAAAAACTTGGAATTGTGAAAGGACCAGAGTTAGACCCAAAGAGGTGGCACCACAACAACAGAGACAAAGAGACAAATCTCACTTTGCTATTGCAGAGAAACTACAAGTTACTGCATATTTGTATTATTTTTTCATTATTTTTACATCTTTTATTTTAATAGTATTTTTATATTCCTCTTCTTTCGGTATAGTCTTCTTTGCTTGGCTGGTTATATTGTATCATTTGACAGGTTTCCCCTGTTTTGTCTTCCACAGTGTGTTGCTAATTTACCATCCTTCACGTCACTTCTGTTACTTTAGCACGCTACCCAAAGTTCTATACCCCCTATTTATGTTATCCAGATCACATAGATAATGTCATATGATTGTTGCTGTAATATTATTGTAAATAATAGCTGTTCCATACAATTGTAAATGCTTCACAACACTCCTCCCAGATTTTAGCCCACTTCATAATTTCCTGAACTCTGTTACTGTAGTGGTTAACTCTATTCTCTCACATACTACACCTATTTACTATCCTTTACTCTCACCTTACCTCAGAATCTGACCTCCCTCAACCTCACTGCTTTCTACATCCAACTCAGAAACCTTCCCTCCCCAACAAGAGTCTTATCTTCTTTCCACCCTTTCTTAAAAGTGGCAAGTTGGGTTGAAGATCATGGATAACACTATACATAGCCAAAGGATCTCCTATCACTTCTGTACCGGCCGCTACTGTAAATATCATAGAATGCTCTCCTGCTGTCATAAACCATTTTGCCTTCCCCTCCAACTGATCACAAAAAAAGAGTAGGTGGAAGTAGTGAACACCAGGATACCCACTGGAAGAGGAAACCCAACAAAAAAGGAGCCATCAACAGATAACAATAGAAGAAGGTAAACAAGGGAGTAGAAACCGCACAAACCTCAATCCAAGACCTATCTAGAAATACAACTAAATAGTGGAGAAATAACCCAGTATAAACAACTGAACAAGAGCAAAAGAGAATCCTTAAAACGTTGTACACATGAAAGAACTAGCTTCAACATAACCTCCCCTCAACAGGACAACACATTACAAGAGGTGGTAGACAGAGGGATCATCAGTTAACCAGCTGGTGGGAAGGACCCACAAAAAAAGACCCCCAAACAAT
Source organism: Sturnira hondurensis (assembly GCF_014824575.4). Classification (NCBI taxonomy): domain Eukaryota; kingdom Metazoa; phylum Chordata; class Mammalia; order Chiroptera; family Phyllostomidae; genus Sturnira; species Sturnira hondurensis. Next base: position 1,575,715 of record NW_028077253.1, on the reverse strand, counting down.
CAAAACCCGAAGACAAACACAGAGCCAACTTGAAGGACAGCCCAAGACCAGTGGGCTTGGGAGATCAAGGAGACTACACCACTGAATCTCACAGGTACTATACCACAGAAGTTCAAACCACAAACCCAGGAAGTCAGAACAGATCAATTTAAGAAGCTGAGGCCAACAAGATGAGCCTCACAAACAATGGGAAGACAAAGAAACAATCCCCAAATGAAAGAAAAGAAGGAAGCCTCAGGAAGAATGCTAGATGAAATAGAGGCAAGTCAACTATTGGATATTGAATTCAAAGCACTGGTTATCAGGAACTTAAAAGAGCTCACAATGAGCTACCAGAAACTACAGGGGAGCTACAATAAACTCAGTGCAAACTGTATCAACATGAAAAAGGAAATAGAAACTATCAGCAAAGGCCAAAAGGAAATGAAGAACACAACTTCCGAACTGAAGAACAAAGTAGAAGGAATCAAAAGCAGTATCAATGAAGTAGAAGATCAAAACAATGAGTTGGAGGACAAAGTAGAAAAAAACTCCCACAAAGAGCAAGAAAAGGAAAAGAGGCTCAGAAAGAATGAAGAGGGATTAAGAGAAATGAAAGACAATATGAAACGTAATAATATCTGAATAATAGGGATACCAGAAAGAGAAGAAGAAGAAGAAGGGATAGAAAACCTATTTGAAAAAGTAATGAGGGAAAACTTCCCTAATTTGATGAGAGAAAAAGTCACACAAATCCAGGAATCACAGAGAGTCCCAATCAAGAGGAACCCAAAGAGGCCCACTTCAAGACACATCATCATTAAAAGGGCAAAATTCCAAGATAAAGATAAAATTTTAAAGGCAGCAAGGGAGAAAAAGGACCTAACATACAAGGGAGCCCCAATAAGGTTAGCTGATGACTTCTCAATGTTAACACTCCAAGGAAGAAGAGAATGGCAAGAAATATTCCAAGTAATGAGAACCAGAGGCCTGAAACCAAGGCTACTTTACCCAGCAAGGCTCTCAATCAAGATAGAAGGCCAAATAAAGAGCTTCCAAGACAAAAGAAGTCTAAAAGAATATGCCTCCACCAAACCAACTCTGCAAGAGATGATGAAAGGACTGCTTTAAGACAAGGAAGGAAAAGAGAGAAACAGATAGGAGCACAGGTACAAAAATGGCAATGAATAAGTAAGTACCTATCAATAATAACCTTAAATGTAAATGGATTAAGTGCTCCAATCAAAAGACATAGAATAGTTGAATGAATAAGAAAGCATGACCCACATATAAGCTGCCTACAAGAGACCCACCTCAGGACAAAAGACAATCACAGACAAAAAGTGAAGGGCTGGAAACAAATTTTCCAAGCAAACAGACAGGAAACAAAATCCAGGGTAGCAATACTCATATCAGACAAAAGAGACTGCAAAAAAAAGGGCCATAAAGAGAGACCCAGAAGGTCACTTCATAATACTCAAGGGAAGAATCCACTAATAGGACATTAACATCATAAATATATATGCACCCAACATAGGAACACCCAAATATATAAAGAAAATTCTAAAGTACCGCAAGAAAGATATTGACAGCAACACAATTATAGTAGGGGATTTTAGCACCCCACTATCAAAAATGGACAGATCTTCCAAACAAAATATCAACAAAGATATTGTGGCACTGAACAACGCCCTAGGTGAAATGGACTTAACCGATATATATAGAGCCCGTCATCCCAAACAAGCTAAATACACATTCTTTTCAAATGCACATGGAACATTTTCAAAGATAGGCCACATGATAGGACACAAAACAAGCCTCAACAAATTCAAGAAAATTGAAATCATCCCAAGCATTTTCTCCAACTACAAGGGACTGAAACTAGAAACCAATCCCAAAGGGAAAAAATAACCACCCAAAATCATGGAGATTGAATAGCATGCTATTAAACAACGAATGGGTTAAGAATGAAATTAGGGAAGAAATCAAAGTTTCTGGAAACAAATGAAAATGAACTCACAACAATCCAAAACTTATGGGACACAACAAAAGCAATCCTCAGAGGGAAGTTCATAGCAATACAGGCCTACCTAAAAAAGACAGAAACATTTCAAACTAACACCCTAACCCTACGCCTACAAGAATTGGAGGAACAACAACAAAGACAGCCCAGAGCAAGTAGAAGGAAGGAAATAACCAAGATCAGAGCAGAATTAAATGACATAGAGAATAAAAGCACAATTCTAAGGATCAATGAATCCAGGACCTGGTTCTTTGAAAAGATAAACAAAATGGGCAAGCCTTTAAGCAGGCTCATGAAGCAAAAAAGAAAGAGGACCCAAATAAACACAATCAGAAATGAAAGAGGAGAGATTACAACTGACACCACAGATATAGAAAGGATGGTAAGAAATTACTATGAAGAACTGTATGCCAAGAAATTCGAAAACCTAGGTGAAGTGGACAAATTTCTAGAAATATATAATCTTCCAAAACTCAGTGAAGAATAAGCAGAAAGGCTGAACAGACCAATAACAACAGACGAAATTGAAGCAGTAATCAAACCCCCCCCCTCGACGCAAAAAAGCCCTGGACCAGATGGTTTCACAGGAGAATTCTACAAAGCATTTAAGGAAAAGCTAAGCCCTATTCTTCACAGACTATTCCAAAAAATCCAAAAGGATGGGAAAACTCCCAAACTCTTTTTATGAAGCCAGCATCATCTTATTTCCAAAACCAGATAAAGACACAACAAAGAAAGAAAACATCAGGCCAATATTGCTGATGAACATAGATGCTAAAATCCTCAACAAAATTTTGGCGAATTGCATCCAACAATATATTAAAAAGATCATACACCATGACCAACCGGGATTCATCCCAGGGATGCAAGAATGGTTCAATATTTGCAAATCAGTAAATGTAATACATCACATAAACAAAAGCAAAGACAAAAATCACATGATCCTATCAATAGATATGGAAAAAGCTTTTGATAAGGTACAATACCCATTTATGATAAAAACACTCAGCAAAGTGAAAATATAGGGAACATTCATCAATATAATAAAGGTTGTATATGAGAGACTTACGGTCAACATCATACTCAATGGGCAAAAAGTAATTTTTTTTCCACTAAGATCAGGAACAAGACAAGGTTATCCACTTTCACCACTTCTATTCAATATAGTATTAAAAGTTTTAGCCACAGCGATCAGACAAAAAAAGGAAATAAAAGACATCCAAATCGAAAAAGAGGTAACAAAAGTGTCACTGTCTGCAGATGGCATGATAGTGTACATGGAAAATCCTATAGACTCTACCAAAAAACTGCTCAACCTAATAAATGAATTTGGCAAAACAATGGGACACAAAGTCAATATCCAGAAGTCAAAAGCATTTTTGTGTACCAACAATGAAACAGTAGAAGCAGAAATCAAGAAAATAATCCCATTCGATATAGCAAAAACAAAAATAAAATATCTGGGAATAAACCTAACCAAGGAGGTAAAAGACCTATATGGAGAAAACTATACAACACTGAAGAAAGAAATTAAGGAAGACACAAACAAATGGAAACATATACCATGTTCATGGATTGGAAGAATTAACATTATCAAAATGTCCATACTACCCAAAGCAATTCACAGATTCAATGCAATACCTATTAAAGTACCAATGGCATATTTCACAGACATAGAACAAACACTTCAAAAATGTATATGGAACCATTAATGACCCTGAATAGCAGCTGCAATTTTGAGAAAGAACAAAGTAGGAGAGATCACAATACCTGATACCAAACTGTATTACAAGGCCACTGTAATCAAAACAGCCTGGTACTGGCATAAAAACAGGCACATAGACCAATGGAGCAGAACAGAGAGCCCAGAAATAATCCCAAGTCTCTATGGTCAAGTATTATTTGACAAAGGGGGCAGCAACATCAAGTGGAGTAAAAATAGCCTCTTCAATAAATGGTGGTGGGAGAACTGGACAGCTACATGCAAAAAAATGAAACTTGACCACCAACTTACACCATACGCCAAAATAAATTCAAGGTGTATAAAAGACTCAAATATAAGCCATGACACCATTAAAGTCCTAGAGGAGAACATTGGCAAGAAAATCTAAGATATTTCACACAGCAACATTTTCACTGATATGTCCCCTAGAGCAAGAGACATAAAGGAAAGAATGAACAAATGGGATCTCATCAACATAAAAAGCTTCCGCACAGCTAAAGAAAACAGTATTAAAATAAAAAGAGAACCAACTGTATGGGAAAATATATTTGCCAATGATACCTCAGACAAGGGTTTAATCTCTAAAATATACAAAGAACTTACATGACTCCACTCTAAGAAGACAAGCAACCCAATTAAAAAATGGGCAAAGGACTTAACAGACATTTCTCCAAGGAGGACATATAGAGGATCCAGAGACACATGAAAAAATGCTCAATATCGGTTAGCTATCAGAGAGATGCAAATTAAAACCACAATGAGATACCACTTTACACCAGTCAGAATGGCCATTATAACCAAAGAAACAAATGTTGGACAGGTTGTGGAGAAAAGGGGACCTTAGTTCACTGTCAGTGGGATTGCAGACTGATACAACCACTGTGGAAAACAGTATGGAACTTTCTCAGAAAACTAAAAATGAATATGCCTTTTGACCCAGCAATTACACTGTTAGGGGTATATCCTAAGAACCCTGAAACACCAATCCAAAAGAACCTATGCACCCCAATGTTCATAGCAGCACAATTTACAATAGCCAAGTGCTGGAAGCAACCTAAGTGCCCGTCAGTAAGTGAAAGGATCCAAAAAATTGTGGTACATTTACACAATGGAATTCTATGCTGCAGAAAGGAAGAAGGAGCTCCTACCCTTTGCAACATCATGGATGGAACTGGAAAGCATTATGCTGAGTGAAATAAGCCAGGTGGTGAAAGACAAATGCCATATGATCTCACCTTTAAGAGGAAGCTAAACAACAAAACAAACAAACAAGCAAAATATAACCAAAGACACTGAAATAGAGAACAAGCTGATGGGGACCAGAGGGGAGAGGGTGAGGAAATTTTAGGGGAAAAGGGGAAGGAGTTAGAGGAGCAAGTATAAAGGACATATGGATAAAAACTAAGGGGGTGAAATGGGACAGAGGTGGGGAGCACTGGGGGGGGGATGGGATGGGAGTAAAAGACGGAAAACTGTACTTGAACAACAATTAAAATAAATAATTTTAAAAAAAGAACTAATATTTTAGAAGCCACCTGAGCACTGACAAATAGAAAATAATGTTCTGTTTATTAAAAAAAGAAAAGGAAAAAGAAGTACATGTTCCTTAGGAACACTACATTTTTTTTTCTTTAAACAGAGAAAATCAACACACTCTTTCTAAACTTTCCCTAAGCTATTTCACATAACGGCTGCTTACTGTGTATTTGGGGTAATTGTGTCAAATTTTCCTGGAACTCATCATATTCTAAGTGCCCTATTTCTAACAATAACTTGATGTGGCAGGATACATTCATATTAATTTTTCTAGAAAGCAATGCACTTTCCTTTTCTCTCTTCCTACTCAAATAGCTGCCAAGTTTCTATCAGCACTATTCGTCTAAGGTCTTCTAAGGAAAATCTAAGGTCAGTGTCCTGCTTTTATTAAACTACAAGCAAATATTCTCTGAGAGTGAGAGCCTGCAGCCTGCATGTTTGTTTGAGAAGACCAATGAAGTAAAGAGGAAGGGAGAAGAAATCACTGACTCTCCTGGAACTTATGCCTTTTTCTCATGATTGTCATGGAGCGGAAGTGGAAATGGAAAATATCTTCTGGCCAGATCATGCACCCAAGGCTTATTTCAGTACAGATGAATTTTGGAAAGTAAAATTCTTTATTAAGCTTCTTTCTTTTCTATTATTCAATCGAATGATATATGCTATAGTTATATTTTTCAAATTTTATCTGTGAAATTAAAAAAATCCTTAGTGTTTCTGAGAAAGCCACATGGGGTCTGTGTGTTGGACACTGGAAAGAGGACGCTTCCTGAGAGTTTTGTTGGGAAACTCAGGTTTTAAATCCTTCTGGATACTCTTGTGCATTAGCATTATCTGGCATGTTTTAGAGGATATGTTTAGGCATTATGTTTAAAATGTGAGTGTTTAGGCATTCATAATGCAGCAAATCAGATTTCATGATATATATGTTGATATGAAAAATGAAAATTATTAAATACATATGAACACATTGAGAAAAAATAAGCGGTCAGCAGAATGGTGTGATGAGAAGGGCCATGTACATTCCAGAAGAATCTAACTTCAAAATGTTCCTTTGAAGTTGGAAATAAGAGCTCTCATCACAGCTGTCACTATGGAGAAGCAAATGACACTGTGGGCACTCATTCTGTCAGGGTACATTTCAACAGAACCAAGGCAGAGAAAGTAGTGTGATGGTCCTCAAAGTGTCTCCCTCATGGAAAAAAAGTGTTCGGTCAAAATCGACCATGAGGTATTCTGGTTACTCAAATATTCTATCCTACCACATCAGTTTCCAAAGAATTAGATTTAAATGAAACACCAATGATTCTGAAGCTGGTCAATAAAGTTTAATATTTCCTCAGAGGAGGCAAAAAGTCACCATGGGGATAATCAGTTTTCACTGACAGACAAGGGGAAGCCACGTGGTGTGAGGGGTGGATGATCTTTCATCTGGGTTAGTTGGAAGCACTACTTGCTGATGAACCTCATCTCATGAAAATGTTAACCATGGAGAAAAGTTATACAGGTGATTATTCAATTACAAAAGGATTCTTTTATAAAATTATTCACCAGAGTTTCTTTAAATAGCACATTACCCTTGTGCATATAAATCTTTCACTGGTCATTAGCTCCTTAAGAGAGACTGGGGGCAGAGCCTCTTAAAACTGATGTGTTAAGCCACTACTAACTAAAGATCAATCAAAAATGAAAGAAACACTTCTCAGAATTTATGATGAGTCAATATACCCACAAAGCTGTGGGAACATACTAAGTTGGTAGAGTGAGGTATGGCTGGAATGCTAAGTGTTTTAGCATTTAACCATAAAATAATGGTATCCTATTTTCATAATCATATGCAAGCACAAGTGATTTTTCATGAAGAGTCTGCATATAATTTAGGAGGGCTCAGTTATTTGGCCAGAATTCAAGAGGAAATTTATGGATGAAGAATTCTTTTTATAATCAAATTTTAAATGATGTGGGTCTTTTTATAGCTTCTATTTTAGTGAACACCAGGCATGTGGTACACACTCTTATTCAGAAACCTCTTTCAATATTCTACAGCATAATGTCCTTCGGTGAGTTTATTTCTTATAAATTGGCATTTACTTTGCAAATTCAGAAGGAGTCCTTGTTAAATAGGATACTGATTGCATTTTTCTATGCTAGTAAATATTAATCATTAAGAAAGACTCAGAAAGCTTTCTGATAACAGTGCTTGTCAGAGAAAGAGCAGTATGTTCTCATGAAATAAATATGACAATTGCCAAAATCTTCAGGAGGAACTTGACAGGCATAATGTTTTGAAGCTTTGTTTTGTAAAATTATTCTTATGTTTCTTGTCTTAAGAAATATTATATCTGAATTTCTTTGGTTTAGAAAAATACTTTTTCACTCTTACTTTTTTCTTGATGGTCCTTTATAAACTTGTGTGGCAAAGGATCCATTACATGGACATTTTTTTAAAGGATGGAAATCATTGTCTTCTTTTATAACTATGTACTTATTATGTGCATTTGGATAGACTTGTGGAAGAATTAAATAATTGAAAATCAATAATTTCTATAACAGTAAGTCTCATTTAAGTGGAAAATTTAGTATGCATACTGTGCTCTTAGAAGGGAGATGGAAATCAACTTACTAAAATATTATCCATCCTGTGATGAAGCCCATGTCTACGACCAAAGTTGCTACTCTAGCAAGAATATAAGCATGATCAAATAATCATTGGTATTCAAAATGCATTTCAGGAAACTTCTAGATATATCATTCAAATATCTCAGTTACTAGCAGTAAGCAGGCATCGACTACTTAACATACACCAGGCAATGTACTAATCTTTACATGCATTATCTCATTAAATGCCCACACTGACTCCATAGAGGTACATATTATTCTGGTGCTTTTTTTATTGATTAGGAAAATGAGGGCTGTTTGTTCAATATTACACTAGTAGTATGTGGCAGAACTGGATTATCACCTACATCTGTCTGACAGAATGCCCTAAAGTTGGAACCATCACCATGTGCTGCCTCTTTATTATAACCAAAATAATAAAAACAACAATAATAATGTGATATAAGATTGTTTCCATAAATTTGTGATATAAAAGCATGTAACAAATTTTATTCTCTGTTTTCTCATCAGTTAAAGAGAAGGATTTGACTGTACTGCCAAAGCCCCTCCAGTTTCTAGAGTTCTTAAATCTAGAATTATGAAGAGTTATACATATTTAGTTTATTAACTGGCCAGCAACAAATAAAATAGTATTTTTAGTGCTGTAGCAAAAGAACAATGTTCATGAGTCATGTTGATACCCAGCAAAGTAGACCAGAACTAGACCAGTAGTTGGAAATTTCAGCAGACTGGTTTTGTGACAACGGTCTTTCCTGGACCTTTTCTCCCCCACTCCCATCATTTCTCCCTCCTGGCCACTTTCCAAGGTAAGAATAAGCAGACTCATATACATTGTCTCCATTCCAATTTTAATGCATTTTAACAAGTGCTTCATCTGGCTTCCAAACTGTCAGGTACCAATAGTCCACAGTAACTGTTCTAACCTCCACCACCATCTTTGGGTTTCTAGCCTTTTCCAGCACTAGACCTTAAGCACTTAACACTTATAGGGAAGTTCAACTTCCACTTAGATAGCAATTTTTAAAGCAAACATGCAAAATTGTATTTTTCCCTCAAGCTAATCCTCTCTGGCACTAAAGAAAGACATTGAGTTTGAAAATCTGTGAGGTTCATAGAAGTTAGGTCATAAAACAATCTAGGAATACTAACACCACCTTCCATTTATTGATTTATCATTTTGTTTCAGGATATGAAATGTTAACTAAATACTAACATGAAAAGCATTCCTCTTCAGGTTTGACACATAATTTTTTTAAGATTGTATTTACTTATCTTTTAGAGGTGAAGGGAAAGAGAGAAGGAGAGAAATATCAATGTATGGTTGCCTCTCATGTGTCCCTTGCTGGAAACTGGCCTGCAGGCATGTGCCCTGACTGGGAATTGAACCTCGATCTTTTGTTTTGCAGGCCCGCACTCAATCCATTGAGCTACACCAGCCAGGTGACTCATAATTTTTAATGTGCTTTTGGTTTGCAAAGTAACATATCAGACCACAACTGTTAAGAGTCATTACTTTTATTTATCACAGCATGATAAATTTGACTTCAGTAGAACTAAACACCATCAGTTTAAATAATTATAATAGCACTGGGTATTTGCCTTTACATAATTTAATTATGATATGCATTTGTCCAGATGCTCTGATTTATCTCTAACAGGCTTTACTTTAGACAGTAGAACTAGGCTGATCTGCATGTCTTCCTAAAGTGGCAACAATTGCGTCACTTTTCATCTACAACTTGGACTTTGGATACAGATCCTTGTATCAAGAGTAAAAGGGAACTTTTATGGTATTTTTTAAAAAATGAGTTTATCTGTGAAAATATGTTTTCTACATTCCCTACGGTGCAGTAAAACCAGAGTCAACAGCATTACATTTGCTCACAACAACCAGAGGAGTAATTATGAATGAAAAAACCCAAAGTTGACTTTCCTACCTCTGGAAAGCAAGGTTAAATGTGCATCACTTGCACACCTCAGCAAAGAAGTATTCTTTTGGCATCAACAGTACTATAGGGCGCTTTCAGTGTTAGGTATCAAATTCAACACCTGAATTGTTTTGTTTCTAGGGTATGGATATTAAATACTTCCCTGCCCCAGAAAGGAAAGAGATGCTTCCCAATTTGAGTAAGGCAAAGTGTCACTTCAAAAAACGTGTGTTTTGTTGCAAAAAAAAAAAAAAAGCACAAAAAACAGCTATGAAAATCTAGACCTAGATAGCAAATGTTAGAGAGCTATATTTCACTTTATAAAATAATTACCTATCAGTTCTCCTTGGATTAAAAACTCAGCTAGCATATTTATAATAAAACACATTCTATGCACAATATATTTATATACACTGTTACAGAAGCTATAAAGCATTAGAGTGCTTCAATATCTAATTATTTTAACAATGCAGTGAAGGAAACATATAATTTACACAACAAGGGATTTTCCTATAAAAATATCAAGCAGGCTGTATTACATAATGTATGGATACTTTCCCCTCAGTCTACTTGTCATTTAAAATTTTGCAAATGATAATATGCTGTAACAGGGTAGGGTGTGCCAGTTAAGTTCTAGTGTGACATTTTATTTAAACTAGCCTGTATTTAAATTGGATGAAGTTACATGTATGTGTGCAGTTAGTTGCTCAGATATATAGTGTTTGTTTTCTTTTTTTAATCTTCACCTGAGGATATGTTTATTGATAGGAAAGGGAGGGAGGGAGAGAAGGAGGGAGGGAGAGAGAGAGAAAGAAAGAAAGAGAGATTGATTGTTTGCCTCCTGTTGGTGCCCTGACTGGGGATCGAACCTGCAACCTTTTGGTTCATCGGCACATGCTTCAACCAACTGAGCCACCTGGCCAGGGCTATAAATGTTTGTTTTTTAACAAACTTAACAAATGAAAGTAAATGCTAAAGAAAAAAGAGTACTGTCTGGCAGCCTATATTCAGTTCAGTTTTATTTTCTCTTGCAGAAAATGTGGACATGTGTGCCCTTTGTTGCAAACACACCTCAGCATCAATTAGTATTTATTGTCCTTCCCTGTGTCCAGAGCACATCACAAAATTACTGTGTACTTTATTTGAAAACAGAATGTAGCAGCAGTTCTGAGCTGAGCATTAAAATATCCAAGGGAAGAAAATGGATAGACACTTTTGACCTTTGATTAGGTTTATATATTTCATCAAACATAGACATTTACATAAATGGACGAGGTTTATTTGAAACCCTCCAAATGTGGATAACCTTGAAAAAAAGAGAGGCCACTTGGATTCAATGAAGAAAAAGAGAGAAAAAAAAGTAAGAGAGAGTAAGAAGAAATGATTCTGATATTGAAGGAACATTGCTTTTCCCTCAAAAGTTCCATGTTACAAAGGTATCATTTTATTAATTATTAAAAAGTTATTATACTCATTGTATACTTGTGGTGAAAGCGTAAATACCTATTCTAGTAAAAATTCTGAAAATATGTAGCAAGAAACTTAAAATTATTTCCTTTTACCCAGTATTTTTTTAGGAATCTGTCACATTAAAATACTCATAAAGCCAGGGGCCAATGTATAGATAAAGACTTTTGCATCATTATTTATAATAAAGTTGGAAAAATCAAAACTTCAACCATATATAAAACTATGACATTCACATAGATATCATGTAGCCATTAAAAGGGTATTTTCTGAGAATATTTAAGGAGAACAGAATGTTTTGACAATGTAAAGTGTAAGAAACAGGTTTCTTCTCTGTATCCCCCCAAATTTCTACCATTAACTAGTATACTTATTTTTTAAAGCAAAAACCAAAATTTAAATACATTTATATCTGCACCTGGATATATAATTATAATTTTCAGTAAAGCCTAGGTTTTAAAATAATATGTGCTTCATTAGGTCAAAGGTGGGATGGATTTCTACTCTTTGAAATGATAAATATAACAAGCTCGATTCTGGAAGGCTCTGAAAATGGGCTCCTGGCCATAGCAAAAAGGCCACATTTCTGACGGACATTCTCAGTCTCAAACTCAGCATGACAATGGTGTCTGTCTTATGAGTCCCCGAACTACAGCTGCCTGAAAGGACTAAGTGAGGCTCACCTCTCAGACAGAACTTCAGAACTACACAGCGTGATTTCTGAGCCTCTTGCCCAAGAAAGTGCTGTCCATATATTTTCTGATTCTTGAAAGTTATTTCAAGAGTACAAAATTCCTTTTCTTTCACATTAGAAATGACACAGAGATGCCAGTTCAAATGGAAATGTTAGTCTGTTGAACCACATATTGACTAAAATTCAAAACCACAATTTACATATTTTATATAAATCTAGTCACCAATTTAATTTTTCCCTAAGTACTTTGCTTTTTTGTGTGTTTTGCTTTCTGTGTTGAAATAGGTTAAAGTGATTAAAGTTAAAGTGATTGTGATCAGAATGCTTCCAGTTTTGAGAAGATGACAGAATTGAAAGAAAAGTAGGGCACAAGGGATATTGAAAGGGAAAGTAGGCATGGCCAGCAAATAGCAGGGAAAGAAGAGTTTGGAAGTGAAGACAAATCCATGCATTTCATTATTTTATCTGTCATTATAAATGTATTTTATGCATTTGAAGACTAACTGGAGAACTGATGGATTCGCCATTACCAAGGTCAAGTAGTTGTGAGTGTAACTTCACCAGGGAGCTCAAGTTAGGTCATAGACATGTGCCAGCTCAGCTTTGTGTAATTTCTAACAATTTTTCTTAGATTATAACTCATATGACAGTTTCATTATCCTCTGAAATCAAGATTGAGTCAGTTTAGGACAAGGTTGAGTCAGACCCCTGAGTTCTTGGCTTTAAACCTCATTTGGAGATTCAAGCCTCTCATAAGCATAGGTGCCACTTACAGGTTTGCTGTCCTTGGTCCTGGCCACAGTCTTTACTCCCACCCATGACTCTTCACTCAGCCCCCTTTCTTATGACATGATACCACATTTTGAGCCTGTTGGAATTGATATCTTTTTCAAGTCTAGAAAGAGCAAATATTAAATCTCCAAGGAGGTGAAAATTCAAAGACCTCATGTTCCTCTTGGCAATGACAATAAAGGAATTAGAACATTTCCTAGAGTATTTTAATAACAGCCATGACCAGGCATCTTGAATCTTTTTTTTTGTCCTCAATATTATTTCCTATTTTCACTTATTCTGTGTGATCAGCTGTTCACCTACTCCAATACTATTGCAGTAACAATACTAGAAAGGTACTTAGTTATTTCAAATCAACTGGTACTCAGAAACTCAAGGATTAAGATTAAATAATTTATGGTACCCACTGAGAACTGGAATCAGAAAATAAAACAAAAGTTGTATAAGAGAATCCAAATCCCTGGTTGACATCTCTAGTTTACCTGGTGTTTACAGAGAACTAGCATTCCTCTTGGCAGTGACAATAAAGGAATGAGAGTATGTTCTGGAGCATTTTGGTAGCAGCCATGCACATTTTATTCCAGTGAATATCCAATCAGCCCTTCCAATTTGCATAAGAATTTTCATATTTTCAAATTGATTGGATTAGTCTTTATAATTTTGGTGCACAAAAAGTAATTTTAAAGGGGAATCTTTAAAATTATTTATTTCATTTTGTAAAACATTTTAGTCGGAAGTAGAGAATAAGCTGATGTATTCTAATTTCAGGGACAATATCAGGAAACCCAACAGGCAGCCAATAATCATGAAATATAATTGTAATTATATTGTCAAGTAAAAAGATACAATGAATCTCATTGTCACTATGTTCATCACTGATGAGTGGTACCATAAACAAATCCTTCTTGGCCCAAGATTTTATAGTTTTGAATGACTCCTTAGAAGTGCATCTCCCCAGGAGTTATTGAAATGTCTGTATGAGCATGGCCATCTATGATAATTTATATTTCAAAATATTTTTGGAAAATAACAATCAAATACAATATATATCAATCTACCCTAGCATGAATAAAGAGTGTGACATGGTTTTACTATGTCTGCTTATTTCATATACAGCATCACTTTAATCCTGCTTGTAGTCTTCCACCTCAAAATAAGAAGAATTTATAATACTATTTTACTTGCTTGTTAATACCCTGACTACTTGTATAAATCCAGCCCATGTTCTTTCCTCAAGGTCAATTAGTATGTGTATTTCCAATGTTAGAAATCCATTGAGTAAAATCATTTTAGAAGTTCATGACCATCATCATATTTTGGCCTTACGACTTTGCATATGCTATTGGTAAAGATCATTACATCTATAATCTTCATTTTGAAGATGATTTACAATTTTCATCCAAATTCTTGCTCTAAGAATAGTAATAGCATTAGTAACTTAAGGGATGGACTGCCAATCCTTTTGTAGCTGTATACAATAAATGCATCTCTACTGTCAATGGTCAATGTAGAAAAAGTTCCTTAACTAACAAGAATATATGGTTAAATCCAGACTTTTGGTAATCTTTTATATCAAACCACAAAACCAAGTAATTTTCTGCTGAAGTTGATGATATATGCATGCATACTATATTTCAAATATAAATAAAAACAAAAATAATATAGTTACATGTGCTATATATATTTATAATTAAGATGGGAAAGTTTTCATAATATGGTATGACTGAATATATCAAACACAAAAATTATAGACTAAACTCTAAGATAAAATTATGGTTGAATTCTGATTTGTGGACAACTGGATACATTCATCAAATAATGTCCTGTCCACATTCTTATGTTCCAAGCCTATCAGTCCTTTAACCAAAAGCCACTCACCCACTCTTTTGTTAATATATTAACCATAACCTAACTACCATAAATAATATCCACTATAGTTGATTAAATATAAAAGATTTTAACTGTAATGATAACATTTATTTTTATGAATGTGTACCTTTTCCCCCAATTTTCAAAAACTGTATTTTAGTGTATTTAATAATAGATAAGTCCAACGGTTCCATAGTGTCTGCTTTAAAACCAATTCAAGCTCCATAAAATGACAACATAACACCATCAGTAAAACTTTCAGCCCATCTCATTTCCCAGCAAACATCTAAATGACACATGAGATTTCACATCCATATGTCCAGCTTTGTCTTAATGCATGCACTGCGAGGATAGGATGGTCCATGTTTGCTGGTCTTTTCTACTTTTTCTCCCTTTTAATACACACAGGAAGGGCTCAGAGTGTTACCTCAGGTTACAATCGAGCCTTATTGACAGAATGTATACTGAGAAAAGTGTACTGACTGGAATTAAGGAATCACTCACCCAGCTGAGTCTCCTGAATTGTCAGTTTGCTTTCCACAGGATACAGAAGCTTGGGTGGCTTATCAGTCAGAGGAGCTGGAAAAATAACAATAATACCAACTATCATTAGCTGCATGAACTGAGGGATAGAACAGTTTATTTTCCTAAATATTTTTCCCTCTCGGTAGTGTGTCAAAGCATTCTGCTAAGTAATGACTTACATATGGCGGGCAGTACCTTCAGGCAAACTGAAGAGCTGTTAGACTGTACACGAGTCCAATAGGACATTTCCAAATTGACAGTCACATGAGACTATTTATGTACCGAATCCATATTGGTCACTCTTTAAGAACATATGACTGTGTTTTATCACCTCTTTTCAATTTGTACATTTTTTCCTGTTTAAAGCATACCTTACATTTACTGTGTTAATTAAAGCTACACATGATACATATACCAGGCATTTCAATGACTTTTTTGGCAGAATGCTGCCTCATTCTTCTTATTCCCCTTCCTAATTTCCACATCCTGGATCACACTGACTCAAAACCCATAACTTAGGAATTAGACTATTTCTTATACACATGCTGTATTAGTGGGGTAGCGATCTGACATTAAAGTAGTATCAATACAAGCTGCACACTCAAATATGCATACAATTATTCACCAAAGTCATGTCTTTAAATGATAGTTTCCATTTAGTCAAAACCTCTTATTAGCATTATCTGTTATATTTTATCACATTTATTACTGATTTGCATGATACACTCTCTTTGATTTTTAAATTTCCATACGTTTCTACTCTGTACGCTCATCAACTCATCAATTATCATACTCCATATCTAACAGTTTCCTATTAAGCATCTTGAAAGTAGTTTTCCCACTGCATATTGCATTCCTAGCTAAACTAGACTATCTGGACCTTAGACAAATAGCCGGTTCTCCTTCATTAGCCTCCCTCCCCACCCTCGCTGATTGAAATGCCAAGGTCCCTTGAAATCTGTCACTGCAACTTTCACTCTGTAGCAAGTACAGAAGTGATCATTTAAGGGCTGCTGAACTAAATGTTTCTGCTTTGAGGCTTGCCTTCCTTCCTTGCCAGGAGGACATGCCAGTTGGCTGATAACTGGAAGGCTAATCTAGTCAGCAGTGCCCAGACTTGGCCACATGTCCTCATCACCAGAGGATTCAAGAATTAAATCTGCTTCAGCCACTCACTCCCATTTCTCAGTAAGAGAAAACACAGTCAGTGCAAATGGATGATGCATTCCAACTCAGAAAAACAGGGTGAATTTTCAGACTCCTGGTTTGGGAGACCAACCGCATGCAGGATCAATTGCTTTTGTTCATAACGAATTGAATGTATTATTCATTCATCTTTGTTAATATTTAACACAGGGATGGAGATGGAAGGGAAGGGAAATTTGGGTTGAGAGGATATCAATTACCGTGAAGTTCTTGTCAAAGATTTAACATCACTCTAATTCAGCTTAAATACTCTTATTTCTTACCTACAGTGATATTAACATATTTTTATTCTCCTACCAGCTAAATAAGTAGATTATTCAGTAAATGTTGGCAAAATAGTTCACCATTAGTAGGTCAAAATGTCACATTCCTTAGGCTTTGGTTATCAAATGCTTTCAATGAACTTGAAAACCAACTACGGTGTCAAAATAAGAGGCTTATTCAGCAAATTAACTCAGTTCACAAAATCTTGTGATTATACACTTTCAAGTAGACATCTCAACAGTTTGATATAGAAAGCAGCCAAAAGAACTGTTCCTGTTCAAACACATCTGGAGCTAATTTACAGTAAGAGAAAAGATCTTTTGAGAAAGATAATAAACTCCTATGGAGCACATGCATTCAGAAGCAGAAAATGCTTGTGTGCTTCGCTGTCTCGACCCACCACCCACACCCATGATGTAGTGTTACCTCTTTAACACCTTTCATAGAACTCTCAGGTGACAACTCCAGTCAGCAGAAGAATTGTACAATGTTGGAGCCAGAAAAAATGATATGCTTATTTTAAAAATGTGTTCCCTAAAGTCCTGATTTCCATAGTGCCCCCCTGAGCAGATGAAGTGAAGACAGAGAGAAGGGGTGGTCCATGGGGCTTGACTCCATGCACCCCTCTCTGGCAGAGTAGCTCTGCCTTTTATTTGTTAGATGTCAGCACTTCACCCAAGATTTTAACCAAAATAAATGAATGAATGGATGAATGTGTGAATGGATAAAGAAGATGTGGTATGTATATGTATACCTACACACAGAGACACACAATGAAACAGTACTCAGCAGTACAAAAATAAAATAATATAAAATCCTGCCATTTGAGGCAATGTGTATGGACCTAGAGGGTATTATGCTAACTGAAATAAGACAGACAAAGAAAGACAAATGCCACATGATTTCATTTATATGTGAAAGTTTTTCAAGATTTCATTTCTTTATTTTTAGAGAGAGGGGAAGGGAGGGAGAAAGAGGGAAACATCAATGTGTGGTTGCATCCTATGCAGCCCCCCTAACTGGGGACCTGACCTGCAACATAGGCCTGTGCTCTGACTGGGAATTGGACCAGTGACCCTTTGATCCTCAGCCGATGCTCAATCCACTGAGCTACACCAGCCAGAGCTACATGTGAAATTAAAAAAAAAATAAATAAGCAAACAAAACAAAAAGAGACTCATAGAAAAAAAAAAGAAACTAATGCTTACCAGAGGGAAGAGGGTGGAGAGATGAGTGAAAAGGGGAAGAAGAATACAGTTTATAAGTATGATAACTTTGTGTGGTGACAGATGGTTACTGTCTTAGTATGGTGATCACATTGTAAGAAATATAAATGTCAAACCACTGTGTTGTATACTTGAATCTAATATAATATTATATGCCAACTATAGTTTAGTACAAAATTTTCAAAACCAATTCAACTGATGTATATCGAACACTATAATGTGCTACACATTGTGATGGGGGATTGGCATAGCTTGGTTTCTGCCCTTATGCCTTACACTCATCAAAAGTAAAAAATAATAATAAAAGTAAAAGATTCTGAGCTTATTGATCTCCCTTGTTTTAAAGATCAAGAATTCATAGTACAACTAGAACAACTGATTTGCCAAAGGCAATGGAGCAAATTCAAGTTAGAGGCCTTGCTAGATCTTTGTCTCTGAATTCTTTGTCATCTGCTCATTGAAAATTCTGTCAAGCAACTACCGTAGCTCTTAACAATCTGTTAGGAGAGCAAAAACATGCAACTAAATAACCATAACCTATATAGAGTGCTCTTACTGTGCAATGTGTCATCTATAAATATCATGTTTTGATATTATGCTATGATGGGTATCAGGTATGTTTCTCATGTGATTCACCTGTCTTTGATAAAAGTCAACAGAAACTACCAGATGTGGCACTATGACTGTGAAAGCGGTTACCATTAAAGCTAAGATGTAGCTCAGCTCCATAGTCTACTGAAAATACGAAATTTTGCTGCCACCAAGACAGTGCGTGTACTCCATGATCCATTATTTGAATGTTTCTGACACTTTATGGTGTTTCCTAATTATTAGTTGAATCAAACTTACAGAAGACGGAACTAGAAAATACAGAAACGGCAACGACCAAACAAAATCAACACACACAAACAAAAGCCCCCTTTATTTTCTTCATGGGCAAAAGTGGGACTGGAAGGAAATTCAAACAAATTACAATAAAAAATAATTAGCAGCAGACAATGACAAGACCAACTCCCCCCTCTCTCTCCCTCCCTCTCTCTGTCTCCTCCCACTCTCATACACACACAAAGACACACATACACACTCACCGACTAAATTGAAATCATTGAAAAACTAAAGACAATCCAACAGTTAGTGACAGGGAGCACAGGTTGATTTTAAATACTAATCATGTTCTAACAAGAAAAAAACACAACAATTATAACAAAGATATTACTGTCGCTAATTATGTGTTTAAATAATTCTACATATCCACCATCCAAAGCATTCCTCAGATCTCAGAATATCCTCTTGGATAACAGTAAAGCTGATATAATTATTGAAAATGAAAATAGACCACTATTACAGAGTTATAAATATGTGCTGATTGACAAAAGTATTCTGCAGAGAAGTGGCATTTTAGGACATTTGTTTTGCTTGCCAGCTACCAGTTGGAGACATATCTAGAAGTGAGTATACATGAAGTTGTGTGCAAGACTGATTTTGTATGTTAAGGATACCTGACTAATCATAAAGGAATACAGTCTTGACTTCTGCCAAGATGGAGGCATAGGTGGAAACACTGTGCCTTCTCCCACAACCAAGTTTGAATACAGCAAAGGTTTGGAGAACAAAGACACAGCCAAAGAACAGAAAATTGAATTATACAGAAGTCCTGCAACAACAAACCGTTCAACCGGGACGGTAAGAGGGGCAGAGCCAGCAGCAGAGCAGGGTCAGGCAGGAAAGATCCCCCGACCTAGGCAGGCAGGCAGCCCAGACCCAGTCGGGGTGCGGGGCAGACTAACTGTGGTCGCACATTCGCACACAGTGAGACGGACCATGCAGGCCCCAGTGGGCAAACCCAGTGGTGGAGGGCTGACTGCAGTGGCACACTCATGTGCAGTGGGAGGAAACGTGCGGGCCCCGGTGATGGTGGCAGCTGCGGCGGCAGTGGTGATACGTAACAGGCACGAACAGTCCAAAAGATGGCTCAAGAAGAACTCAAAGTCCCAGAGCCAATAACTCTAAGCGACCAAGAAATTGCCAGCCTCTCAGAAGCACAATTCAAGACACTATTTATCAGGATGCTCACAGAACTGGTAGATTATAGTCACAAATTAGAGGAACATAGTCACAAATTAGAGGAACATATGAAGGCTAAACTAATTGAAATGAAGGGAGATGCACAGGAAACCAATAGTGATGGAAAGGAAACTGGGACTCAAATCAATGGAATGGACCAGAAGGAAGAACAAAACATCCCACCAGAAAGGAATGAAGAAATGAGAATTCAAAAAAATGAGGAGAGGCTTAGGAACCTCCAGGACATCTTTAAACGTTCCAACATC